>NC_080789.1:94673795-94974420 GCF_028018385.1 Neofelis nebulosa
GTTTTCTTACAGTATAAGTTTAGATCATTGATTTAGACTCCTTTTCTTTTCTAATACAAGCATTAAATATGACATATAGTTCTCTCTAAGAACTGCTTTAGCTGCATATCTCAAAATTTTGATATGTTGTGTTTTTGTCTTTATTTGCTTCCAAATGTTTTCTAATTTCTCTTGGGTTTTATTCTTTGACTCTTGGATTATTTAGAATTATGTTGTTTAATTTCCAATTATTTGGGGATTTTCCAGATACCCTTCTATTATTGGCTTCTAGTTGTATTTGGTTGTGGTCAGAGAACACACTGTAGATAATTTAAATTCTGTATTTATTGAAATTTGCCTTACAGCCGAAAGTATAGTTCATCTTGGTGAACGTTCCGTACACACTCAAAAGGAATGTGTCTTCTGCTGTTGGCTGCAGTGTTCTGTAAATGTCAGTCAGATCAGATTGGTTGATTGGTGTTGAGTCATCTACATCCACGCGTGTCTACTTGTGCTACTGCTTACTAAAAGAGGAGTGCCTAAATTCCCAACAGGTTTGTAGGTTTTTCGATTTCTCCTATCGATTTTGTCCGTTCTTGATTGATGTATTGTCAGGCTTTCTCATTAGTAATATATATTTACAAATTACTATATCTTCTTAATGAATTGGCCTCTTTAACTTTCAGAAATGTTCCTCTTGGGGCACCTGGGTGCCTTAGTTGGTTAAGCATCAGATTCTTGCTTTCTGCTAAGGTCATCATCTCATGGTTTGTGGGATCGAGCCCCACATAGGGCTTCAGGCTGACAGTGTGGAGCCTGCTTGGGATTATCTCTCTCCCTCTCTCTCTGCCCCTTCCCCACTCTCTCTTTCTTTCTCAAAATAAATAAATAAACTTAAAAAAAGAAATGTTCCTCTTTATGGTTTTTTTTTTATATATAATTTATTGTCAAGTTAGCTAACATACAGTGTATACAGTGTGCTCTTGGCTTCAGGAATAGATTCCCATGATTCATCACTTACATAAAACACCCAGTGCTCATCCCAAAAAGTGTCCCTCTCAATGCCCAGCATTCATTTTCCCCATCTACCCCCCCCCCATTCCCTTCCACCCTCAGTTTGTTCTCTGTATTTAAAAGTCTCTTATGGTTTGCCTCCCTTTTTGTTTGTAACTACATATGTATATATATTTTTTCTTTCCCTTCCCCCATGGTCTTCTGTTGTTTCTCAACTTCCACATATGACTGAAAACGTATGATACCTGTGTTTCTCTGACTGACTTATTTCACTTAGCATAATACCTTCCAGTTCCATCTACATTGTTGCAAATGGCAAGATTTCATTCTTTTAATTGCCAAGTAATATTCTATTGTATACATACATCACATCTTCTGTTCCATTCATTAGTTGGTGGACATTTGGGCTCTTTTCATAATTTGGCTATTGTTGATAGTGCTGCTCTAAATATTGGGGTACATGTGCCCCTACGAATCAGCACACCTGTATACTTTGGATAAATTCCTAGTAGTGCTATTGCTGGGTTGTAGGGTAATTCAATCTCAAATTTTGGGGGAACCTCCACACTGTTTTCCAGAGTGGCTGCACCAGTTTGCATTCCCACCAACAATGCAAGTGGGTTCCCCTTTCTCCACATCTTCGCCAACATCTGTTGTTTGCTGAGTTGTTAATTTTAGCCACTCTGACCAGTGTGAGATGGTATCTTAATGTAGTTTTGATTTGTATTACCCTGATGATTAGCAATGTTGAACATCTTTTCATGGGTCTGTTAGCCATTTGGATGTCTTGTTTGGAAAAATGTCTGTTCATGTCTTTTGCCCATTTCTTCACTGGATTATTTGTTTTTCGGGTGTTGAGTTTGGTAAGTTCTTTATAGATTTTGGATACTAACCCTTTATCTGATATGTCACTTACAAATATCTTCTCTCATTCCATTGGTTGCCTTTTGGTTTTGTTGATTGTTTCCTTTGATGTGCAGAAGGCTTTTATCTTCATGAGGTCCCATTAGTTCATTTTTGTTTTATTTCCCTTGCATCTGGAGACATGTCTAGTAAGAAGTTGCTGTGGCCAAAGTCAAAGAGGTTGCTACTTGTGTTCTCCTCTAGGATTTTGATGGTTTCCTGTCTCACATTTAGGTCTTTCATCCATTTTGAATTTATTCTTGTGTATGGTGTAGAGGAAAGTAGTCCAGTTTCATTCTTCTGCATGTCACTGTCCAGTTTTCCCAGCACCATTTGCTGAAGAGACTGTCTTTTACCATTGGATACTCCTTCCTGCTTTGTTGAAGATGAGTTGGCCATACATTTGTGGGGCCATTTCTGGGTTCTCTGTTTTGTTCCATTGAACTATGCATCTGTTTTTGTGCCAGCACCATACTCTCTTGGTGATTATAGCTTTGTAGTATAGCTTAAAGTCTGGAATCATGATGCCTCCAATTCTTTTTCAACATTAGTTTGGCTATTCAGGATCTTTTCTGGTTCCATACAAATTTTAGGATTGTTTGTTCTAGCTCTGAGGATAATATTGGTACTATTTTGGTTGGGATTGCACTGAATGTGTAGATTGCTTTGGGTAGTATTGACATTTTTAACAATATTTGTTCTTCCAATCCATGAGCATGGAATGTTTTTCCATTTCTTTGTGTCTTTTTCAACTTCTTTCATAAGCTTTCTATAGTTTTCAGAGTACATATCTTTTACCTTTTTGGTTAGGTTTATTACTAAGTAGTTTATGGTTCTTGGTGCAATTGTAAATAGGATTGATTCCTTGATATCTCTTTCTGTTGCTTCATTATTGTTGTATAGAAATACAACCGATTTCTGTACACTGATTTTGTATCCTGTGACTTTGCTGAAATCATGTATCTGTTCTAGCAGTTTTGTGGTGGAGTCTTTTGGGTTTTTCCTGTGGAGTGTCATGTCATCTGCAAAAAGTGGAAGTTTGACTTCTTTTTTGCCAATTTGGATGCCTTTTATTTCATTTTGTTGTCTGATTGCTGAGGCTAGGACTTCCGACACTATGTTAAACAACAGTGGTGAGAGTGGACATCTCTGTCGTGTTCCTGATCTTAGGAGGAAATATCTCAATTTTTCCCCAGTGAGGATGATATTAGCTGTGGGCCTTTCGTATATGGCTTTTATGATGTTAAGGTATATCCCTTCTATCCCGACTTCCTTGACAGTTTTTATTAAGAAAGAATGCCGTATTTTGTCAAATTCTTTCTCTGCATCTGTTTACAGGATCATATGGTTCTTATCCTTTCTTCTATTAATGTGATACATCGCATTGATTGATTTACAAATGTTAAACCAGCCCTGCAGCCCAGGAACGAATCCCACTTGATCATGGTGAATAATTCTTTCAATATCTGTTGAATTTGATTTGCTAGTATTTTGTTGAGAATTTTTGCATCCATGTTCATCGGGGATATTGGCCTGTAATTCTCCTTTTAGTGGGGTCTTTTTCTGCTTTGAGTATAAAGGTAATCCTGGCTTCATAGAATGAGTCTGGAACTTTCCTTCCATTTATATTTTTGGAAGAGCTTGGAAGAAGAGGTACAAGCTCTGCTTTAAATGTCTGGTAGGATTCCCCTGGGAAGCCATCCAGCCCAGGACTCTTATTTGTTGGGAGATTTTTGATAGCCGATTCAATTTCTTTGCTGGGTATGGGTCTTTTCAGGTTTTCTGTTTCTTTCCATTTGCATTTTGGTAGTGTGTGGGTGTCTAGGAATTTGTCCATTTCTAGCAGGTTATCCGGTTTGTTGGCATATAATTTTTAAATTTTTCGTAGTATTCTCTAATAATTGTATTACTGTGGTGTTCGTTGTGATCTCTCCTCTTTCATTCGTGATTTTATCTGTTTGGGTTCTCTCTCTTTTCTTTTTGAGAAGTCTGGCTAGGGGTTTATCAATTTTGTTTATTCTTCCAAAAAACCAGTTCTTAGATTCATTGATCTGTTGTACTGTTTTTTTTGGATTCTATATTGTTTATTTCTACACTAATCCTTATTATTTCTCTTCTTCTGCTGGCTTTGGGGTTTCTTTGCTGCTCTGTTTCTAGTTCCTTTACGTGTGAGGTTAGATTCTGTATTTGGGATTTTTCTTGTTTCTGGAGATAGGCCTGGATTGCCATGTATTTTCCTCTTACGACTGCCTTTGCTGCATCCCCAAGGGTTTGGATTGTCGTGTTTTCATTTTCATTTGCTTCCATATATGTTTTAAGTTCTTCTTTATTTTCCTGGTTGACCCATTCATTATTTAGTTGGAAGTTCTTTAACCTCCATGTAGTTGGAGGCTTTCTAAATTTTTTCTTGTGGTTCATTTCAAGTTTCAAAGTGTTGTGATTTGAAAATATGTATGATATGATCTGAATCCTTTTATATTGTTGAGGGCTGTTTTGTGACCCAGTATGTGATCTATTTTGGAGAATGTTCCATGTGCACTCGAGAAGAATGTGTATTCTGTTTGTTTTGGATGGAAAGATCTGAATATATCTGTTAAGTCCATCTGATCAAATGTGTCATTCAGAGCCATTATTAATGAATTGGATTTGCTAATATCTTGTTGAGAATTTTTGCATTAAGCTTCATCAGGGGTATTGGCCTGTAATTCTTGTTAGTTAGTGGGGTCTTTGTCTTGTTTTGGAATCAAGGTAATGCTGGCTTCATAGAGTGAGTTTGGAATTTTTCCTTCTATTTCTATTTCTTAGAACAACTTGAGAAGAATAGGTATCAATTCTTCTTTAAATGTCTGGAAGAATTTTCCTGGGAAGCCATCTGGCCCAGGACTCTTGTTTGTTGGGAGAGTTTTGATTACCAATTAAATTTCTTTGCTGGTTATGAGTCTGTTCAAATTTTCTGCTTCTCCCTGTTTCAGTCTTGGTAGCTGTGAGTTTTGTCCATTTCTTCCATATTGACCAGTTTGTTGGCATACACTTTTTCATAGTATTCTCTTATTATTGTTTGTATTTCTGTATTGTTGGTTGTGATCTCTCCTCTTTCATTTGTGATTTTATCTATTTGGGTCTTTCCTCTTTTCTTTTTGATAAGTCTGACTAGGGCTTTATCAATTTTGTTAGTTCTTTCAAAGAACCAGCTCTTGGTTTCATTGATCTGTTCTACTGTTTTTGTTTGTTGGTTTCTATATCATTTGTTTCTGCTTTGATCTTTACTATTTCCCTTCTTCTGCTGGCTTTAGGCTTTAGTTGCTGTTCCTTTTCTAGCTCCTTTAGGTGAAAGGTTAGGTTGTGTATTTGGGACCTTTGTTACTTCTTGAGATATGCCTGAATTGCGATATACTTCCCCCTTAGAACTGCCTTTGCTGCATCCCAAAGGTTTTGGACTATTGTGTTATTTTCATTTGCTTACATGTATTTTTTAAACTTTCTTCTTTAATTTCCTGGTTAATCCATTCATTCTTTTAGTAGGATGTTCTTTAACCTCCATGTATTTGAGGGTTTTCCAAATTTTTTCTTGTGGTTGATTTCAAGCTCCATAGTGTTGTGATCTGAAAATATGCATGGTATGATCTTGATATTTTTGTACTTGTTTGTGAAGGGCTGATTTGTGACCCAGTATGCTATCTGTTCTGGAACCTGTTCCATGTGCACTCAAAAAAAAAATGTGTATTCTGCTGCTTTAAGATTGAATATTCTGAATATATCCATTAAGTCCATCGGGTCCAGTATGTCATTCAAAGCCATTGTTTCCTTGTTGATTTTCTGTTTAGATGATTTGTCTGTTGTTGTAAATGGGCTGTTAAAGTCCCCTAATGTTATTGTATTATTATCAATGAGTTTATTTATGTTTGTTATTAATTGACTTATATATTTGGGTTTCTCAAGTTGGGGGCATAAATATTTACAATGTTAGATCTTTTTGATGGAGAGACCCCTTAATTATGATATAATACCCTTCTTTATCTCTTGTTACCTTTGTTGTTATCTTTGTTTAAAATCTAAAATGCCCATATTTAAAGCATATAATTTACTATTTTTTACATAACCATGTGTGTGAAACAAATACTATAGTCAAGATAATAAACATATTCATCACCTCGCAAAGTTCCCTATATGCTTCTTTCTAATCTCTCCTTCTCCCTCTGCCCATCTCTGTTGAGATGATCTAATGCCTGTTAATATGGTGAATTACACTTTCAATCTTCTAGTCCTTTTTTTTTTGGTTCTTTCCCTAGCCTTGGGTAGTTTCCTCACATGTATGCACCTTTCAAAACTCAGCTGAGTACTTGCCAGGACTTTCTGCAGATGTCTGTTCTGTCATGCTTAAGCTGGCTCCTCTCCAGGACTCTGTCATGCAAACTCTAGCCACCACGGCCTTCTTGGACACCTAGCAGCATCTCCCCAGCTCAGGAAGACTACTTGACTCTGCCTGGCTTTCCCCTCCCTGTGCAATAACCTGAAAACTGATGGTTCTTGAGGTATAGGAAGCAATGCTCACAGAGATGATATCTGGCAGAGACTATGAGGATGGGTGGGACATGCAGTGAGATATAGGACAGTGGATTGAGGGGGTTGCAAGGTTGAGGGGCAGTTATTTAAGGGGGGGATATTGAATCATGTGTAAAAACCTTAGAGAAGGAGGCCAATAATCAGAAGCTGGGAAGGGAAGGGAAATGAACACATATTGAGTATAATACTGGCCACACAATCTTTCAGCCAGCCCAATAATGAGTTTGTACCTAAATTCACTCTAGGCAATTTGCAGATAAGTGTCTTCCTTTAATTGCTCTTATCCTCATGAAATTGAGTGACTGTTAGAGACTCCTTAGATATCACTACGCTATTGCCTAGGAGGGAGACAAGTGTTAAGGCTTCAGAGAACCCTGATCCACTTAGGATTGAAGCTCCTTTAAGAACTCCAGAACCTCCCCCAAACCCTACCTCTTGCCAAAAGAACAAAAGCAAAAACAAAAACGAAACCCCTCCAGAACCCTCTGGAATTGATTAGGATGGTACAATCCATGTTCTTGGCTACTGTGTGTGGCAAGCCTAATTCCTCTTGTTTTGACTTCTCTAGAGAATCCTTCTTTTATAGTGGAATATTAGAACTTTGTATCCTCCTGGTAGAGCAGGTACTTGAGGGCTGATTCTGTTGCAGGAGGGAGGAAAAAGGCTGGTAGGAAAAGTGTAATTTTTGGTGGATGATGCAGATGGAATGTAGATTAGCAGTTGGCCATGCCATGGAGGTCCAACAAGAAGTAACAATGGAGTGTTGGCAACAAGTGGGGCCCCTCAGGGCACTTCAAGAGTATTATAGATCCAGATCAGCAGTCAGCAGCCTGCATCAAGGCTTGCTGACAACACAGAGGAAATAAAGATTTATCACTCTCCTGGGCACCATATTATCTATCCCAGGTGCCCTGCCTATCATTGGCTCCTTGGATACAGAGTTTTGGAACATGGGATTATTGGCAGTTGGTGGAATCTAAATTATTCATGCATTCTTTCTCTTAACAGCTTGTAGAAACCACAGCTCCAGTCTTTATGGTCTTTATAGGAGCTCTGCATTTGAATGGAGGATCTCACTGATTAAGGTTAAAACTAGGAACAGTGAGAGGATTTTAGGGAGAGGACAAAGTGATTCTTCTCCCTTGCACATTATAAAACTTAAAACATTATGCTCAGGGATAAGTAATGAGGCAGGAAATAGATATATAAACAGATTGTTTTTTCTTGAGTAAGCCTGTGCTGCTTCTAGGGTCAGCATTTGATTGCTTTAGGGGTTGCGCATAATATCCCGTATACATTGCTATCACTGCTTTCTCACATCATCAAATAATCATTTATGCATCTGTTCCCCACACCAGACTGAAATTTTTGTGGCTAGAAACTGAGTCTTATTAATCTCTGTATCCCTAGCACCTAGCAGCGATGAATGATAAAATTATTTTCTTACCAAGCATGTATTATTCCAGAAGTCATTTGCATTAGAAATTTCTTCATAGCCAACATCATATCTTTCTTTTCTAGCGTGAGTAGGAGGTAACTCGGAACAATACCTCACAGGCATTTAGTGAATGTTGATGATGCTAATGATGACATCTAGTTTCCATGGCAGCATGCACTTATACTTACAGTGTTTCTTGGACTATGTGAAATTTGGAAAAAATATATACTTCATCCCACATTGTGAAAAAATCTTTTGTATTGCAGTATTTCCATCACCTTTTCGTCTTTCTAAATGTGTTCATCCTAAGTAATCGAATCAATGATCGACATTGTGATCGATCATCAGATCAAATTTAGGAAAGGTATTGGGTGGGGGTGGAGAGGGAGAAAAAGAGAGGGTGAGGGAGATGGATTGTTAAAAATATGTAGATTGCAAACTCACTGCAACCCGCATTTCCTTTCTTTTTTCCCTTGCATTTCCCCATCAGTTCAACTAAATCCAACTTTCTTTTTTTTTTTTTTTTTTAATGTTTACTTTTGAGAGAGCACAATTGGGGGAGGGACAGAGAGAGAGGGAGAAGAGGATCTGAAGCGGGTTCTACACCGACAGCAGATGAGCCCGATGTGGGGCTCGAACTCACAAACCACGAGATCATGACCTGAGCTGAAGTCAGACACTCAACTGACTGAGCCACGCAGGTGCCCCCAAATCCAACTTTCTTTAAAAAAATTTTTTTTTAATGTTTATTTATTTATTTTTGACAGAGAGAGACACAGAGCATGAGTGGGGGAAGGGCAGAGAGAGAGGGAGACATAGATTCGGAAGCAGGTTCCAGGCTCCGAGCTCTCACCCCAGAGCCCGATGCAGGGCTCGAACTCACAGACCACGAGATCATGACCGGAGCCGAAGTCGGACACTCAACCGACTGAGCCACCCAGGCACCCCCAACTTTCTTTAAACCTTGAAATCACTTTACTTTCTGTATAGACCATACTGGAAACTCTGAAAGGGTATCTAAGCTGCTCTCCCATTTAAAATCCTTTAGAAGCTCCCATTGCCTTTAACCACAATAGAAGCTCAGTGGCTGGGCACAGGAAGCCCTTCTTTAAAGGGCCTGCACCTACCCTTTCTTCTGTCCCAGCTGCCTCAGTTTGCATCTTCTGCTCCAGCCCTCTTTAATTCTCTGAACCTTGCTGGTTAACTTGGGATAGGTTACCCTTTTCTCACCTGATTAGCTTATGTTTATATTTCACCTCTTACTCCAGGCTTCCCCTTCCCTGGGCAATCATTTTGGAGTCCCTCTCACTCCTGGTTTTGGTGCCGATCCGTGTACTGCAGGATACCTTGGGTTCCTTGTACCGTTGAACTGAGGCCACCATGCTGTGAACTGAACCCCTCAGTGGATGGCCGACACTTTGAGAGCAGGAGCCGTGTCTTCTGTCTAAATCTCCAGCCCCAGAATAGCTTAGGGCTAATGGAGTCGGCTGTCAACTACTGCCTCTGAGTGAATGAGTGAAGTGGTCCAATAATGTCCAGGACTCCTTATGCTCAAGTTCTACCTCTCCTGGAGGTGTTTTAATACATTAGAGAAATGTGATATTGAAACTTAAATGTGTGGAAAAGAGTCAGAACACGCAGCATTGCTAAGAGGTCCAAATCTAAGAGGAAGCATCTGCCTCAGATCTTGGCAGATTTCCTTGCCTCCCTCTAATCTGTTCGTTTGTCCAACAGATGTCTGAATATTGCAGCCTCAAAATGATTAATAACTCAAGGATTGGGGGAGGGGAGTGTTTTTGTACTTTTTACCAGTACTTTGGACTCAAATCTTTCCAATTTTTATGAGTGATAACAATTTTGTTTTCTTCTCTTGAGGTGTGAGCCTCTATAGGTTTAGCTATGAGTAACTGTTAAGAATGTATACTTAATTAGTTGGTTATGGAGGAAATGACAGATGGGTGTATTTGGGCTTCAGGGATCTGTAGAGAAGAGGGTCCACTGCATGCAGTGAGGACATTTAGGAAAGAAAAGTAGTTGGCAAGTAGTTGGTTTAGACCAATCTGAAAATAAGAAATCAGCTCAAAGTGTTGAGGCCGCCCTTGGTTGATTTCTTTATTGAGTTAGGCATCTAAACAGATGACCGTGACCCCATGGGAGGCGTTGGAATTACTGTAAAGGACTTGAAATCCAAATGAAAACTGGTTTTTTCTCAATCATTAGATAGTAAAAATACAAGTACTGGCATATGAGGGTTTCCATATGAAAATATTGGGAATGGATCTTGATAAACTAGTAGTTCTCACCCTGGGCTGTGAGCACTAATATTGTATTTGTGAAGCATCTCATAATGTACAAAGATCTTTTACCTACATGAATTTATTATATTCACCATAGTATAATGGGTGGGTATCCCTAGTGTTTCCGATGTAGAACTTGAGACTTAGGCTGGGATTCGTATTTGGTTTCGTGTATTTTATTCAACTGAGAGCGCAAATTCCATGGCTCCTAGTCCAGTACTTATCTATATTATACAGAGGTCTGTGTGCGGGGGTGGGGGAGTGGGGTAGGAATCGAGAACGAAGGATTGAGAAAGATGGGACTAGATATAAAATATACACTTCTAAGGAATCAAAGAAAAGGATGGACAGGGCTGGGATCAAGACTGGGTTCTTTTGCTTAACAGTAGTATTACAAACTAAGGGATTCCGGAAGTATGACTCAGTTAAAATTGAACGAAGGTACATTATGGCCAACTAACCATAAATATTTATGTTTAAAAATAGTCCCTATTCATTAAAAAGTGCTTTTTTTCAAATTTTGTTTTGTCTTGCATTCAAGACAGACCCAAAATGATGCTGTTGAAGATTTATTTTGAGAATGGATATTAGAGATAATTGAAACAGTTACATTCCAAAGGTTGTAGATCTAAGGATAAACTTCGAATTTCCATTCCAGTACCAAAGAAGGAAACGGATATGAGACACATTTAACAAAAAAATTTAGTGCCTCTCTTGCATCACTAGAATTTTTTATTCTAGTCGGCAACATAATAAAGAATGTATAATTTCTGCAGGGGAATCTGTATCAGACCCAAACTGTGCTAATGTAAGCTTCTAAAAACTGGTTATCATCTCCTGTTTAGTTTATTTAGAAGAGTAGGGAGTAGCAACCCACAGAGAAATGGATATTCCATGGAAGTCCTCCAAGTAGCTAATAATAGAAACAACTATGATTTATTATTGTTTATTAAGGGCTAAGTAGTGCACTAAGCACTCTGTCTACTATCTATCTATATAGATTATTAGGAGATCCCTATTAGATATTAAAAATTAACCTAATTAAAAAAATTAAGATTAAATAATAACTACCCTATTTTTAGGAAAAATGAAGTTTAAGTAAGGTAAATGACTGAAGTCACACAGGCAAAAAGCAGTAGGAGTAGAACAGGGGTTTGAACTCAGACTCTGAACCCCGTGTCCATGCTTATGCTGGTTACTACTAAAATGAGTAATGTACAATTTTCTCGGGGATCTCTGGAATTAAATTCTAGGTCTGACCATTGTGAATACATTGATTTTTAGTTGTCAATGCCATGAATCTGTTCAAAATGAGAAAGTTTGGATGCATTTACTTCAGCAGTCACTAGATGGAGCCAGTGCACTGAAGAGCCGTCAAGAGTCCTTTTGGAGACCAGCACACAGGATTTATTCTAGGAAGTCAGCAAAGGCTGGTTTTGATTGGAAAAGTGCTAAAAAGATCACTCCCTCTGACAGCTGGCTTTTTCTCTTTTCTGGATAATGTAGATGAAGAGGAAGATGAGAGGTCTCTGGAGGTGTAGAGAATTGCTAGAGCCAAGAGCTATGTGGGATGAATGCATAATCAACGAATTCTGTTCTTTCCCAGGAGTGGTTTTAATAATCTGATGTGTGGCTGGGCTGGTGGGTTGTGGCAGCAGAGAATAATATTACCCTTCCCCGTGTGATCTGCCTTGGAGATTCCAGACTTTCACATTACATAAAACTGAGCATCCCTAATTGAGCCTCTTCCATCTTTACAAGCCAGCAATGGCTGGTTGTGTATATAATTAATTATATTAATATTAATATACTAATTTAAATTTTTTGCATTTACAGAATACTTGTTCAAGGTCACACGGATAGTTAATGAGAGAACCTAGGTTCTTCATACTGTATCATACTGCCACCATACACGTGTGCAATAATAGTCACTAGGACTAGAAGGGCCCAGCCGGTTATGTTGTGTGACATGTGTCTACACAGCCCAACAAAAATAGGAGATGTCAGTCCTGAGTGGGGCAATGCTTAGCGAAAGAAAAATAGGAAAGTGTTGAGTCCTTCCCACTGAAGTAGAGATACTAACCTCAATATAGCTCTGCTAGACAGTGGGGCAGAGTGGGAGGGCAATAATTGAGCCTTACGCTCCTGTGAACATTAGGCTTAGTAATGGCACTGTACTATCTGAGTATAATCCTGTCAAGCCCTAGCAAGTGGCTTTATCTCTTCTGCAGTCTGAGATATCTCAGGTGTATATCACTACGGAAACCAAATACACAAGATAATAAGCACGTTTTGTAAATGATTCTACAAATACATCTAAGTGAGGGTGACAGATCAGAGGCAATGGGAGCTGGGTCAGTTTATCCAGCCAGGGAATTTTGGCACTCCATGCTGGCCGCCAGAAACCCTATTGAGCCTGTTGTGTCAGCTGGGGGAAATAGTAAGGTTGAGTTTGGAATTAATATGCGGATTCTTGGAAAACACGTGGTGCCATTTGAGTATCCACAATTTAGCCCCAAGTGAACTTGCTCAAAAAGTGCTGTACGTGAGAAATTTGAAGGGAAACTTAGAAAAAAGAGATACCTCTAACAGAGTTGTGGTAATAGCAGGAGGATGGGGGGAAGACGAGTTCCCCATGTTAAATCAAACATGGCAGATGGAAGGAAGGGCAGACTTCAGGCTAGTGAGTAGAACCGTGAGGTCCATGCAGGAATTCTGGAGTGGAACAGCCGGATTAATGGCAGCGCGAATGGTGGGGCCATCTGTCATCAGTCGGGCTGGTAAGTTCAAGAGCAGCTGCAGATTTCTTTCCACTAATGAAATTCAACTCAGTTCATTTGGGAGACATGTACTGTGCCCTGGTTATGTGCCAGGTGTAGAATGCAACATTTTTGGTGCAATCCCAGAGAGATATTTAAGTTACACAGAAGCTACACAGAGACAGGAGATTACATTTATTGGAGAGTAAAGGAATATAAGAGAAGACAACCCAGAAGACCTGTTATTGATTGGGGTTTTAAAGAATGCATATTTTCTTCAAGAAAGAAAGAACATTCCAAGTAGATAAGGAAAAGAAGGTCAGGGTTGCCTGGGTGGCTCAGTCGGTTAAGTGTTTGACTCTTGATTTCGGCTCAGGTCATGATCTCACGGTTCATGAGAGTGAGCCCTGCGTTGGGCTCTGTGCTGACAGTGCAGAGCCTGCTTGGGATTCTCTCTCTCCCTCTCTTTCTGCCCCTCCCCCTGCGCTTGTGTACCCACACTTTCTCTTTCTCTCTCAAAATAAATAAACATTTAAAAAAAAGAAAAGAAGGTCATTTGAAACACTGTATATATACACCTAAAGGCATTTTTCAGATAGGTATTGTTGTGTTAACAAGCCATCCAAAACTTAATGGCCAAAGATGACGGCAGTAATTTATTTTGATTGTGGATCTAATTTGATCAGAGCTAGTCAGGGCTGGCTTACCTCAGATGAAGCAGCTGCATCTGAGACTGGTGAATCCACTTTCATAATGGCTTACTCACAATTTGGTCCTGGCTGTAGGGTAGAAACTTAACCAGGCTGGGGCTTTTGCATAACTGCTTGGGGTTCTTCATAGTATGACAGCATGGTGGCTGATTTCAAGAGAGTGTCCAAAGCATATCAGGAAGCTGTGTTACCTTTTATGATCTAGCCTAGGAAGGCATACAGCTCACTTCTCCCATAACCTTAAACTAATCCAGATTCAAGAGTTGAGAACATAGACGCCACATATCAATTAGAAGAGTGTTAAGTCACTTGTAAGAAGATGTTATTGTGACTGTCTTTGGAAAATATGATTTGCTATAGGCACAGAGGAGTGAAACACCATGGCATGGTCAAGGAAAAGTTCCTAACACAGGCATTTCTTCTTCCTAAAACAGAAAACAGTAAAGACTTTCTTTGTGGAGGAGAAGGATTCCCATATTAAGTCCAGCTGGGCAAATATCAAAACCTTTGGGCCTCAACATTTTATTTTTCAAACTAATATAATCATACTTCCTTTGCCTACTATCAGGATGCTCTCCCTCCACTCCTAGCTACATTGAGGTATAATTGACATATAACATTGTGTAAGTTTAAGGTATATAGTGTGATGATTTGATACACTTAAATGTTGTGAAATGTTTGCCACAGTAGAGTTGTTAACATCTTACCCCCTCACATAATTACTATTTGTGTGTGTGTGTGTGTGTGTGTGTGTGTGTGTGTGTGGTGAGAACATTTAATATCTACTGTCTTAGCAAATTTCAAGTATATAATACTCTGTTGTTAACAGCAATTACCATGCTGTGCATTAGATTTCCAGGACTTACTCATCTTATAATTGGAATATTGTACCCTTTGACTGACATCACCCCATTTCCCACACCCTACAGCCCCCAGGCATCCAGCAGTTTACTTTCTGTTTTAAAAAGTTCGGCATTTTTAGATCCCACGTACAAGTGTAGTACACATACAGTATTTGTCTTTCTCTGACTTATCTCACTTAGCGTATGCCCTCAGGGTCCATCTGTGTTGTTGCAAATGGCAGGATTTCCTTCTTCCTGATGGCTAAATAATATTCCATTGTGGGTTTGTATACCTGTCTGTGTCACATCTTCTCTATCCATTCATCCCTCCATGGACACTTAGGTTGTGTCCGTATCTTGGCTATTGTGAACAATGTTGCAATGAACAGATGGGAATACAGGTATCTCTTGGAGATTCTGATTTAATTTCATTTGGATTTGTATACCCAGAATCATATGAATCATATGAATCATATGGTAGTTATATTTTTAATTTTTTTTTTTTGAGGAACTTCCATATTGTTTTCTATAGTGGCTGTACCAATTTACATTCCTACTAACAGTGTAGAGAGTTCTCTTTTCTCCACATCCTTGACAACACTTCTTATCTCTTGCATTTTTGATGATAGCCATTTTAACAGGTGTGAGGTGATAGCTCATTGTGGCTTTGATTTACATTTTCCTGATCATTAGTGATGTTGAGCACCTTTTCATGTACCTATCTGTTGGTTATTTGATGTCTTCTTTGGAAAAATGTCTATTTAGTTCCTCTGCTTATCTTTAAATTGGATTAAAAATTTTGTGGTTCTATATGAACTTTATGATTTTTTTTTTGTATTTCTGTGAAAAGTGCCATTAGAATTTTGATAAGGATTGCATCGAACCTGTAGATCACTTTGGGTGGTATGGGCATTTAAACAATATTAATTCTTACAATCCATGAATATGATATTTCTCCATTTGTTGGTCATCTTCAATTTCTTTCATCAAGGCCTTATGGTTTTCAGTGTACAGATCTTTCACTTCCTTGGTTAAATTTATTCCTAAGTATTATTTCTCTTTATTTCTTTTTCGGATATTTTGTTGTTGGTGTATAGAAACACAACTGATTTTCATATTTTGATATTGTATCCTGTAACTTTACTGAGTTCATTGATTAGTTCTAACAGTTTTTTGGTCACATCATTAAGATTTTCTGTATATAAGATCATGTCATCTGCAACAGAGACCATTTTATTCTTTTCCAGTTTGGATGCTTTTAATTTCTTTTTCTTGTCTGATTGCTCTGACTAGGACTTCTAGTATTATGTTGAATAGGAGTGGTGAGAGTGAGTACCCTAGTCTTGTTTTTTTCTTTTAAATGTTAATTTATTTTGAGACAGAGAGAGTGCACATGGGGAAGGAGCAGAGAAAGAGAGAGAGAATCCCAGCACAGAGCCTGATGCAGGGCTTGATCTCACAAACTGTGAGATCCTGACCTGAGCTGAAATCAAGAGTTGGCTGCTGGGGCACCTGGTGGCTCAATTGGTTGAGCACCTGACTTAGGTTCAGGTCATGATCTCGTAGTTTGTGAGTTCAAGCCCATTGGGCTTACTGCTGTCAGGGCAAAGCCTGCTTCAGATCCTCTGCCCCTCTCTTTCTCTGCCCCTCCCCTGCTTGCGCTCTTTCAAAAAAAAAAAAAAAAAAAGAGAGTTGGCTGTTTAACTGAGCCACCCAGGCACCCCTTGCTCTTGATCTTAGAGGAAAAGCTTTCAAACTTTTAAGTATGATGCTAGCTGTGGGTTTGTCATATATGGTCTTTATTATATTGAAGTGTGTTCCTTCTATACTCAAATTATTTTTATCATGAAGGGATGTTGTATTTTGTCAAATGCAATTTCTGCATCTACTGAGGTAATCATATGATTTATCTTTTATTCTATTAATGTGGTTTATCACATTTATTGATTTGTGTGTGTTGAACCATCCCTGCATCCCAGGGATAAATACCATTTGATCATGACATATGATCCTTTTAATACACTCTTGAGTTCATGGGGTGCCTGGGTGGCTCAGTCAGTTGGGCATCTGACTTTGGCTCAGGTCATGATCTCACAGTTTGTGAGTTCGAGCCCCATGTCATGCTCTGTGCTGACAATGTGGAGCCTGGAGCCTGGAGCCTGCTTTGAGTTCTGTGTCTCCCTGTCTCTGCCCCTCCCCTGCTCTCTCCCTCAAAAATAAATAAACATTAAAAAAATAGACTGTTGAGTTCAATTGCTAATACTTTGTTGAGAATTTTTTCATGTATACTCAGTGTGATTTTGACCTATAGTTTTATTTTCTTACAGTGTTCACATATGGCTTTGGTATGTGGGTAATGCTGGTTTTGTAAAATAAGCCTGAGAGTATTCCTTACGCTTTGATTTTTTGGAAGAGTTTGAGAAGGATTGGTGTTAATTCTTCTTTAAACATTTGATAGAATTAGCCAGGGAAACTATCTGGTCCTGTATGTTAGAAACTTTTTGATTACAGGTTTAATCTCCTTAATTGTTATTAATTTATTTAGATTCTCTCTTTTTTTTTTAATAATTTAGTCTTGGTAGGTTGTATGTTTCTAGGAATTTATCAGTTTCTTCTAGGTTATCCAGTTTGTATAATTGTTCATAGTAGTCTCTTATGATCTTTTGTATTTCTGTGGTTTCACTTGTAATGTCTCATCTCTTATTTGAGTCTTCTTTCTTAGTATAACTAAAGGTTTTTCAATTTTTAAAAATCTCCCTAGAAAACCAGCTTAGTTTTTTTTGTTTTCTATTGATTTCCAGTCTCTACTTCATTTACTTCTTCTCTGCTCTCTGTTATTTCCTTCCTACTATTAACTTTGGGTTAGTTTGTCCTTCTTTTTCTAGTTCCTTTATTTTTTTCTTAATTTAGACACTCATCATTTTAAACTTCTCTCTTAGAACTGCTCTTGCTGCACCATAAATTTTGGTAGGTTGTGTTTCCATTTTCATTTTCATTCGTTTCAAGATTTTTAAAAAATATTCATGCATTTTCCAGCTTTCTTCCTGTAATTGATTTCTAGTTTCATACCACTGTGGTCAGAAAAGACACTTGCTGTGATTTCAGTCTTCCTTTGCTAAGACTTGTTTTGTGACCTATCAATAATTTATCCTGGAGAATATCACATGTACACTTGAGAAGAATGTGTATTCTGATGCTGTTGGATGGAATATTCTGTATATGTCTGTTAGGTCCATGTAGTCTAAAGTATGGCTAAAGTGCAATGTTTCTTTATTGATTTTCTGTCTGGATGATCTACCCATGGTTGAAAGGACTATTGACCTTTTCAACTGTTACTGTATTGTTTTCTGTTTCTTCCTTCAGATATGTTAATATTTGCTTAATATATTCAGGTGGCCTGACGTTGGGTGTATATACATTTACAATTGTCATAGCCTCTTTTTAAAAAAAATACTTATTTATTTTTGAGAGAAAAAGAGTGTGAGTGGGGGAGGGGCAGAGAGCAAGAAGGAGACAGATAATCCCAAGCAGACTCCACGCTGTCAGCCCAGAGCCTGGTGCAGGACTCAAACTCATGAACTGTGAGATCATGACCTGAGCCAAAATCAGGAGTCAGATGCTTAACCAACAGAGCCACCCAGGTGCCCCTAACAATTGTCATATCCTCTTGATGAATTGACCCTTTTATCATTATTATTTTCTTTTTTTTGTATCTTTTGCTTTTTGACCCCTTTATCATTATTATTATATAATCTTATTTGTCTCTTGTTATGGCTTTTGAGTTAAAATCTGTTTTGTCTGATATAACTACCCTTCCTCTCTTTTTGTTTTCATTTCTGTGGAGTATTTTTTTTTTCATTCTTTCACTTTGAGCCTATGTGTATTTATACTTAAAGGTGATGTGAGTCTTTGTAGGCAACGTTTAGTTGGGTCTTGTTTTTCTATTCATCCAGCTGCTCTGTGAATGGAGAATTTAATCCATTTACATTTAGAGTAATTATTGAGAGTAAGGACTTACTAATGCCATCTTACTGTTTTCTGGCTGTTTTATAGGTCCCTCATTCCTGTCTTCCTCTCTTGCTGTTTTCCTCTGTGAATTCATGATATTCTATAGTGGTATGCTTTGATTCTCTTCTCTTTATCGTCTGTGAATCTACTATAGTATTTTGCTATGTGGTTACAATGAGGCTCACATAAAATATCTTATAGATATAATAGTCTATTTTATTCTGATGATGACTCAACTTCAGTTATATACAAAAACCCTATCTTTTGGTCCTTCCCCTTTGCATTTTTGATATCACAATTTACCTCTTTTTATATTGTATATTCATTAACAAATTATTATAGCTATAGATATTTTTTAATATTCTTGTCCTGGAACATGTATACTAGAGTTAAATGGTTAACACACCACCATGTTGCAGTATTAGCATATTCTGAGGTTTGACTATATACTTCTACCAGTGCATTGTATATTTTAATATTACCAATTGGTGTTTTTTCATTTCAGCTTGAAGAACTTTTCAGCATTTCTTGTAAGGTAGGTCTAGTGGTGATGAACTCCCTTAGATTTTGTCTGGTAAAGTCTTTATCTCTCTCTTATTTCTGAAGAGCAACTTTTCCAGATACGATGTTTTTGGTTGGCAGTTTTTTTTCTTTCAGTGCTTTAAAAGTCATCCCACTCTACTTGTCTGTAATGTTTCTGCTGAGAAATTCACTGGTAGCCTCATAGGAGTTCCCTTGTAAGTTACAAGTTTCTTTTCTCTTGCTGCTTTGAAGACTCTCTTTGTCTTTTATTTTTGACACTTTTATTATAATGTGTCTTGGAGATTTCTTTAAGTTGAGTTTGTTGTGGATCTATGAGCTTCATGAATTTGGATTTCCAAATCTCTCCAAAGACTTGGGAAGTTTTCAGTCATTATCTTTTGAAATAATCTTTTTGCCTCTTCTCCCCCCCTTTTTTTTTCTTTCTAAGACTTCAATAATTCAGATTGTTTCTTTCGATGGTATCCCTTTGGTCATATAGGCTTTCTTTACTCTTTTTCATTCTTTTTGTTTTTTCTCTTCTAACTGGAGAATCTCAAAGTTCCTGTTGGCTGATTCACAGATTCTTCCTTCTGCATAATTCATTCTGCCATTTATGCTCTTTATTGTATTTTACATTGTATTTATTGTATCCTGCTCTGAAACTTTTTTTTTTTTAAATGATTCTGTCTCTTTGTTAAACCTTTTAATTTTTCACGTATTGTTTTCCTGATTTGTCCAATTGTCTTTTGGTGTTTTCTTGTAGCTCACTGAGCTCCTTTAAAAGAGCTATTTTCAGGGATGCCTGGGTGGCTCAGTCAGTTAAATGTCCAACTCTGGATTTTGGCTCAGGTCATGACCTCACAGTTTTTGAGACTGAGCCCTGTATCAGACTCTGCACTGACAGTGCAGAGCCTGCTTGGAATTCTCTCTCTCCTTCTCTCTGCCTCTCCCCTGCTTATGCTAATAAATAAATAAATAAATAAATAAAAAAGAGATATTTTGAATTCTTTAACAGGCAAATTGCAGATCTCCATGTTTTGGGGGGTAGAATATTAGAAGACATTGTGATTCTTTTGTGGTGTAATGTTTCCTGGTTTTTCATGTTTCTTGAGGTCTTGCACTGCTGTCTTCACATCAACTAAGTCACCATCTCCAGTCTTTACTGACTGTCTTTGGGAGAGAAATACCTTCTGTCAGCCCCACTAGGAACTCTGAGGCTTTCTCAGATCTTCTGTGGATGTGTCTGCTCCATACTTTTTGCTCCCTCTTGTAACAGAATTCTTAAGCTTGTATACCTTCTCTTGATCCTGCAATGTGCCAGGCTTGGTGCTGACAGTGTTCCTTTTGGTTTACCAAAAGTGATGCTAAAGTTGAAGTTTGTGGCCCTGACCCACAGATTCAGGTTGACTTTCTGCATGTGCTTACTAGTAGTCTACCAAAGCTTGCTCTTGCTGTCATTAGGAATGTGCACAGATTGGCCTGGCCACAGGGTGGTGGTGTGTGTGTGGGTGAAGTGTGGAGCCTTGAGGGTGCCCATGGGCCGGTTGGGGGGCAGAATCCAAGGGCAGGGCATCCCTGTGGTTCACAGGCAGGCTTCTTAATAGAGTCCATGATGCTGTTAGTAGGATCTGCATTCCTTTAGTGCCCTCCCAGAGTCCTTCCCAGTCTCCAAGTCTCTTCCTGCCACCCCCCCCCCCCCCCCCGCCATCATGTGGATCTCATGATTCAGTACTTTGGATGCGGTGAGAGAGAAATGGGCCTCTTTGGAAGAGTCATGCACATCTGGGGAAACGAGGTGCTCACTTACACTCTCTTTTTCCCACATAGAGGGGAACAGAAGGTCTCTCTTGGCACTGAGCTGCGCCACCTTGAGGGAGAGGTAATGTGGGCAAGTCATATTGTCCTCTTACCCTCTCTAGTGCATCTAAACTCTAGTGCATCTAAACTGTTGATTTCAACAGTTTGCTGGGACTTCTCTGCTTCCACAAAGGCTGTCTCATCTGTGGGTGATTATCTAAGATAGTGTTCTCCAGATACTCCTGGACCATGACTGAGCAGGGCTGGAACTAGTTCACAGGCCACTGCAAGGTCCACAGCCAGGACAAGGTCTGTATGCCTATGACCTGACACATAGGTGGGTGAGACTCCTGTCAAGGGCCTAGGCTTGTAGTGTTGATCCCACAGATCCTACAAAGGCATTTTTGTCCACTTATGTATACAAGTTTGTTGAGGGGAGATAGAAGTGAGGGATGTCTTTTTCAGCCATCTTCCTCAAAGGATGCTTTTGAGGGTCAAACTATTTGAAACTGGTAAAGCACATTCATATTTATTTATTCAACTATGTATCCATTCGTACACCCAACCTTGATCCATCCATTTTTTGAGTTATCAAACATCTATAATATATCAATCCTGTACTATGGCATGGACACAGGGTAAGCAATTATTAGTGGTCTGATGAATATTCCTAAATACCATTTAGGTATAGCAATGCCAGTAAATTAGAATCACCATTGTATCAAAAATATTTAACCAGTATATGTAAACTAATTGGTCACCAAAGGTAATTTATATTAATGTTCAAATTTTTGTTTGTTTAAGCTTCTTATCAAAGGTAGTGATATTTAAAAGCCTTTTCTTGAATACATTCTCAAAGCAATTCTATTTCTATAATAACAATACAAATAAGCTCAAATAGTCTCCTTTATTAGATTTATCACAAATAACAACTATGTGCTCTATTTGGCCAGAATTGTGGGTTTGTTATCACAGCATCTTTTCAGTGTTATACATCTTTCAGTGGCTGCTTTCCAACCTATTCTTGGTTCACATTATAGTATGGCATTACTCAGGTCATAAGCAAATTAAGAATTAATTATCTACATTTTATTTAAACAACAGTATCGTAGGAGTTATAGTAGCCAAGGAAGCAAATTCTACAACAACTTTTTATTTTATGAATTACCAAATTTATTTACACCCAACACCACACAAATCCCTTTATACATTATAAAAATTATAAGACATTTTACTTCAATTCAATATATCCCAGATCTCCACACAAATACATCTTTGCCAGAAGAACTTTTAGGCTGGTGTGATGTATAGTGGCTAAGAGCATGGCTCTGGAGTAAGACAGACTAGAATCATGGTGTTTCAGATACTAGCTGTATGGCCTTGGACAGGTTATTTAACCTCTTTAAATCTCAGCTTCTCTGCCTTTTAGATGTGAACAGGAATACCTATTTATGGGGCTGTTATTGAGAAAACAAGAGAACTAATGCTTATGAAGCTCTTGGTAAAATTACTTGTGTAAGGTCTTCATAAATGTTGGATTTTAGTATCCATGCTATTTTGACTAAGTTAAAGTGAAGAGGCATAATGCAGTTTTTATTTTTTCTACATTTGAATTTATAGATTATTTTTTGTAATAGTATATTTTGCATGTATTTCATATAAAATTAGGTTTGGCTAATTAGGTGAGTTACAGAGGCCTAAAGTAACAGTGGCTTTAAAAATATTCTTTTTTTTTTTTTTTTTCTTTTCGTATAAAAGTTAGTCTGTCCAGGGCCAGTGTAGTAGTTCTCTTCCAAAAAGTTCCAGGCAATCCAGAATCCTTAGAGTTTACTTCTCTGTCATGTTGAGGCTGTGGCCGTTATCCTCAATAGAATGTCAGCTACAGTCCCAGTCTCTCACTTAGGCAGCAGAGTGGGAAAAGGGTTGAAAAAAGAAAGTGGGTGAGGAAGGCAAAGGGTACAAGATTGTGGTCTTTGAAGGGAAGTTCTCAAAAGTTGTCACATATTTCTGTGTTTATTCTATCCCTAATCTACACATATGGTCAAACCCAGATGCAGTGTAAGATTAGAAAATGTGTTCTCCATTCTGAGGGGATATTTGCTCGGCTTAGAATTCCAAGTCCTCCTACTATGAAGGAATGGGGAGCAAGGATACTGGGGGATACTGGTACACATCTCCCACAACGTAACATGTAACTTGTTTATTAAACCTACAGGTATGAACTCATTAAAACTGACTCATTAAATTCATGTGGTATATAAATATGAATGATTTGTGTGCCCAATAAATTCTACCAACTTTGTCAAACCGCCATTTCCTCCTGTAAACCAGCTCCCCTAATGATATTTGTACTTTGGCCACTTTAGGCCATGCAGAATGGTCTTGTTTCAACTTGTGAGCCCCAGTCTCTTCATTTAAAAACATCTGTGTGATCAGACCTAAAAATACAGGACAAACTGATGGTTGCCAGAAGAAAGGGGGATGGGGGCTGGGCAAAACGGGTGAAGGGGAGAGGGAGATACGGGCTTCTAGTTGGGGAATGAATAAGTCACGGAAGGCATAGCCTGGGGAATATAGTCAATGGTATTGTACTAGCCCTGTATAGTGACAGATGGTAACTACACTTGTGTGTATTGCATAATGTATAGAGATGTTCAAGCACTGTGTTTCATACCTGAAATTAATGTAACATCATGTGCCAATGATACTCAAATAAAAAAAATCAAAATTAAATTAAAAACCCATCTATCTGATCATTGATTGACAGCTTTACCCTCAGATTAGACTAGTAGTTCCAGGATTCTAGTGGGAAGAAGCATCACTTGGTCTTTTTCATCTCCCTCCTTCTTCCTGCTTACCTTTCTGAGAGTGAATCAGGGACAGACTGAGGGACACAGATGGTGGCATCTTCCTACCTTTCTTTTGACCATTCTCACTGCTCTGGCTACTTGCTTGAAGGTCCAGTGGTAGCAGTGGGCATTCCTTTAGGCTCTGTTGATGAGGCTCTGTCCTACATGCTCCATTGGCATTAATAGTCCTTTGTGAGTTTCACAGCTACCTGCCCGCCATGGCTCCCTACTCAGGATCTGCAAACAGTTGTGGAATTGATTTTCTGCATGCTTAAGGAAGCAAGAACCCAAGGGGACCGTCTGTCCCTCCCAGCCTGGCTATGCCCCTGTGCCCCATCTGTGGTGCTCTTTCTCCTGCTCTGGGGGCAGGTCAATGAGTCCAGTGGCCTTAGGCTGCTTAGATATCCAACTGGAGCAAGTTCTGACCTCTGCTCTTCATTTTTTTTCTTATTCTTATATATGTGTGTGTATATATGTGTGTGTGTGTGTATATACACACACACACACACATACAGAAAAACATACACAGAGAAACTTGCCATTTTCACCCTTTGAGTGTTTAAGTTAGTGGACTTAATTCCATTTACACTGTTGTGCAGTCATCACTATTTCTAAATAGTGTTTTTGGGTGTTTTCGTCACCCAAACAGAAACTCTGTATACATTAAACAAAAACTCCCTGTTTTTCCTCCCCTTAGCCCTTGGTAACCTCAAACCACTTTGTGTCTCTGTGAATTTGCCTGTAACAGACATTTCAACTAAGTGAAGCCACACCATATTTGTCCTTTTTGTTTGGCTTGTTTCACTTAGCATTATGTTTTCATTGTCCATCCATGTTGTAGCATGTGTCTGAAGTTCATTCTTTTTTACGACTAGTATTCCATGATATGTATATGCCACATTTCACTTATCCACACTTTTTGGCTATTGTGAATAACACTGCAAAGAACATTGGCATCCGTCTGAGTTCCTGCTTTGAGTTCTTCTGAGTGTGTATCTAGGGGTGGCCTTGCTGGGTCATATGGTAATTTGATGTTTATCTTAAGAATTGCCAACCTGCTTTCCACAGCATCTGTGCCAACACTGTGCAAGTTTCCCAATTTCTCCATATCTCACCAACACTTGTTATCATCTTTTTTGACTATAGCCACCCTGATAGATTTGCAGTCATGTCTCACTGTGGGTTTTTAAAATTGAAATATAACTGATGCACAACATTACATTAGTTTCAGGTGTACAACATGATGATTTGACAACTGTATACATCATGTCGTGTTCACCACAAGAGTAACCACCATCTGTAACCATGCAACACTATTACAGTACCATCGACTACATTCCCTGTGCTGTGCCTTTATCCCTGTGACTTACTTATTCATTCCATGACTGGAAGCCTGTACTTCCTACTCTCCTTCCCCCATTTTGCCCATCATTCTACCCCCTTTATCATGATATTGATTTGCATTTCCCTGATGGCTAAGGGTGTAAAGCATCTTTTCACATGGTTATCAGCCATTTGTATTTCTTCTTGGAGAAATGTCTATTCAAGTTTTAAGCTGGGTTGTTTGTCTTTGGGGGCATTCCTCCCTTCTTGAGGCTGCCACAGGGTAGAAGAAAGAGGAGAACTTTCCATCCTGCTGCATTTGCCAAGAGATCATCTTCTCATGCCTCTGGTCTTCTTATGGCTGTTTGTTGACGAATCAGTTCAGGCTCTCTCTTGTAGTGGGAGAAGGGGGTGGGTAATGGAGGCTCACAGCAAGAAGTAGCCTTTAAAAATTGTGTTCCCAGGGATCACCTCTGGAGGATCAAAAAGATCCTAATCAGATCTTACATGAACCTGTTTCATTTATGCATAAAATAATTCACTCTTAAAACAGAAAGAGACCTTAGAGTTCGTTGGGTCCAACTCCGTTATTTTAGAGATAAAGCACAGGTCTTGAAAGGTGAAATAACTTTCTTCGTTATTTTGCTAGTTTAAAACTGATTTTTTAAATGCCTGGCTTATGTGTCACTACAATTGGCTGCAAAAGTGTGTTTTCACTGGAGAGGACACGTTAGAGATATGACCTATTTTGGTTTTCCTTTCTGCATGTGAAAGAGAAAGATTCAAGGTGAAAATATTTTGTCATCAACTCTACTATATGAATGGTTTCTAGGCTTTTGGGCCTCAGACTATTATTCTAAGTGAATACAGATGAACAGTACGCCTGGCTAGCTCTCTACACTTTGCAAAGTGGTATCTTAGAACATCCTGACCATCAATGAGCAGGTGTTACTACTCCTATTGGATGGGTGAAGACATGACCAAGACCATCAGTAAACTGGGGGCAGCTTTTGGAGCAGATCAGTTTCTCATCTCTGTGAAAGTGATCTGGCTGTCACCCTACTGATTACCCGCAAACTAAAGTAGAAAGAACATCAGAATGTGGGGTGAGAGAACCCAGCCCCCTCCCTCACTGGTTGTGACCTTAGGCAAGTTGCTTTACCTTTCTGATTCTCGGGCTCCTCATGTGTAAACCAGAGACAAAAATAACACTTCTCTCTCCCAATTGTTGCCGGAATCAACACAGAAAATGGAACAAAAGTCTTTTGTGAATATAGGGAACTATACAAATGTTAGTGATTGCTGTTATCTGGCCTTCTGGGTAGAGGGTCACTCTGTGTATTATAAATAAGACTTTGTAAGGCTGAATGGCATTGGAAGCTTAGGAGAGCTTCAAAGGGCTCCCGCAGAGTAAAAGATGATGTTCTCTTCATCCTCAGGTCTTATCATAGCCCATAACCATTGTTATTTAGAATTCAACAGACATAACAAGCTAAGTCTTCTTGAAATATTCCCCACTTTGTAAATACGGCTTTGCTTTTACAGTTCTTTTACCAGCAGAAAGATGCAACGTTTGCTCATTTCACCTAGCATTTGAAAGGTCAGTGGTGAAAATCTGAAAATCTTTCCAACACAGAAATCCAGTCACGACGCTCCTATTATTAAAACCTTTTAACTCCCTGTGGCTCACAGGATAAAGTCTAAATACCATAATGGCAAATCTTTTTTCTATCCAAGTGAACTATTAACATGTAAATGAATCTTACATGTTATTTATTACTCAAACCCCTGTCATGGGTGTACGAGGCCCACTGTGGTCCGGCCCATCTATGCTTTCAGCCTAATCTCCTACCTCCCTTTACACACTCTCTTTGCGCCACTACCCCTCTCGCCCAGGACCACAGATGCTCTGCTTGTCGTGGCCTCCTCTTGGTCCGCATGTGCCGCCTCAGCCACAAGGGGTGCCTTACTCCCTCTCTGCCTGTTTGCCGCTTTCCTGTTGATCCCATAAGGCCTAGCTCAAAAGCCACCTCCTCTGTGAAACCATCTTCTTCCTCACAGGGAGGATTAATCATTCCTTCTCTGTGTGAAAAAAAGCATTTGCCACATGACTCTGTCTTTTGTCCTGTTTCATCGGAGATTTTGCTCAGCCGTTAGTCCGCAAACATTTTGAGGGCTGGGTCAGAATCATATTCTTTGCATCTCTATACCCCAGTACCCAACGCCGTGTGTGGAAACAGGAGGTGCTCCATACGTGTTTGCTACATAAATGTTTGTTGAAGCCCATAGGGCAGGATATACTGATATGAAAGACAAGAACCCATTTATAACAGGTGATTTAAAACTCACCAAAAATCTCTGTACCCAGAACTATGCCCATTATTACTTTGAGTCTTCCATTTACTCTGTCCAAGACTAAAAAGACTTCACCATTCTCTAACTAGACATGAATTAGACAATGAAACAAAGGCTTCCTTTAAAGTTCTACCCTCTAAGGCTTTCTTTTAGTCAGTCAGTCCATTAGTTGGAGTGCTGGGGCCTGGGACATGGGTCCCTCTCTCCTTGTAACACTAGCAAGCTGTGTGACTTTAGCCAATCTCTCCTGGTCTCTGGGCTTCTGGTTTGGAATGAGGGAGTTAGCCTACATATCCTCAGAGGTTCCTCTTGGTCCTGACCATTTATCTTCTACATAGAAGATCCTAGAAAAGCTGAATGAGGCAAATAAAAAGCAAATCTATTTCAGCTGGGGGCAGAAATACAATGCAGAGACACACTGGCAGGAGAGGGGGTAGGACAGAGGTAGGAGAGGAATCAACATGAAATTCTGCCATTCCTTCAAAATTAGCATGTTCTGTTGTGGCTTCCTCATTTCTTCCAGCACAGGGTAAGTCCTTCTAGCTTGAAATACATCTTCAGAATACTTACCCCTTCCCCAGGATGCTTCCTAACCCTGGAAGTTCTTCCTCAGACCTGGTCACAGAATCCTGGAGAATAGCCCTTCTTTGAATTCTTGTGAATTCTTTTCCCGCACCTCCCCACCATTTCAATAAGTCACTGCCAGTGAGGTCAGGATGGGAAGCAGCAGAAGGGTCAGGTGAATCCAAGCAAGAGGAATAGAAACACCAGGGTCAGTGGTTTGAAAAAGCAGACATGGAAAGAGAGGAAGAGTCAGTGAGGGAAGGGAAGGGCTTGGGAACAAGACACATTTAGGAATTTTACTGCAGATCTGTTGGGCTGCAGAGTTTTTGTTTTTGTTTTGGTTTGTTTGTTTGTTTTGATTTTAAGGAGGAGAATTCTGAAAAAAGAAATGGAAAACATGAGGATCGCACACCAGTGCAGAGGGTGCGGATAAGTGCATAACGTTAAATATTTTACCAAAGGCCTCATATTAATTTTGATGTGTCTTTTATTAAGTGAAAAGTAGAGACACTTATTGGATGGACTGGCTATGAGTAAGTTTTTTAAATAAATCCTAATATTAACTGCTCCAAAAGGGACAAAGTTCCAGCACTAAAGCAAAGAGGAGAGGGGTGTGGTCAAGAAAAGGGCTCAAAGAGGCAGTATCTTCTTTTATTAAAGTGAAGAAAATGGAAGACAAGATTGAGGAAAAAACACAAAAAATGGAAAGAGGACACAAAACGTCCAGCGGGGAGATGGCCATGAGGCAGCCATTGTCCAGGGAGCCTCAGTGCAGCACTTCCTCGCCCATCTCTCATCCCAACCATCACCCCTTACGTAATAAGAAGAGGATAACGCTGGGTAGTCAGAAAAAATGTTGCTCACAATTCAACTAAAGATAAGTAACAGCAAAGATATATCCAGTCCCTCGGCGAACTACTGATGTTGCATAGCAACAACTGCCTAGTTTTATTTCTGTCACAGAATTGCCATAAGGGAGCTTTGAAATTAAGTATTTTTTAGAAATTTAAACAAACAAGGTAGCATACCTCGTCACACCCATCCAAGTCACCTGCTTCCTTCCAAAATTAGAAAGGCAGCCTCTCAAAGGAGATAATTAAGATAGTAACAAGGGAAAAAAATTCATTGGGTTCTTACTAATAATCTCTTTCGGATTTATCCCATTTAGTCCTAACAAGAACCATGTGAGGCAAGTCTTCTTTCCATTTTGCAAATGGGGAAACAGAACATGGAGTAACCTGGCCAAGGTCATACAGCCAGTAAGAGGCTAAAGAGTTAGGATTTGAAACATTACCCCCATCCTTTTCCTGCCTGACTCATAATCCAGTGCTTTTCCCATCACTCTGTGCTACAGTGAGGTCCGTGGCTGGCTGTACCAACAACTCTCACCCTTTTGGAAGGTGTCTGGGGTTGTATCCATAACAAGCTGGCAATACTTTTAGAAGACCATCTGGAAAAATCTGGACCTAGGTCTGACCCTATGGGCCAGTTGTTTCATGTACAGATTTACCTGAGAACAGCTGAGTGTATAATCAGTCTAGTGCAGGAAACTCAGAGAAAGGCAAAGATTGTGAAAACACAATCTCTCTTCAGGGCACTTGTGTTCTGACCTGTTTGAGGGGAGTCCCTACCACAATTCCCGGTATTGGCATTTGCAGGCAGGTATTTAGGAGTTGTTCAAGAAATAAGTTCTTTTGTCTTTTCTTTGTTTTTTTAGTTGTTGGTTCCGTATAGGCAAGAATAACAAAACAAATACAAGGAATACAAGTTACAGACATTTTTTCAAATCGCTTCTACTTATGACTTGGGGGTGTATCATGGAAAGATCCCACCTCTGATTGCTGACCACCCATTTGGTTCTTACACAGAGGAGGAATTTCTTCAACAAATATTTCTGGGCACCTATTGTGTGCTGGTCATTGTGCTGGGTAACAGGATACAAAACTATATTATCATGATCTCTGATGTCAAGAAATTCTTCAGCCTAATTTGAAGAGACAAATATTATATAAATAGTTAATACTGTGTGATAGATAAGTATTAAAACAGATTAGGCTTAAAGCCTAGCAGGGGCACAAAAATAGGTGTAATCTAGTCTGCTGCATCAGAAAAGGTTTTTGTCCGAAGAGAACCCACTTACTTATGTTAATGCAGGTCTTAGGATCATTGTGTCATTCTAGGTAGAAGGACAACATGGGATCATGAAACCACAAGCAGTTCAGGAAGGCTGGAGTATAAATTGTTGGGAGGGAGATGACCTTAGAGAATAGGTAGGAGTTAGTGATGGTGTGGTGTCTGTGTAGGCTGAGGCTGGGCGTATGGTATAAGGTTAAGGAGGGGTGTTTGTTCTATGGATGATGGGAACCATTGACTGATATAAGCAGGGAAGTAATATCTGGTGGCAATCAGGTGCAGAAAGATTAGATGCTGAAAGATCAGGAAAACACTGAGTAGAACAAATTTAAAGGAATTTCTTTGCCAGAGTTCTTTTAAAAGTATTTTAATGTGCAGATGAATACTGTGAAATGGCTTTGTGGTGGCTATTCTCCTTTTGTCCCTCCAGATCTATTCTCCACCCTTTCTCTATCCTGACTCAAGGAGGCTGACCTCTGAAAATGTCCCCTGCCCTTTGGCTTCTTGTTGGGTTCGGTCAGTGGTTGTGAGGGGGAGTTGGGGGGGGGAGAGGTGCAGTAGGGGATTAGGGGGTGGACACACAGACAGGACAGGAAATTTATAACCCCCTCCGTTGAGTCTCAGTTTGCCAATAGCTCTGCCTGAGGTCACAGTTCTAGTTGGGAGATCCCTTTTCCAGAATAGCTTGTTCTGGGTTCTAGAGCTATGAACTAGACCTCTTGTCTAGTTCCTCTTGTCCTTTTAGACACAGCAGTGGTAACGACTTCCTGCTATTGCTTGTCTAGGGAAGGATCATTGCCATCCCTTGTTACTTCCTGGATTCTGCCTTCAACTTTGTAAATAGTCCTTCACTCAAATATCTTCAGTTGCCACTTTGGAGTGTGATCCAGTTTCCTGTGGGACTCTGACTGGTATAGTCATGGAACACTGACCTTGAGAAACACCTGTCCTTTTCAAGAAACATGCTTAATGTGGGGCTGAGAGAATGGGAGTTTGAACCAAGACTGACATAGTAAATATGAAGGGAAGGACACAGATTGGAGAGATGGGCAGGTATTCAGGAAGGGGGATTGACAGTGCGAAGTGATTGATTGGGAGGTAGGAAGGAAGAAGGAAAAGAGTCTAGGATGGCTTAATGGCTTTGGGCTGAGTTGAGTCCTGTCATTTACCAAATGGACAGAATACAGAACGATGGACAGGTACTAAGGAGGATATAACTAATACACTTTGGGACATAAATTCAAGAAGCCCTTAGGAGTGGAGAGGGGCTCCTTCCCATCTACTGACTTGAAGAACATGCATACCTCAAATATTTTTTTCGTTGCTCCTTGGAATTTTCCCTATTTACTTTTGCCAGTCCTCCTCTTACAGTCTCTTTGAAAATAAACATATGCTTGGATGGGCAAATGCGTAGTTCCTGATATCTTCATTGTGGCTTTGTGACAAGAGAGACAGCTAAACATACTGAGAACCTGGGGCCATATTGATCTTCTTAAAAGGCCTACATTTGTCTCCATGCTCTATCAAGTTAAAACAAGGTCCCTTTAAGCCAGGCATGAAAAAGCTTTCAGCTCCCAGCCAGTCAAGCACTGCTAAACTCCCACTATCCCTTTCTAGTTTCCACTTCATAGGGCTTGCAGCCCATGCCTGTCACAAGGGGTCAGTCCTGCCCAGCTGACCTGGTATGAACCTGTGGGTGTTGTGTTGACATTAATGTTCCTCAATTCTCATTCCAGATGCAATTGTAGCTCAAAAACTTTCAACCGTTATAGAAATGGAGTTCAAATTCCTTAGCCAGACAGCCAAGTCACACCCAAAACAATGAAGAAGTAGTTTCTTCAGAGGCCCATGGTATTTGCAATGGTAATTAATGGAATATGGCCCCCCGGGGGAGAAAGAGATTTAGGGAATGAGTGGGAATTTCTAGGTCTAGATTCTATTGCCTGAGATTCAGGTAGGATTTAACCAGGAACCAATGGATTTCCTTTATTCTTTATTATTTTTAGTCTGCAGTTCTTTTTAAATGCTTTTTGTACATATTGTTCCCATTGTTTATTTAGTAGGCAAACATACTGATTTTATTGTAATTTTTCATTGTATTTGTCTTTTATCCCTAATTAGACTTTTCAGTCCCAGTGCTTTATATTCCTTACAACTCATAGATTATACTATGCTTAAACCAGGTGTCAAAAAAACCAACCAAACAAACAAAAACTTGTTGACTAAATGGATGAGTATATTGTGAAATACAAATCACCAAGATAGAGCTCACCTCTATTAAAGGCCTGAGGCAAACACCCCAGCTTACTCTTTAAGGAGAGCTCTGGTTTCTTTTAATCTTCATTCAGCTAATTATCTCAAGGTCAGTGAAGCTTGAGAGTGGGAAAAGGATTATTATAAAGAATGGAATCATGTTCAATAGGTTAGTGCAGAGGCTGAGCTACTTGCTTGTTGTAGAATCTTGAGCAAATTACTTAATCCACGGGGACCTTATTTCTTTATCTATGAAATGAATCTATTACGGGGAGTCGGCATGGTATAGTGAAAGGAACGTCAAGCATAAATCAAAAGACATGGGTTCTAGTCCCTGGTCTATTTTCAGTAGTATCCCATTAACTTCCTTGAGTCTCAGTTCTACAATTCTATGTATTTTAACTCTTAAGCAATTCAGACTAAAACCAATCACGTGTGTATGTGTGAGTGTGGAGGATACCTACATTAGTTATCTATGTCTGTACAACAAATTGCCACCAAATTTAGCAGCGTAAAAGCAAATGTTTATGATCTCACCCAGTTTCTGGGAGGCTCTGGCTGAGTCTCTCCCAAGGCTGCAGTCAAGCCGTTGAGCCCGGGCTACAGTCATCTCAAGGGTCCCTTGGGACTGGAAAAACTTGAGCTTCTCTGCTCATTCATGTGATTATTAGCAGGCTTCAGTTCCTTAGTGGCTGAAGGCTGGAGGCTTCAGGTCTTCACCAGAGGGCTGCTCAGATCCGGGCACCGGATTCCCCCAGGGCAAGAGATCTAAGTATGTGAGAGCTGGAGGTAGAGTTACAGACAGGTGAGGGCGAAGACTGAGGCTGCAGTCTTTTATAACCTAATAAAAGTGACCCACCGTCATCTCTGCTGTGTCCTGTTGGTCACATAGACCACCTCTGGTAAAATGTGGGAACAAATTCCATGCGGGTGTGAATATGCAAAACAGAGATCATGGGGGCCATTTGGGAGGCTGGCTACCACAGCACTCAACGGCAGAATTAACAGTATTTTCAAGTGTCTTCCCTGCCAGAGTAGAATCTCATTTTCCACTCTGTCCCCATGGGCCTGGTGCACGCCATGTGCTCCACATTTGTTGAAATGAAATGAATGAATGAGCACTATACTTTAGCCATGTTCAGTCCTACCATTTTTTTATGAGATGGAAGGAAACTTAGAGAGTCCCTAATATACCTCCTCTCTTTATAGATATGGAAACCAAAGTCCATAATGGTTTCCTTATTTGTTAGCAGTCAGCTAACACTAGAATCTAGTCTTTAAACTCCCCATTCTCTGTACTTTCCACTTCACTCTCCCTTAACTTCAGTCTTTGTAACTTGGAATTATCCTTGACACAGAATTTAGTAGCTCTGTTAATAAATCATCTGCTTCTGCAGCTCTGCCTTTTGTGCCATTGCCTTAGTTCCACTTCTATTGAAATATTCAGTAATGCTTTCATCTGATTTTGTAATTTTCTCTTTCTGTTCACCTTCTGGTTCCCTGGCCCTAACCCTAAATGTACTGAATGGCCAAGGTTTCATGGATACTAAGTTCTAATATTAACTTGCACTATCATCTTCCATGCTCTGTTTATTTTTTTATTCTTGTAATACAGTTCATAATTATGTGTCTGAAATGGCTTCTAGTTTAAAAGGCGAAAGCAAAAATCCTTTTGCAGTAGGTCCTATTTAAATTACAGCCCTCCTTTTTGCTTCATTTCGCCGTTCTCCCCCTTATCTGGTACTAGCCTCATTAATTTTTTTTTCTTTATTTGAGATCTCAGAATTCTAGAGTGAAGATGTCTTTTTCACACTTAACGATGTTTGAAGTAGACTCCTTTACTCTTTCCCTTCTGATGATGGCACTTTGTACATAAAGCTATCATAGCATGTACCACATTGCATTATTTACATGTCTATCTCTCTTATTAGACTGGGCACCTTGAGGGTAGGCATTACATCCTACTAATTGTATATGCCAGTATTGCATAGTAAGCTCCTGAGAGGATCGCCATACATATTTGTCAAATTGAACCACCCAACTCTTCATGTCATTTTGAATATTAGTTAAAAGTACTCTCTTCCCGGTAGTGATCTTTCTTACCTGAGATCTTTTTGTGCTTCTCTGAGTTAGAGACAGGAATTATTATTTTTTCAGCCCATCATGTGTTATCCCTGGAGTATTCTGTAGCCCTAAATCTGACCTGAACACAGTCCTCCTGCGCAAGGCAATGTAATTTGAGATGTATCTGGAAAAACCTCTCCCTCACAGGTACAGTCCTTTTTCAGATAAATGTAAACCCTTTCTCACTGGAGACCGAAGACTTCGTTTACAAGAGCCTCCTTTTGAAATCCACACAACTTGTCTCTCATGTGCTGGCACCTTAGCAGGATTAACATTTCAGTAGAAAGAACCAGAGGAGCCAGCAGATTCGAAGGGTTGTAGGGACCTCTTGGTTCAGCAGAGGGTGCTGTACAGGCAGCCTCCCTCAGTATAGAGGATGGTTATTTCTCAACCATTCTAGTTAGCTGCTAGTTGTTAAATTTTGTTTTGTTTTTCCGGTTTGCTGCACGATGTAACCCATCTACTGGATGACAAATGTTTACTTTTTAAATTAAAGGTTAAAATCATTAAAATTATTTTTACGGATTTCATTTTTCCCTGCTAAACCCTCAGATGGAGTTAAAGACTCAGGTGATGTCAGGATTGGATGCTGACTGTCCAACTTTTGTGTCAAGTGGGTGTGTTTACTGCCCTGTAGACTGATGGCCGAGTCTTTGCTCTCATGCAGGCCACCCAGAGACCTGGGGTCTCAGGCAGGTTGTGTTGTCTTTGAGGATTTAGGTTGTTCCCAGGCTGAGCATACTCGTGATAGTCCATTCCTCTGCTCTTCAGGAAGAGCCCAGCTCAAGGTGGAGCATCCGTAAGAGGTGCTGGGCTGATGTGGTTCTCCCCAGGGGATCTTCCTGGCCAACCTCATAGTTTCAGGCACATTCTAGGCCTTGGCATGGTGAGGAGAGAGTGCCTGTGCAATGACTGGCCCATGACTAACACATCACCTATCACTGATGAACTTTGGGCAAACCTAGAAGCAAGTAGAGTAAACCTCAGACACTCTTTCACTTATACCTTGGAACTTATGTTATGTTATTCCTGGGAATTGCCTTGGATGGACACCAGATCCTTAACCCTTGGCTTCTCAGAAATCACTCTCCAGCTTCATTTAGACCTTATGAAGCAGGAGCTGATGGAACTGCCTAATGCTTCTTAGCATTTCAAAGTTGTTGCATTTATAATGTTATTCAATTTAAAAATAAATGTATTTTCTACTTTGCAGCTCTTATGTTCTCTTTCACTCAGCTGTTTAATAATGTCAAATGCTTAGAACCCAGATTAGAATTTCTTACAATGGTCTCTGATTAAACCCCAATAAAAGCACAGTCAGGAAAATTCATAATATAAGGCATGCTAAATAACTCTTGGAAGCTCAATTTACATTTTTTCAGTCTTAAACTAATTTGAGGATTATGCCTTAAACTGAAAAAACTTCATGGGTACTTTGGCAAAATATTAACAATAATAATTTTTTTTTAATTCAAAAACTTGGATGGTTTTGTTCATTCATTCATTACTTTGCCTATTTTCAAAAAAATATAATTTGTTAAAACCACTGAAATAAAAATACAAGGATAAAGACAAACAATGAAGGGCATTGAATAATTATTCCAGAAAACTTGGACTGAGGAGAATGTCTACATGAAGTCCAAGACTTAGTTCCAGGTTTTCCCATAGCCAAGGCAAAAAGAAAAGCACATTGTGTTACATATCTCTCATATCTAATATAAATAAGCATATTGGACAAATGTCTTCCTGGAGCTAAATCTAAAAAAAAAATGTTGTGAATCTTTGGGGAAGTTGATCAAGATAGTTGGCCTATCTTCAACTAAATAAGATGTTCTTTATTTAATATGATCTATACAAAGTTTTGATTTGTAAAATGAGGGCTTGGTATTAAATCAGAGTTTGTGACACTGTTCCTGTAAAGAGCTAGAACAGTGTTCAGGTATATAGTTATCTGTTAAGATGATGTGATATCGCTTAGAAATTCTACAGGAAATAAATGGAGAATGGAAAGAAATTCTAGGAGAATAAAAAAATAGCCACATTTTCTCTTTCTTAAGCATCAGTGATCTTCACGGTGTTTTTGTTAGGAACTTAGAAAAGACATCTCAGAATTGAGTTTACAGTGGAAACCTTAACGGAAGTTACTTGTGGGTATCCTGTGTTGTTTAAGTAATACTCATGCTCTTTAGATACGTGGTGAGTTGATGTTGAGTGTACATTCTGAAGACCCTGACTTGTCTTCCTCTCCTGATGATGGGCCGCTCCAGCTCTGAATGAATGAGAAAGTACCAGCAAAAATTTTAATTAAGCCTTTAGCAGACTGATTGGGACTTAGAAGGCACTGAGTTAGTGTGAGTGCTCAGTTGGTAGAGACAGTTTGCCATGGGCCTTGAACATTTCTAGACATTCTTGCCAAGTATGCCAGATTGCAAGGTTTATCCATCTCCTGAAACTAAACAGCTTTTATAGTTAGTTACGCAGGCAACTGGGTAGGTCCAGGTGACTATAGGGTGACTATCTCGTAGCTACTTGCCCCCCTGGTGGAAGCAGACCAACTAACTTCAAAATACTCATTATGGCTCCTTTTAGTTTACATTACTTTTAAATATCTTTCTTTTATGTTTGCTGCAATGTTTGCAGCTTGATTAAAAACTTCTGGGCTTTAGGGGCACCTGAGTGACTTAGTCACTTAAGCATCAGACACTTGATTTTGGCTCAGGTCATGATCTCAGCCCCATGTTGGGGAATCGAGCCCCATGTTGGCCAAGCTCCATGATGTGCATGGAGCCTGCTTAGGATTCTCTCTCTCTCTCTCTCTCTCTCTCTCTCTCTCGCTCTTGCTCTCGCTCTCTCTCTCTTTCTCTCCCCCTCTGCCCCTCCCCCTCACTAGCATTCTTTTTAAAATAAAATTTAAAAAATGAAAGGAACAAGTTCTGGGTTTTAGATCTTGGGTTCCTCCCTTTAAAGCCACCCAGTGTGTATGCAGGTATCATCTGGCCTGATCGTGTCACCCCTGCTGGACTCGAGGGCAAGGAGAACTGATGGAAATACGGTGGTACTCATGTTTCCTGTGTGCTTTAATAAAGTCCTTTGTCTCTAACCCAGAAATCTTTTGTCTTCCGTCCATGTAACTGGTGGACTCCCTAGTTTGCTTGCACAGAGGGGAAAATCTCAGACTCTTTACAGCTTTTGACAGCCTTTCTCTAAGTCATCATGCCTTAATCTTCCTGCCTCTTTAAAGCAGATTCATTATGATCATTACGTCTGAGAGTATTTCCTACAACTGGCAAGCTTATTTTCCCTTTACTTAATTTACAACCACAGTGATTGGGAGTTATGTTCTTTAGCCCGAGTGAAAATTGTAGCAGCATAAGAGACTTTGGGTGGGGCATACAGTCCACGATTATTCCTGTCAAAATTATAATTGTAATAATAATAATAATAATAATAATAATATTATTATTATTATTATTATTATTTTCATCATTCTATATGAAGAAATTGAGACTCAGACAGATTGTGTAGCTACTCCAAGGTCACACAGCCCATGAGCAGCAGAAACATAATTAAAAACCGGGCCTGCTGACTGTTAGCCATTACTCTGTATTCCCAACAGTACTCTCTAGTTCAGTTTCATATACATATACGTGTGTGTGTGCGTGTGTGTATATGATTCTTACTTTGACCTCTTAGTCCTCCTTGCTAGGGATTAGTAACCTCTTCTTAATTTCACCTCAAGTCTCATGACTATTCCTGTGTTATCTGCTTCTTTCTTCAGTGTTGTCCTCTCCCAGATTGGCCTGAATTCCCTTCAGTTTGCTTTGGGCTAGTAATCTTATCAAGTAACGGTAAAACCAAAGAAGTTACAGTGACCCAGGGAATGCTCAGCATTTATTTACAATGACCAGTGAAGTTAAAAAGTATTCTTAATCTTAACTCCAAAATACTCATTGCTTCTCCTCTTATTTTTAATTTCTCTTCAATACCTTTGTATGATTTCTTGGTCCATTTGTCTTTGTGTCTTCCCATGCGGCACAATGTTAAAACTGTTCTGGTGATGGGTGAGAGAAGAGTCCTTTTATCTGTGATATTGGGACAAGTTATTGAGCCATCTATGAGGCAGACCTGGTGTTTGTGGGGGGAAGGATTGGTTTCTCACTGTTCCATTTGGAAGAACACTTCTGACTCTAAATAGAAACGATGTCTTTCCTATTTTCCACGTTGAAATAATTTATAGTCACACTTGACCAAAGACTCCTGTCTCAAGGACCACAGGCCTCCCAGGAAGTTCCTCATTACTTTTAAGTTGCAGTAATTTCTTATGCCCTGATTGCAGATTATAAAACCATCAAAGGGATAATAATATTAATAATAATCGTTTTAATGATTAGTCTGCCACCACCACCATTTATTGAATGGTGACAATTCACAAGGCTCAATGCTAAAGCTTATGTGTATTATCTCAGGTAGGTAGTATTATCAACCCCATTTTACAGATGAAGAAATTGAGGCACACAGAGATGAAGTAGTTTTTCAATCCTGTTCAGCTGGCATGTGGCAGAACCAGAATTCAATCTTAGGTACTTGGATCTCAGAGCCTCTCTCTAAACCATCATGTTCTAAAGGTTCTAAAGGTTCGCAAAATGTCGTTCTGAGAATAGTAGCATGAGAATCATCTGGTAGCTTGTATTAATGCAGATTCTCAGGCCTTATTTCATATGTACTGAATAAAGATTTCTGTGAAGGGGACCCAGCAATCTGTTTAAATAAGTCTTTGCAGTTGATTCTGATGTAAGCTAGTTTTATAGTCACACTGTAAAGCTTCTTCCTCTCCATATAAGTATCTAATATCAATGCCATTAGTTTTGATAATGAGAAATGACTTCCTTTAAAAGGGCGTATTTGTTAAATATGAATTTGTTCAAATGCAGGTTGTCATACCCAGTGCCATCTATAAAGTATTTTGGCAAAGGAACCAGAGCCCGATTCAGATGAGTCTTTAGCTCTAACTGCTAATTTTCAGGGAAAATAGGGGACAGAGGAACATGTTAAATGAAATCATGGGAACGCATTCAGCAAAATCCAGACTGTGAGAAATTCTATAGGATTAATGACCTGATTTCTTTACCAAATAAATTGCATTGAAAAAAGATATGTGGGGAAATGTATAGGTTAAATGAGATTGAAGACATCAATCAAAATGCAGTGTTTGGACTTTGAATCCTGATTAAAACAAAATTTAAAAAACCAAACCAAGTAACATAAACATTATATAAAACTATTCGATATTTAGGGACATTTAATGCTGCCTGGACATCTGATGTTGATAAGGAATTCACGTTAATTTTTAAAGTTATGATGATGGCATTACAGTTGTATTTTTTTTAAAGTCCTTATTTCTTCATACAGACATACAAGTCATTGAAATAGAAGTTTCTGGGGTCAACCCACTGGATTAGTGAATACAGTGGTGTTTCCTCAACACATTCCCCCTTCTCCTGATGTCTACCCAGATTTTCATTTGCGTGTTCATCCCTCTCTACCCTGTGTAGTCCAGATAGTGGGGTGTGTAGTTCAGGCTTAATTGAGCTCAATATCAAGCCCTAGCTACATTTTCTAGTTTGAGAATGGGGCCAATTAGGCATGAATCAAGTTTTCTGGGAAAGCAGTTCACTAATTTGCGTGAGCAGAAGTCCAGGAAGCAAATCAATCTTGCTTCTCCAGGACACTGATGTGGTATCTAGTCCCTCAGACGTATCCATGGGTCCCTTCTGCTATCCATGGCCTTAGGTAGTCTCCTCCCATGTTGATTTATGGCTGACTTGTGTGAACAATAGAATACTATGGAAGTAATGGTATGTGACTTTTGAGGCTAAAGGGATTGTAGTGTCTTTCCTGCTCTCTTTGATTTCTTGCTCTGAGGAAATCCAGCCACTGTCATGAAGAACCTTGAAGTCCCGTGGAGAAGCCCACATACAGAGGTGCCAACTTGCCAGCTGTTGGCAGTCTACTGGCCATGTGAGCAAACTACCTTGGAAGTGAATCCGCCAGCTCTAGATGGGTCTTTAGTATCTGCAACTTCAGCTCCCATCTGACCGCAGCTTCCTGAGAGACACCTAACTAGGATCCTGTAAGCAGACTACTTCCGAATTCTACATCTAATTAACTTCAAGAGATAGTGATCAGTGTCGCTTTAAAGAACTAGGCTTGGGGCGCCTGGGTGGCTCGGTCGGTTAAGCGTCTGACTTCAGCTCAGGTCATGATCTCGCGGTCCGTGAGTTCGAGCCCCACATCGGGCTCTGTGCTGACTGCTCAGAGCCTGGAACCTGTTTCAGATTCTGTGTCTCCCTCTCTCTGCCCGTCCCCTGTTCATGCTCTGTCTCTCTCTGTCTCAAAAATAAATAAACGTTAAAAAAAAAAATTTAAAAAATAAAAAAAATAAAAAAAAAAAGAACTAGGCTTGGGGCACCTGGGTGGCTCAGTTGGTTAAGCATCTGACTTCAGCTCAGGTCATGATAACACGGTCTGTGAGTTCGAGCCCCGCGTTGGGCTCTGTGCTGACAGCTTGGAGCCTGGAGCCTGCTTCGGATCCTGTGTCTCCCTCTCTCTCTGACCCTCCCCGTTCATGCTCTGTCTCTCTCTGTCTCAAAAATAAATAAACATAAAAAAAAAAAAGAACTAGGCTTGATGTCATTTGTTGCACAGAAATAAATAATGAATATACTAGATGAAAGCGCTGCATTCCAGAGACTTGTAAGTAGGCACCTTGTGACCATGGGAGGGAGCCAACTTTCGGTAAAGCTTACATTTTGGAAGGCAAAGCAGAAAGGCTGGAAAGAAATTGATTCCTCATTGTCAGCCTTGAAGCTCATCTCACTCTGTACTTTGCAGGTCATGAACAATAAATATTTTATTTTTAAAGCCAGTTTGGATTTCTGTTACTTCTAAATGCCTGGTTGGGGCAGGAAATAGGAGAGTTTTGGTGGTATGACAGGAATACAGAGAGAGTATGAAAATAGACAGAAGGAGCAGTGAGTGGAAAGGCTGATTGTATTGGTTTCCTAGGGCTACCATAACAATCAGCCACAAACTAGGTGACATTCTTCACAGTTCTGGAAGCCAGAAGTCCAAAATGAAGATGTCAGCAGGGTTGGGTCCTTGTGGAAGCTCTGGGGGAGGATCTGTCCCAGGCCTCTCTCCGAGCTGCTGGTGGTCACCAGTCGCCTTGGTGTTCCTTGGCTTGTAGATGTGCTACTCTAATCTCGGCCTCTCATATGGCCTTCTTACAAGGACTCCAGTCATTGGATTTAGTGAGGTCACATCCTGAGGTTCCAAGTAGACATAAATGGTAGGAGGACACTATTCCACATGGCACCACTGCGCTTCATTGTGTTTATTCATTCAGCGAATACTTCTTGAGTGCCTACTGTATACTGGGCCCTGTGTTCGTTATTAGGGATGAAGTGATGAGTAAGACAGCGATGGCACATGTCCTATGGGAAGCTTATAGTCTTTACAGTCCAGTATGTAACACAGATATTAAACAAATGGTTGCAGGTATAATAAAAATTACAAAAGGACAAGCTCTGGGTGTGATGATATCACATGAGAAGGCACCTAAACCATAGGAAATGATGAAAAAGGCCTCCTTGTGGCAGGGACATCTAAACCGAAACCAATCAGAAAGTAGGCATTGGCCAGGTAAATGGTAATAAGGCCAGGTTACTGCAAAGTGCTGCGTATGAGAATTTTCACTTGTAACTAGCACTTCAGTAATGCTCATGCATGATGGACATTGAGAACCCCTGCTCTGGGCCTCGGCTAACCCAACATGTCCCTCAGTATCTCCCATCAGCCATCTATGGGAAAGACTTCTCTCCCCAGCCCTGACCTGGGAAAGAGTGGGGAGGCCCCTTATTACTGAGCTTCCCTATCTGTCTGGACACATGGGCCCCTTTCCACCACTGTGCGGAACCAACTAAATAAAACATGTGACTTATATCTAGTTTAGATTTTTCTCCTCCTTCAGTGAGCATTCTCCAACTTTCCCCTTCCTCCAGCCCTGCTCTATTTTCTGCCACATAGCAAGCCTATTGCTTTGCATTTTAGTTGATGATTTATTTGCCATTGAATTGTAGAAGGCCACTTTTCTCTTTAAAACAACTTAAGTGTATGTTGCGTTCATTCAGTATTTTATAGGAAGAAAAGGCATTTACATTTTTCCATTTCGCATCTTCACCAGCGTAAGAGGCTTTTTTTTTTTTTAATTGTGTTTCCTTCAGAATAAAAGAGAGAGAGATCGTCTGCAATAACATTTCCCAAATATCACAGCTGAAACAAAACGAAATCGTAACAAGATTTGGGGCTGTTTCTCAGGAAAACTCTAGTAGATTCTTACAATTTGGCTGCTTTGCAAGGTTGATGAGACCAACATTTAAAATGATACGATCATAGATTTGAGAGCTTTAAAGAGTCTTGGAGGTCTTCAAAAATCTGGAAGACCACCATCACCTTTATTTTATAGATGAGGAAAACTAACGTGAAGGCGAGGTGAGTTACATAGTCACTCTTGGCCAGATAATTCAAAATTCCTCTTATTCCTGAAAAATTATTATTTTATTATTATTTTCAATGACCTTGGTTCTCTGCCTTACTTTGCATGTGTCACTGCACTCTTTATGTCCGGTCCAATCTTCCAAGGTTTCTCCTCCTTATTTGTTGCCCCTTAACTCATGAGAAACTCAGCACCCTCCTCACTCAGTGGTCCGAGGTCTCAGAGAAATGAGGGTCACCTCATATCAGCACGAGGAGACTTGCCCCTATGCTGGAGCTTGGGCTTCTGAGTCTTTTTAAAAAGGTTATGCATGTCTTAAACATACAGAAAAGAAAAAAAAATATTTTAAAGCCATTTTCATTCGTTGTCTTCAGTCTAAAAATAGGGTGACAGAGGGATCGTGGGATAAGCAGCAGGAGCAGGGAAGAGTCGGTTGCCACAGTAACCAGTGAGCCATTTCGCTGCATTTGCCTTGACTGTGATTTCTGGGAGGTTTTTTCCCCTTTCCTTCTCCTGTGCGTGGGGGTGGGGGTAGGTGGTGGGGGCATTTTTAGATTATATAATATGGAACCAGATTCCTTACTTCCGGAGTCAACCAGTCCTTATGAAAATGCTATTCCCTTTTACTTTTCCCCTCATTGCGAACAGTCCATTGGCTTTGCTGGGGACGAAGAGAAAAGATGATGATCACACCCATCTCTGTATACACCAGTGCCCTTCTTGAACACCTCCCCAGTATCTGACAACCTAACTCCATAGAAATATTCCCCCTCTCCCAACCCCTAATCCTGTCAGGTCCTCAGATGCCCCAGGCTCCAGCAATCCACCAGGAGACTCCTGGGGCTTTCTTCCATTCCACGGAAGACAGAGGCAGCCCTGTGTGCGGGTTGAGACCTGAAGTCACTCTGGAGCTGACCTGCTTCTGCTGCCCTGAATGGCAAGCCCCACCTTCTCCCAGTGAGCAGATCCTGGAATCCAGACAGAGGCCCACATCGGAGTGTGGCTTTGGGAGCAAACAGATCTGGGTTTGGATCCTAAACCCGCCTCCCGAGGCTAATAATTATTTGACATTTTTGAGCCTTTTGTGGTTATAAGCGATAATACACCTAAAGCAGCCAGCATGGTGTCTGGCACGTATTTGGTACTGAATACATGTTAATCTCTTTTACTCCTTCCCCATTTTCCCTGGCCACCCATACTTTCTTCTCCCCTCCCTGCTCTTGTAAGGCCCTGGTTGACCATTGCAGGTTCCCTCCTACATAGTGTTTTGGAAGAGTTGACATATATTTGAGGGGTCACCCTCTTTTAAGGGACCCCTTTTTTTTTTTACCAGACTCTCCATAGTCCTCATTCTCCTCCCTGGCTGCCTCCTGTCCTTACATGACATCCTTTCCCGCTTCAGAACTTCCTGACTCCTTTTCATCAAAGCACATCTGTTCTCTAACCCATTCATGAAGAGCCCAGTAGGTACCTGGATAGCTAATCAAGTTTAAATCAAAATGTAAAACTGTGTTCAATGTATTCAAATGTGTTAAAATGGCACATGAAAAGCTATAATCTGTACTGCTTATTAGGGTGATCAGGAATGAATGAGAAACTGAATGGCAGTGTATTCGTTAGAAATCTTTTTTTTTGTTTTTTGTTTTTGTTGCAGTGATGGAAATCCAACCTGAACTCACCTAAGCAAAACAGAATATGTTAGCTAAAGAGGGGAGTCAGGGAGTGGAGCTGTCCACAGGGATTTCTAGAGATTCAACGGCTAGCATCACAAGTCTTTCTGTTCCTTAACTCTGCTTGTCTCAGAGTTTCTTTATCCTTTGCTTACCACAGAGAGGCTTTCTTCCTTTCTTTTTTTTAAATTTATTTTTTAAGTTTACATCCAAGTTAGTTAGCTTATAGTGCAACAATGATTTCAGGAGGAGATTCCTTAATGTTCCTTACCCATTTAGCCCATCCGCCCTCCCACAACCCCTCCAGTAACCCTCTGTTCTCCATATTTAAGAGTGTCTTATGTTTTGTTCTCCTCCCTGTTTTTATATTATTTTTGCTTCTCTTCCCTTATGTTCATCTGTTTTGTCTCTTAAAGTCCTCATATGAGTGAAGTCATATGATATTGGTCTTTCTCTAACTGACTAATTTGGCTTAGCATAATACCCTCTAGTTTCATCCACGTAGTGGCAAATGGGAAGATTTCATTCTTTTTGATTGTTGAGTAATACTCCATTATATATATATACACACACCACATCTTTTTTATCCATTCATCCATTGATGGACACTTGGTCTCTTCCCATACTTTGGCTATTGTTGATAGTGCTGCTATAAACATGGGGGTGCATGTGTCTCTTCGAAACAGCACACCTGTATCCCGTGGATAAATACCTAGTAGTGCAATTGCTGGGTCATAGGGTAGTTCTATTTTGAATTTTTTGAGGAACCTCCATACTGTTTTCCAGAGTGGATGCACCAGTTCACATTCCCACCAGCAGTGCAAAAGAGATCCTCTTTCTCCGAATCCTCGCCAACATCTGTCAGACAGGCTTTCTTAAAATTAGTAACATGGCCTCAGATTTACATCTTCCTACCTTCTATGACCTAAGAGGCAAGACTCCTTTTCCAACTCCAAATTGTATGGTTGTAGGGAAAGGCTTTGGCCAGCTTGGTTTGGGTCTTATGCACATCCTGGATCAATCACTTTGGTTGGGAGAATAGGGTACTGTCATTGACCATGTTGGGTCTCATGTCAGGGAAGTGACTATCTCTAATGGGTAGCCACCAGAATGACATGATTCAAATGGGATTAGTTCCCCAAAGCCAGGTAGAATGTTGGCAGAAGGCAGAAACAACAGAGGTGTCAGTTCAGAGGAATAACGGAGAATGGTACCATCCGTACTCAGAAGAGCACCTGGGGAGGGGGGGGAGGTAGGTACAAAGCAAGTGCTCCATTGACTCTGAGGAAGAAGACCATGTTCTTGCCCTCAGGGAGCTCCGAATTCAGTGCAGGAAGAATGACTAAGAACACATGGAGAAAGACAGGTGGCGTTGCAGTAATAGGCCAAAATGCACATACACAGCTGGCTGGGAACTGAGAGAGGAATGCCCGTGAACACTCAAAACTGAAGCCTATGTTAAAAGAACTGATTGCTTATAATAATATTATCTCTCACATTGGGTCCTGTGGACCCCCAGTGTTCCATTAAGTGCTACTAGGTGAGCCTAAGAACAAAGAAAAAAGGAAAAGAGAAGAAAGGAAAAGAAAGGCTATGGAAAAGAAAGGGAAGGAAAAGGACTCTGTGACCATGTTTGAAAATTATGTTTCAGAGTTAATTAGGTTTTTTAATTTTGGGGGGTTTTCTTTATTATGTTAATGCTTATTCCACACTATGTGATTATAGAACCAATCTTCTTAACCACAGACCACTTACTAGTGTCTATAAAAGTTTAATAGTTTCGTGTTTTACACGTAAGTTTGTGATCCATTTGAAGCTAATTTTGTATGGGGACTGAGACTTAGGTCGAGGTTTATTGTATGATTTTTTTGCCTGTGGATGTCCACTTGTTCCAGCACCATTTTCAGGTGTCAGCCTTTTCAGGTGACATTTCCTCCATCGCATTGCTTTTGCACTTTTGACAAAAATTTGTTGAGGAGATTTATGTGGGTCCATTTCTGTGCTTTTTATTCTGTTCCACTGATCTATGTGTCTTTCTGTCTGCCAATACCATGCGGGTTTTTTTTTCCATGCCGCCTTGATTACCGTCACTATGCAATAAATATTGAAATCAGGTAAACTGATTTCTCCCACTGTTTTGAACTGAATGGTTTTGTACCCCCACTTCCTAAATTCATATGTCGAAACCCTAATCTCCAGTGTGGCTGTATCTGGAGATAGGGCCTAAAAAGAGGTAATTCAAGTTACATGAGGTTATTAGGGTGCGGCTCTGATCCATAGGATCCAATAGGACCCAATATAAGAAGAGACAGCAGAGAGTTTCTCTGTCCCTGCCGCATGCACATTCAGAGGAAGGGGTCTGTGAGGTGAGGATATAGCGAGAAGGTGGCTATCTGCAAGCCAGAAAGAGAGCGCTTAGGAAACTGAACTCTGCCTGAACCTTGATCTTGGACTCTCAAGCCTCTAGAATGATGAGAAAATGAATTTCTCTTGTTTGAGCCATCCAGTATGTGCTATTTTGTTATGGGAGGCTTAGCGGACTGATACATCCACTTTAATTTTCCTTTTCAAAAAATTTTAACTGTTTGACATCTTTTGCTTTTCCATATACATTTTAGAATAATTTTGTCTGTACCTACCAGAATTGCTGAGATTTTGATAGGAATGGTGTTACACTTTTGTATTAATTTGGGGGAGAATTGAAATCTTTTACTTTGTTGAGTCTTTCCATCCAAGAACACAATAATGTTTCTCTACTTATTTAGGTCTTTGATTTCTTTCATCAGTGTTTTTCATTTTCAGCAAACAAACCATGCACATGTTTTGTTAGATCTATATCTAAGTATTTTTAAAGCAATTATAAATGATACTGTATTTTAAACTTTGGTATCCATGTGTTCATTGTTAGTATATATAAATATAATAGAATTTTGTATGTTTATCTTTATCCTGTGACCTTGCTGAATTCACTTATTAACTCAGGTGAATTTCTTATAAATTCCTTAGGTTTTTCTATGTGCACAATCATGTCATCTGCACACAAGACAGTTTTTCTTTTTCTTTCTTTCTTTCTTTCTTTCTTTCTTTCTTTCTTTCTTTCTTTCTTTCTTTCTTTCTTTCTTTCTTTCTTTCTTTCTTTTTCTCCTTTCTCTTCCTTCCTTCCTTCCTTCCTTCCTTCCTTCCTTCCTTCCTTCCTTCCTTCCTTCCTTCCTTCCTTTTTCTTTCTTTCTATTTGTGTGTCTTTTATTTCTTCTTCTTATCTTCTTATACTGGTTAGGACTTCAAACACTGTGTTGAATGGAGCAGTGGGAGTGGGCATCCTTGCCTTATTCTCAATCTTTCAGTCTTTCACTATTAACTGTAATTTTGAAGGTTTTGTTTTGTTTTGTTTTAGATTTTCTTTATCAAATTGAGAAAGACATGGACATTCCATGTTTCTGAGAGTTTTTATCACGAATGGGTGTTGAATTTGTCAGATGCTTTTTCTGCATTTGTTGATAGGTCATGTGAGTTTTCTTCTCTAACCTGATTTGTTGAATTACATTTATTGATTTTTAAATTTTGAACCAGACTTGTCTCTCTGGAATAAATCCCAGTTGGTTAGGGTATATAATTCTTTTTTATATATTGCTGGATTCTATTTGATACAATTAAAATTTTTTTTATTGTTTATTATTTTTGAGAGAGAGAGAGTGAGAGAGAGAGACTGAGACCAAGCAGGGAAGGGTCAGAGAGAGAGGGAGACACAGAATTGGAAGCAGACTCCAGGCTCTGAGCACTCAGGACAGAGCCTGACGTGGGGCTCAACCTCACAGACTGAGAGATCATGACCTGAGCTGTAGTCGGCTGCCCAACAGACTGAGCCACCTAGGTGCCCCAATTTGATACAATTTTGTTAAGAATTTTTGTGTCTATATTCATGAGGGATATTGGTTTTTGTTTTTCATGTTAACTGTATTTTTCTTGTTTATTTATCTGTTTGTTTATTTAATTGAAATGTAATTGATGTACAATGCTATATTAAGTTCAGGTGTACAACATATTGATTCAACAATGCTGTACGTTACTCAGTGCTCATCCTAAGTGTGGTCACCATCTGCCACCATACAATGTTATTGACTATATTCCCTATGTTGTACTTGTCTTCTCCACAACTTATTTATTTTATAACTGGAATTTTGTACCTCTTAATCCCCTTATCTAATTCATCCATCCCCCCACCAACTTCATTGCCAACTGATTGGCAACCATCGGTTTCTTCTCTATATTTAAGAGTCTACTTTTTGTTTGTTTTTTTTGCTTCATTTTTTAGATTCCATACTTAAGTGAAATTATATAGTATTTGTCTTTCTCTTTCTGAATAATTTCACTTAGCATGCGATCCTCTGAGTCCCTCTGTGTTGTTGCAGTGACAAAATCTCATTCTCTTTATGGCTGAGCAATATTCCATTGTTATGTGTATACCACACCATCTTTATCCATTCATCTATCGCTAGGCACCTAGGCTGCTTCCATTTCATGGGTATTGTAAATAATGCTATAATAAACATAGAAATGCACATATCTTTTTGAATCGGTCTTTTTATTTTCTTTGGATAAATACCAGGAAGTGGAATTACTGGATCATATGGTATTTCTATTTTTAATTTTTTTGAGGAAACTCCATATTGTTTTCCACAGTGGCTGTGCCAATGTACATTTCCAACAGAGCACGAAAGGTTCCTTTTTCTCCACATCCTCGCCAACGCTTGTTAATGAATTGGGAAATGTTTCTTCCTCTTGTATTTTCTGGGAAAGATTATGTGGAATCGGTGTTAATTCTTCAAATGTTTGGTAGAATTCTCAAATGAAACCACCTGGGCCTAGAGATTCATATTTTAGGAATTTTTAAAATTATGATTTTAAATTTCTCAATGATTATAGGACTATTCACATTATTTATTTACCTGAGTTGTGGTAGTCTGTCCCTTTTTTTTTTTTTTTTTTTTTTGAGGAATTGGTCCATTTCATCTAAGTTGTTAAGTTTATGTGTGTAGAGTTGTTTATAGTATTCTCTCCCTATCCTTTTGGCCTATGGTCTGTAGTAATGTCTCCAGTCATTCCTGATTTCTGGTAATTTATGTGTTTCTCTCGTTTTTTCTTCTTCATCAATCTTGTTAGAGGTTTGTCAGTTTTTTTTTAAATTTATTTATTTTGAGAGAGAGAGAGAGAAATAGAGAGAGAAAGCATAAGTGGGGGAGGGGCAGAGAGCGAGAGAGAGGGAGATAGAGAATCCCAAGCAGGCTCTGTGCTGTCAGCAACGAGCCTGATGCAGGGCTGGAAGCCATGAACTGGGAGATCAAGACCTGAGCTGAAACCAAGAATCAAACGCATAACCCACTGAGCCACCCAGGCACCCCTAGAGGTTTGTCAGTTTTATTGATTTTTGAAAGAAAAAATAATTCTTTTTTCATTGATTTCTTCTATTGTCTATTATCAATTTCATTGATTTCTGCTTTTATCTTTATTATCTCCTTCTACTTGCTTCGAATTATTTTGCTCTTCATTTTCTAAGTTCTTAAGGCAAGAGCTTGGATTATTGATTTGAGACTTCCCTGTCTTCTAACATTTGCATTTAATGCTATAAATTTCTCTCTTGGCACTGCTTTAGCTGTGTCCCACAAATTTTGGTATGTTCTATTTTCATTTTCTTTCAGTTCAGTGTGGTTTTGAAAAAAAAAATTCCCTCAGATTTTTTTCTTTGATCCATATATTATTTAGAAGGGTGTTGTTTCAGTTCTAAGTGTTTGGAAATTTTCTTTTTTGACTCTCACATACAGAGAGAAAACTGAGGGTTGATGGGGTGGGGGAGAGGGGAAAGTGGGTGATGGGCACTGAGGAGGGCACTTGTTGGGATGAGCGCTGGGTGTTGTACGGAGGCCAACTTAACAATAAATTATATTAAAAAATAAATAAATAAACACAAAAAATAAATTTTATTTTTTCTCTTTCTGTTATTGATTTCCAGTTTAATTCCATTGTGGTCAGAGAACACTCCGGTTTCAGTTCTTTTAAATTTGTTGAATTTTGTTTTATGGTACAGGATTTGTTCGTTCTTTGCATTTCTTCTGTGAGCACTTGAAAGGAATGTGTATTGCGCTGTTGTTGGGTGGAGTATTCTATGAATGTTTATTGATCCTGGTAGTCGATGGTGTTATTGAGTTCTCCTGCATCCTTGCTATGTTTCCATGTAATTGTTCTATCAGTTGTTGAGAGAGGAGTGTTGAAGTCCTCAGCTATAATTGTGGATTCTCCATTTATCTTTTCAGTTCTACCAATTTTTGTTTCACACACTTTCCAGTGCTGGTGTTTTGTGCATGTATATTTAGGATTGTTATGTCTTCTTGGTAGGTTGACCCTTTAATCATTAAATAATATCACTCCCTGTCCCTTTCACTTTTGTTTGCTTTAAAATCTACTTTACCTGATTTTCGTAGAGGCACTCCAGCTTTCCTTTGATTAATGTTTGCATGATACATCTTTTTTCCATCCTTTTACTTTCTACCTGCCTATATAACTTAATTTGAAGTTAGTTTCTCTTAGACAGCATAGAGTTAAGTCATTTTTTTAAATCCACTCTGCTAATCTCTTTTAATTGGTGTACTTATACTACTGAAACTTAAACTAATTAATTACTGATAAATTGGGGCACAAGCCTGCCATTTAATATTTTTGTTTGTTTGTTTGTTTTCTGTTTGTTCCCTCTGTTGTTTTTTTGTTTTTCTGTTTTCTTTTTTCTGCCTTCCCATGGCTTAATTGAACATTTTTTAGAATTTCAGCTTGATTTATTCATAATGCTTTTGAGTGATCTCTTTACATAGCTTTTTAAATGGTTGCTCTAAGTGTTACATTGTACACATGTACTTATCACAATCTATTACTATCATCATATTATCGTTTTGAGTGAAGTGTGGAAGCCTAATTTATCTTTTTTGATCCTTCCTCATTTATAATATAATTTTCTTAAATACTTCTTCTCTATATATTCAGAACTCATCAGGTCATGTTATATTTTTTGCTTTGACCATCAATCATAATTTATAAAACTCACAACCCCAAAGTCCACTGCATTTACCCATTTTTTTATTATTGTGTTTTTTTCATTCTTCCTGATGTTCCCAGGTTTATATTTTTAATAATTTCTGTTTGGTGTAAATAACTTCCTTTAGGAGAGGCCAGCCCCTGGGCTGAGGCCCTCCAGACAGACCCCTGCCCTGTCTGTGTGAAGTGCCAATGCCTTCCCCACTCTGGGCCAGTCCTCCACTCCCCTGGCCTTTAAGTGAGATTACACATTACCTACTGTAAGGAGAGGATGTGAATCAGGAGATTATCAGTGACACTGATGAGGAGAATAAACTAAACACTAAACAGCTGTTGTAACAACAATAGCAACAATGGCAAACAACAAAATATCTAACTAATTAACTAACTAACTTCAGGATAGCTTTGCTGGCAACAAATTTTCCTAGTTTTCTGTCATCTGAGGATGTCTTCATTTCACCTTATTCTTTTTAATTTTTTTAAAGTTTATTTATTTATTTTGAGAGAGAGAGAGAGCGAGCGAGCAGGGGAGGAGCAGAGAGAGAGTAAGAGAGGGGGAGAATCCTAAGCAGGCTCCACACTGTCAATGCAGAGCCCAACACGGGGCCTGAATCCATGAACTGTTGAGATCAAGACCCAAGCTGAAATCAAGAGTCAGGTGCTTTACCGACTGAGCCACCTAGGTGCCCCTCACCTTATTCTTGGAGGACATTTTTGCTGGATATAGGATTCTAGATTTACAAATTTTTCTTTCAGCACTTGAGAAGTGTTGTGTCATTTTCTTCTGGACTCTGTGGTTTTAATGAGAAATCCAGTGTCTTTCAAATTGTTTTCCCCCTATAGTTAAGGTGTTATTTTTCTTTAACTACCTTCAAGATCGATTTTTTTTTTCCCTGTAGTTTTCACAAGTTTGGCTGTGATATATCTTGGTGTGTGTTTCTTTGGGTTTATACTGTTTGAGAACAGACCAATGCTACTTCGCCTTCTTTCCTACAATGTCTGGTCTCTTCCTACCTGAACCCAGCACCAACCCACAGAGGTGTATTCTTGTGTATCCTAATTTAACAGGATGTAAAAGTGGGACTCTTTTAATGTCCATTTTACCTGAGGCCTGAAAACGTAGACTGACAATAGGCCTGAAGAATCTCCACATCTACAGATGGCACATCTGTGCACGGATGTTTAGGGGTTTAGGAAGTTAGCAGACCACCCCCCTGGCCAGTGGGGAGGAGCGAGGGTGCTCCCTCTTCACTCAAGCCTCCTTAGGGAAGTTCAGTGGAAACATGATGGACACTGACTGCCTCCTGTCTGGGAAACATAAAGGCAAGTGTTGTGGCTGGAGCTGCTTGCCGGGCCAGCAGAACATGGAGAGGTGGCTCCTGAGGGGCTGGCTGGTGGAAGGGGAAGCAGAGTTTGTCAGAGTAAAAGGATGAGAGAGTCTGTTCTATGGATCATATGTGTACCAGATATGAGACTTGTTGGGAGAGAAAGCTGGCTGAGATATTTTTTTTAAACTTTTTTTTTTAATGTTTATTTTTGAGAGAAGAGAGACAGAGAACAGGCAGGGGAGGGGTAGAGAGAGAGGGACACACAGAATCTGAAGCAGGCTCCAGGCCCTGAGCTGTCAGCACAGAGCCTGACGTGGGGCTCGAACCCACAAACTGTGAGATCATGACCTGAGCTGAAGTTGGATGCTTAACGAACTGAGCCACCCAGGTGCCCCTGGCTGAGGTATTTCTTTTCTACCAACTAAGAAAGCTGCCTACAAGGGTCAGGAAGCCACAGCAGAAAGTGTAATACCAGGTGTCCAAATGCTGAAGGAGGAAACATTGGTGACTTACCCCAAAGATGTATTTCTTGTTTTAAGGGAATTGCAGATAAGCCATTTCCCGTGGTGTGTGGCAGAACCTCTGAATGCTCATGAAAATGCCATGAGAGGTAGTATCTGAAACCCCTGCCAGTCTCAGAGAGCATCAAAAATGGCTGACAGCACTGCGAGTCAAATCAGACCTTCCCAGTCTGTGGTGCAGCTAGCTAGGCTAGTGCTGGCAACAGATTTATCCCTAAACCTCAGTAGCTTAACACAGTAATGGTGTATTTGTATTTACACCAAGTGTATGCAGGTGCCCTCCTTCATCCCGTAGCCGGGAACACAGGGATGGAAGAGTCACGTGGTCTCTTAACTGCCTTGATCCAGAAGTGATGTCACTTCCATTGATAGTTCACTGGCCAGAATAAGTCACGTGACTCCGGTGTAACTGTAAGGGAGGCTGGAAATGGAGGAGGGAAGCAGATGGAATGCTTGATGAGCACAACCTCTGCCCCACTGTCCTCCTCCCTCTTTCCTCCCACTCTCACCCTTCATTCTGGATGTAGAACCAGTTATGCCGCCTAAATGCACAAGTGCAGCCATATTGGTTTTTAAATTCTTTAAAATCTAGGTGATGAATGTAAAGTGGTCATTATATTATTCTTTCTACTTATATTTACGCTAGAAATAGAATTTTGGCAATCACGCAAGACTAGTGTTTTTGAAATTATTTATTGAGCATTTTCTATGTTACAGGGATTTTACATATATATATTCTTTTAAATCTTCACAAGCTTGTGAAGTGTAGGCACTGTTAGTGTCTCCATTTTACAGATGAGGACAATAAAGTGCAGAAAGATGAAATAACTTCCCCAAGAATGTAGATCTATAAATATCTCATTAATTGCAATTGCCTGTTAGTCGTTTGTTGATCAGAATAGGAATCTTTTGGGTGAAAGGATCATTCCTTATTCATGTTAGTGCTTCTAGTAACCTTCCCCAGGGCTTGGTACTAAATAAGTATGCAATAAATGGTAGCAATAGTAATTTTAATTACTGAGATGGATGTATAGTATCATTTGAAGTGATTTAAGAGACTAAAGAAGTTTTAATTATTTGGGAGAGTTTGAAAAAGTAATGCGGGTATGTGCTAGACTTCCCCCAGGAAGAACTGAGGTCTCCTAATTTGGGCAGAGTGGGGACATATTTTATAGTGCACCCTTTAATCGCATATGTTCACCATACAGGTGTCACTCATGTGGGAGATAATTTTGTAAGACTCACCTTAAACATCATCTCCTCACGGGGGTCTTTCCTGGGTCCTGGGGCTCAAGCAAGTCCCCACTCTTCACCTCAGACCTAGCCCTTTACTAGCGTCCTTTATAACTCTTACCACAACTTGTAATTTTTTATTTACTTAAAAAAATGCTGCTAGAATGAAAGCTCTGTGAGGCAGTAACCATGTCAATAGAATTCGCTATTTTGTCTATTTTAACTATTAACTATTCTACACCCAGCCATGAGGTTGAATCACAGATATAATGGGCTCAAGAACATGTGTTCAATGAATACATGAACAAATACATGAAGCCTAGTTCTCATGTCATCTCCTTGTCCTATACCCCTGACCTGTTAAGAGCAGCTTGGAGTTAGCAGAGTCTTGCATTTGTACCACTCAGTAAGTGAAACTGGTGATGGGTAAGTGACTAGGGAGGCATCTGGTCCAAATGCTGGCGGGGAGAGATGGTGGTACTCAAGTGGATACTTTTCATGGTGCCATTTGTCCAGTACAAGGCTATGCTGCAGCTCCATTAATGGATTTTTTGTGGGGTTGGTGGACTCTAACCTGGGAACCTTATTATTAATTACAGTTGTGCTTCTGTGAGAAAGTGCATTCTGAGTTTACAAGCACAGACTCTAAACAGGACTTTTAAAAGAGCTAATTTATAAGTTAGGACCTATTTATATCTTTTTAATCTCTCATTAGGAACTCGAGAATTGTTCACTGCTAGACATTGTTAGTAGATGGGAAATACAGAATAAAAGGCACATTTTCCTCCCTTAACGAGTAAATGATCTACGTCTGGGGGAGAGAAGGGCTTAGACTGGTTATCTTCTTCCTGAAAAATGAAATAGAAATTTCTTCTCACCCACACCTTTATGTGATTCCATTGTGGAGAGATTTGGACATGAAAATTATAATAAGTTAGACTTATACCTAATGTTTTATGTCTTAATTTTATAGAAATCAAGATATACACAATGCAGTTAAGAATCAGGGTGTCATTTAATAAAAATTAGACTTTTTTACTTAAAATAATTCTCTCCTTTTCTTCTGCTAATATCTGTATAAATTTGCTTAGATGTTCTGTTCTGCTACAGCTTGAAAGCTGATAAAATATTTGATCTTGTACTACAGTTGGTGGTTAACATGTCTGTCTTTTCCCATATGCTGTACATTTGTGTTCTTTAGAATAAGATTTCACTCATCATTACGCCCCTCCATTCCACGTACTGTATTCTTCATACTTGACCCGTGGCAGATTTTCACTCACCATTAATTAAAACAAGCAGACTACGTTTTCTTTTCCTCACAACACCTTTTGAACACTGTGATTCTTATTACTGTGAAAGAAGAAAAGTATGTTCTGTGTGCATGCCGGCTGTTATCAAAAGTAGCAGTTGTCGCCAAAATAGATGATGCGCCCACATCTTTCCTTTGAGAAGCTACTGATAATTCCATGTATAACTATGGTAAACAATTACCTAAAATTTTGGGCAAGGGGTAATTTCAATATTTTACAATGGAGTGGAGTCTAAATCAAGGGGCACAGTTTTGGTGACAAGAATGGAGACTGGTCCTTATATACAATCCTTGTTACTCAAGAAAGTGTTAGGGAGTGGGGAAGTGGTATAATTTACAGGTATTTTTCATGTATTTCTTACTGCTCTAATTTCCTTTAAGTTTAGAGGTTGGCATTTTCTGATTGTTTCTAAATGTGGTTGTGGAGATTCATGTTGAAGTCCTTTCTATACTGACTAACTGGATCCTTCCCCCAGATTTAAGTGTTCATTGCTTCCCACTGTGAGAGTCTTTCCGTGTCAGTTAACTGTTGCCCCAATACAAACTACCCCCAAACTCAATGGCTTAAAATAGAAAACAATCATTCATTTAACTCATGAGTCTACAGGTCAGAGACTACGTGTCTTGGGAGTTCTGATTTCAGCCGGTTCCCTTACCTGCTGAGTAATCAGCTGACTGGTGACTGCTGAAGCATTTGGGCCACTAGACTGTCATGATCCAGTGCTCCAGCAGGCTAGCCGTGGCATGTTCTTGTGGCAACAGCAGAGGCACAAGAGCAGAAGCACTTTTTCTCGGCTCTGCGTATGTCACATCTAACATCCCATTAGCCTAATCAAGTCACATGGCTAAACCTTGAGGTATGCAGTCACTCAGCAAAGTGGCATAATATAGGGTAGGTAAAGAGTTGGGACCATTGATACAATGAATCTACTGAACCCCTCTCAGTGTCTATCACACTGCCCACACTGTATAAAAAAAGAGGATCAGAACCTTGGCTGGATTCTACTGTAGAAGAATGGGAATCTTTCTCCTTGGTCCTCCCAGAGATCCTGTGCAGTGTGGTGGGAAGATCATGGAATTGACCCCCGAACATTGCATTGGAATCCAGACTCTCTTAGGTCCTTGTGATTTGGGTCAATTTGCTTCACCTCCATAAACTCCATCTATAAAAGGGGGTTAATATTACCTGTCCTTCAGCATTGTGAAGATACAATTTGATGAGTAGATTACGTGTAGTGCTTGGAGTAGTGTCAGCTCAATAAGCGTTTTTCTTATGCCAAAGATTGGTGCTTTGCTCATGTATGCATGTGGTAGAACTTCTCTTTTGCTTTGCATTTCACTAGTAAGAGGAAAATAATCCTCATTTTAAGAAAATGGATGGCACAGTCATCTGTAATATTGCGGCATATACCATATTTACAGCATGGGTGAAGGATCACTCAGGAACAGTAATAGGTTCGTATCAGAGATTACCTAATATTATAACAGTTATTTCCGCTCTCTCCAAAAAATTGTGTTTATGAATTAAGGTTTGTTTCCAATGTAATATATTTAAAATTTCTTTCTTTATTTGTACTATCTTGGTATAGTTCACTCCTGCTGAGTTGAAGTGTGGAGATTCTTATTCATTATTTAAGGTACCTATTAAAGACACACATGTCAAAATCTTTTTACTTCATGGTTATTGGCAGGGCCCAAAATTAATAATTGGAGAAGTTTAAACTCCATTAATTGCCCAAATGTGTAAGAAGCTACATTAAGAACAAATGTGTCATATAATAGGTAAATACATTTTCCCTAATAGTTGGCTTGAAATACATTTAGGGAAAATAATCAGGGATGGGTTTTTGAGATTCTATTTTGATTTTAGTAAAAGTATAGTGAAACCATTAAAAATATTTGATTAGAGAGCTTAACCACAGACCTATTTTATCAGACTCCTGTAACAGTTTCTTTAAATTAACCGTACCTGGGTAATTTTGATAGTGCTGAAAGCACTGTCTAAATTTAAGTGTGGTTTTTACTAGTATTGCAAACTACATCTGTGACAAGTCTCAACAGATGGCTTTTCTGTTCCTTTACTGATTTACTTTTATGGACCATCGATCAGATGGTAAAGAGGGTTATGTATGATGACTGTTCATTGTATTTCTAAGTGAAACATGTTTAGTGTTATAGAGCAAGTCAGTTCATAGTCAAGTGTTCCATGTTACATAGTCTAAGGAATAAAGGATCAGGTCTTTCCACTGTCCTTGTAATCCCACTTAAAAGTTTCTTGAACCCCATCCCCCTTACTCCTACATTTCTCTCAGATGTTAGAGATTGCAGTTGTGGTATTGTCTGATCTTTATTTAATATATTTAAAAAAATTTTTAATTTAAATTCAAGTTAGTTAACATACAGTGTAGTATTGGTTTCAGGGTTTGAACCCAGTGATTCATGACTTACATACAACACCCAGTGCTCATCCCAACAAGTGCCCTCCTCAATGCCCATCACTCATTTAGCCCATCCCCCCACCCACCTCCCCTCCGGCAACCCTCACTTTGTTCTTTGTATTATTTAAGAGTCTCTTTATGGTTTGCCTCCCTCCCTGTTTTTAATCTTATTTTTTCCTTCCCTTCCCGTATGTTCTTCCATTTTGTTTCTTATATTCCACATATGAGTGAAATAATATGATATTTGTCTTTCTCTGACTGACTTATTTCACTTAGCATAATGATCCTTGTTTTAAATTTATATATATATTTTTTATGGATTGTTTTCATTTTGAGTTTTTAAAAGAAGATACCTGAAAATATGACTTATCCTGATAACTGAACTTTAGACATCCCCTTAAGTTTTGCACCCCTGGCAGATGCCTCACTTATCTCCCCCTAGTCTGGGCCTAGGAAGTTTTACAAGTCAGAACAATAGGATGTTGAAGTTTGTACCCACTACCAATATCGCTTTTCAGAGAGACCTGAGCTTTAGGAGGTATGCTGAGAAAGGGAATAGTAGCAGTTAGCTATGGTTGCATTACAAAACACTCCAAAACTTACTATCTAAGGACACCCCCATTCATTTAGCTCACAATTCTGTGGGCCAGCAATATGGGTTGTGCTCAGCTGGGTGGTTATTCTGGTCTCAGCCCCTCCCCCCTGCAATTTGTGTGTGGTTAGCTGTGAATTGTATAGGCTCAGTTTACCTTCTGATCTTGATTAGTGGGGTTGGGATTAGGGGAAACGAGTGAAGAATCGGGCTTGATTTTAGAGGTGATGCGATGCAGGTAAGTTTTGCGTGGGGGAAGAATAATGACATTTTCATTAGATGTGAATTTATAAAGTTTGCTCTGAGGGCATCTGGGTGGCTCAGTCAGTTAAGCCTCCGACTTCAGCTCAGGTCACGATCTCACAGTTCGTGAGTTCAAGCCCCACGTTGGGCTCTGTGCTGATGGCTCAGAGCATGGAGCCTGCTTCGGATTCTGTGTCTTCCTCTCTGCCCCTCTCCTGCTTCTGCTCTGTCTCTCTCAAAAATAAATAAACATTAAAAAAAAATTTAAAAAAAAAGTTTGCTCTGAGTAAAGTATGAAGGTGAAGTGAGGAAAGAGTGAGAAGGTTTTTCTATTAGTCCAAGTGAAATATCTTGATGGTCTGAACTAAAACAGTGGCAATGGAAAAGTTAAGGGAGGGGAGATGATTGTACCATATTAAGGGCATTCATGTGATCCACAGTCACGCTTGGAAATGTAGTTGTCATGTTTCGTTAGTGTTCTTTGGTCTGGAACAGCTTCGCAACTTTTTCTCAAATTTTCTGAAGTCGGGGTACTTAAAATGCCAGTTCTTTCACAGAATTTTATGAATTTACTGTTGGCTAATCTGGCTATTTTGAATAATGCTGCTACATTCCCACACATGTGTTTAGGTGCATGTATGTATGCATTCTGCTTAGCTATATGACCAAGAATGGAATTTCTGGGTCAATGAGCATGTTTACACTAAATTTTGTAGATAAGGCCAAACTCTTTTCTAAAGTCATTGTATCAATTCACAATCCCCGAGAAGTGTATGCGAGTTTCAGTTGCTCCATACCCATGTCAACACTTTGATATGAACAAGCTTTTTAATTTTAGCCACTGTGGTGGAGGTGTAGGAGCATTTCATTGTACATTTAATTTACATTTTCCTGATGACTGATGAGCCTGAGCACATTTTCACACATTTGGTTATCTTCTATGAAGTATCTCTTCAAGTTTCTTTTCTATCAAGTTGTTGTTGTTGTTGTTGTTTTAATTGTTGTTGAGTTTGTAGGAGCTCCTTATACATTTTGGAAACAAGTCCTTTGTCACTTATATATGATGAAATACTTCCATTCTGTGGCTTTCTTTTTCACTCTCTTAATGGCTTGTTTGATAAACAAGAGTCCTTCATTTTAGTATAATCCAATCTAATACATTTCTCCTTTATTAATAGTAGTGTTAAAATGGCTTTGCCTACTGCAAAGATGCAAAGATATCTTCCCATATCTTTTAGAAGCTTGTATTTGTTTTGCCTTTTACATTTAGGTCTATAATTCACCTGTAATTGATTTTTATGTGGTCTGGGGTCAAGATCAGATTTAATTATTTTCCATACAGATATCAGTTATTCTCCTGCAGTTTTGGGGAAACTCTTTTGTCCTCATTGTTCATCAGTACTACCTTTGTCTTAAAACAAGTATCCGTATAGGTATGGGCCTCTTTCTGTTTTCTGCGTATTGTTTTCTATTGGTCTGTTTTTTCTATCCCTGCCCTCACACCTACACTGCTAATTATAGCAGATTTGTAAAGTCTTGATATCTAGCAGAGCAAGTTCTACAACCTCATCTCCTTGAAGAGCATCTTTCTTCAAAAATATTTATTTAGTTTTGAGAGAGCAGAAGCGGGGGAGGGGCAGAGGGAGGGGAGCAGAAGATCCAAAGTGGGCTCTGTGCTGACAGACTGACAACAACCAGCCCATGTGGTGCTCAAACTCACAAACTGTGAGATCGTGACCTGAGCTGAAGTTGCATGCTCAACTGACAGCCACCCAGGTGCCCTTTCTTGAGGAGCATGTTGACTATTCTCAGCAATTTATATTTCCATATAAGTCTTAAAATTGGCTTGTCAACTCCCCTTCCTGCACTAACACACACACACACACACACACACACACACACACACACACACACAATACCAGTTAGGGTTTTGAATCTGTAAATCTGTTTGGGAAGAGTTGATATCTTTATAATTTTGTATCTTCAAGTCTAGGAACATGATATATTGTTCCATTTATTTAGACCCTTTTAAAATATCTTTTAGAAATGCTTTAGTATTAATTTATTTTTTCCAGTTTTATGGATATATAACTGACGCATAACATTGTGTAAATTTAAGGTGTACAATATGTTGATTTGATACACATACATGTTGCAAAATGATTACCAGGGTAGCATTAGCTAAACCTCCCTAATGTCACATAATTATCATTCTTTTTGTGGTGAGAACATTTAAGATCTATTTTCATCAGAAATTACTAGTCTGTAATACAGTGCAGTTGACCCTTGGATGATGGGGGGTTAGGGTGCTGACCCCTGTGCAATAGAAAATCCACATAAAACTTTTCACTCCCCCATACTTAACTACTAATAGCCTATTGTTGACCAGAAGCCTTACTGGTTACATAAACAGTCGATTAACACATTTTTGTATGCTAAATGTCTTATGTTCTGTATTCTCACAATAAAGTAAGCTAACACATTTTTGCATGCTAAATGTATTATATACTGTATTCTCACAATAAAGTAAGCTAGAGAAAAGAAACTGTTATTAAGAAAATTATAAGGAAAATACATTTACAGTACTGTACTGTATTTATAAAAAAAAATCCACATAGAAGTGGACCCATGCAGTTCAAACCCGTGTTGTTCAAGCATCGACTATATTATTAACTATAATCACCATGCTGTACATTATATTCTCAGAACATATTCATCTTATAACTAAAAGTTTGTACCCATTGACCATCATCTTATTTCCTCCACCTACAGCCCTTGGCAGGCACCACTCTATTTCTTATGAGTTTGCCTTTTTTAGATTCCACATACAAGTGATATGAGATGGTATTACCTTTGTCTGTCATTCGTTAGGACAATGCCCTCAGGGTCTATCTATATTTGTTGCAAAAGGCAGGATTTCCTTCTTTCTTATTGCTGAATATTATTCCATTGTGTGTATATATAGGCACTCCATCTTTTTTATCCATTCATCTGATGAGGAAATTTACATTGTTTCCATATATTGGCTATTGTATAGCCAAGCAGCAATGAACATGGTAATGCTGTTGCCTCTTTGAGAACTTATTTTAAGTTCCTTTGGATATATATACCCGTACGCGGGATTGCTACGTCATATGGTAGCTCTATTCTTAATTTTTTGAGGAACCTCCATACTGTTTTCCAGTGGCTATACCAATTTACATTCCCATCAGCAGTGTGCAGAGGTTCCCTTTTCTCCACATCCTTGCCAATATTTGCTATTCTTGTCTTTTTGATGATAGCCATGCTAACAGGTGTGAGATGATATTTTGTTGTGGTTTTCATTTACATTTCCCTGATGATTAGTGATGTTGAGTACTTTTTCATATAGCTGCTGTCCATTTGTATGTCTTCTCTGGAAAAATGTCTGTTCAGTTCCTCTTCCCATTTTTAAATTGGCTTTTTGGGGTTTTTTTGCTCTTGAGTTCTGTGAGTTCTTATGTATTTTGGATACTTAGTCCTTATCAGATATATGATTTGCATATTTTCTGTCATTTGAGAGGTTCCCTTTTCACTTTATTAATTGTTTATTTTGCTGTACAGAAGCTTTTCAGTTTGATGTAGTTTTCACTTATTTATTTTTGCCTTTGTTGCTTCTGCTTTTGGTGTCATATCCAGAAAGTTGTTGCCAAGACCAGTGCCAAGGAGCTTTTCTCCTATGTTTTCTTCTAGGAGTTTTTTGATTTCATTCTTATGTTTAAGTCTTTAATCCATTTTGAATTACCTTTATACCACTACCACACTGTTTTCATTATTATAGCTTTGTAATATAGTTTGAAACCAGGAAGTGTGATGCCTCCAGCTCTATTCTTTCTTAACATTGCTTTGGCCATTCAGAGTCTTTGATAATTCCATGCAAATTTTACGGTTATTTTCTATTTCTGTGAAAAATGACATTGGAATTTTGATAGGGAGTGCATTGAATCTATAGATGGCTTTGGGTAGAATATACATTTTAACAATATTAATTCTTTTGACACATGAACATTGGATATCTTTCTATTTGTTTGTGTCTTACTCAATTTCTTTCATTCAAGTCTTATATTTTTCAGTGTATAGATCTTTCACCTCCTTGGTCAAATTTATCCCCAAGTATTTTATTGTTTTGACACTATTGTGAATGGGGTTTATTTCTTTTTTAGATGTTGCTAGTTTATAGAAACACAACTGATTTCTGTATTTTTATTTTGTATCCTGCAACCTTACTGGATTATTTTATTCTAACAATTTTTTGGTTGAGTTGTTAGGATTTTTTTTTAATGTTTATTTATTTTTGAGAGAGAGAGAGAGAGAGAGACAGAGCACGAGCAGGGGAGGGGCAGAGAGGGAGGGAGACACAGGATCCGATGCAGGCTCCAGGCTCTGAGCTGTCAGCACAGAGCCTGAGGTGGGGCTTGAACTCATGAACCGCGAGATCATGATGTGAGCCAGAGTCAGATGTTTAACTGACTGAGCCACCCAGGCGCCCCAAGTCTTCAGGATTATTTATATGTAAGGTAATATCATCTGGAAACAAAGGCAATTTTACTTCTTCCTTTCTAATTTGGGACATGTTTTATTTCTTTTTCTTGCCCATTGCTCTGGCTAGGACTTCTAGTACCCTGCTGAATGGGAGTAGTGCAAATGGGCACCCTTGTCTTGTTCCTGATCTTAGAGGAAAAGCTTTCAACTTTCTTTCATTATTCTGTATTCTGTTAGCTTTGGGCTTGTCCTATGTGACCTTTATTGTGTTGAGATTGGTTCCTTCTGTCCCCAATTTGTTGGGCATTTATATCACGAAAGATTCTTTTTTTGTCAAAGGCTTTTTATGTATTTAAGATGCCCATATGATTATCTTTTATTCTATTACTGTGCTGTATCCGATTAATTGATTTCCCTATGTCCAACCATCCTTGCATCCCAGGGATAAATTCCACTTGATCACGGTGTATGATTCTATTAATGTGTTGTTAATTTGGTTTGCTGATATTTTGTTGAGAATTTTTGCATCTATATTCATCAGGGATGTTGGTCTGTACTTTTCTCATAGTGTGATTATCTGGCTTTCATATCAGGGTAATTCTAGCCTTATAAAATGAGTTTTGGAGTGTTCCCTCCTCTTGGATTATTTGGAAGAGTCTGAGGATTGGCATTAATTATTCTTTAAATGTTTGGTGGAATTCATCAGGGAAACCATTTGGTATTAGCTTTTTTTGTGTTGGGAGGTTTTTGATTACTAACTTAATCTCCTTACTCAGTATTGGTCAGTTCAGATTTTCTATTTCTTCATGATTCAGTCTTGGTAGGTTGCATGTTTCTAGAAATTTTTTTATTTTCTTCTATATGTTGGCATATAATTGTTCATAGTAATCTTCCATAATCCTTGGTATTACTGTGTTATCAGATGTATTGTCTCCTCATTCACTTTGGGTTTTACTTATTTGATTCTCTCTCTCTTTAACTATTTAGCATCCTTTTGTTTCATTGTTCAGCTTGAGGAACTCTTTTCAGCATTTCTTGTAAGGCAGGTTTATTGGTGATGAATTTCCTCATATTTGTTTAGTTATTTATTTTTTATTTATTTATTAAAAAAATTTTTTTTTCAACGTTTTTTATTTATTTTTGGGACAGAGAGAGACAGAGCATGAATGGGGGAGGGGCAGAGAGAGAGAGGGAGACACAGAATCGGAAACAGGCTCCAGGCTCCGAGCCATCAGCCCAGAGCCTGACGCGGGGCTCGAACTCACGGACCGCGAGATCGTGACCTGGCTGAAGTCGGACGCTTAACCGACTGCGCCACCCAGGCGCCCCTCCTCATATTTGTTTATTAAGAAAGTCTTTATCTTGCCTTTATTCCCGAGGTACAGCTTTGTTGGGTAAAGCATTCTTAGTTTGTAGTTTCTTAAGTGCTGAAAGAAAGAAATTTATCAGAGTTTCTCTTGTATGTGAGCAATCTATTTTCTCTTGCTGTTTAAAAAAGTTCTATATTTGTTCTGTTTTAATTTATTTTAGACCTCTTTAATTATAATTTGTCTTGGAGAATATCCTCATGGATTGAAATTTGGGGGTTATTTATTAGCTTTATGAAGTTGAATATCCAGATCTCTCCCTTGAATTGGGAAGTTCTCAGTCAGTATTTCTTTATTTTATTTTTTTAAATGTTTGTTTGTTTATTGATTGATTGATTTAGAGAGGGAGGGGAAGAGAGGGAGAGGGAGACAGAGAATCCCAAGCAGGCTCCATACCGTCAGCACAGACCCCGACGCCAGGCTCGATCTCAAGAACTGTGAGATCATGACCTGAGCCAAAATCAAGAGTCAGATGCTTAACTGACTGGGCCACCTAGGTGCCCCAGTCATTATTTCTTTAATAAGTTTTCTGTCCCTTTATCCCTCTCTTTTCCTTCTGGGAATCCAATGATACATACATTATTTTTATTGATGGCATCCCATAAATTTTGGAGGCTTTCTTCATCCTCCCCCTCTTATTTCCCCCCTACTCTTATTAGATAATTTCAGTTGATCTGTCTTCTAGCTCACCGATCCTTTCTTCTGCTTGGTAAAATCTTTGGTTATTAAATTCTTCATTTGTGTACTTCAGCTCCAAAATTTCTATTTGGTTCTTTTTTTATGTTTTCTGCCTCTTGTTGAATTTCTCACTTTGTTGTTTTATTACTTTCCTGATTTAATTGAATTGTTTATCTGTGTTATCTTGTACAGAATAAGTACTTTTAATTATTTGCTGGCAAATTTCTGGAACTCCATTTCTTTGGGGCTAGTTACTGGAGTTTTACTACCTCCCTATGGTGCAGTCATGTTTCCCTGCTTCCTTGTCATTTTTGTAGCCTTGTGTAGGTGTGTAGCCTTGTGTAGTTGTGTAAGGCTCCAAGTGTGGGGCATTTGGTAGCACTGTCGGGGGTGGGGGGCAAGATGTCTCTTCAGCTCAGAGCTCAGCCTGCTGGGGTCCACAATATCACGTGTAGTCCTTGGCAAGCACGGTGAGAGGTCTTCAGTGACCGCAGGGGCTGTCGGGGTCCTCAGTGATGCCTCCAGGTAACTAGGGACCAGTGCAGGCAGTGGTGGTGACTGGAGCTGGTGGTGTGCACCCATGCCACTGTAGGGGCCAGCTGCAGGTGCCTGAGTAGAGGCAGACACACGCAGAATGGTGGGGGCCAGGGGCAACCACTGGCTCCGGTTTCAGCAGGGGCCCTGGCTGTTGGTGTGCTCTCTCCCTTCCCATTTGTGTACACGGCAGTGGGGGCTGGTAGCGGGAGTCGGGCCAGCAGCATGCAGATGCACCACCGGAGGGGCCTGTACAGGTGAGCAGGATGGTGCAGGCAAGTGACAAAGAGGACGAGGCCCGTTTCAGGCCCCCAAGTAGATGAAGCTGTTGGCATGCTTTCTTTCCTGCGGCTGCCCGATCTCCCACTAGGCAGGCACGCTGCGGAGAAGGCTGGTAACCAACGGTGGGCTGGTGGCGGGCGATTGCATGGCTGGAGGGCCTAGCCCCGAGGGCATGCATGGTGGTGGGGGTCAGCCACAGGCCTGGAGGCTGGCACCATGGCCTCATGCAACCAGAGAGGTCTGAGCTGGTTGCCAGTGTGGTTCTCGAGCTCCAGTGGGGACGGGGGTATAAGGAGTGGGAAGGGACTCAGGTGGTTGGCTTCAGCTGGTGAGATCTACCGTGGGTAGGTGGGTGGATGGCAGCCATGCTGGCTGTTGGTGCCTCAGAACAATGAATCCCGATGGCTCCCACCGCGTGGTTGCCATTGACAGTCCCTGCTTTTCTTCTTTGTTTCTAATTGTCCCTCAACATCTCCACTTTGCTCTCTGGGTGGGGTAAAAAAAAAATGGGGCCTTTGTGTGGTGCCCCGAAAGACTGGAGAGGCGGGTCACTTACTCTCTCTTTCCTGGCGAAGGGAAGTCTTTGTAGCTGGGAAGTTCCCTCTTGGCACTGAGCGATGCCTCCTTGGGCGAATGGGATGGTTCAGACAAAATGAAGCTGTGTTCCTTCTCTTTGTTTGCAGTTATTCACAGATTTTTAAAATTCCATTGTGTTGTTAAAATTTCTTAAATGGACTCCACAGCTCTCCTAGAGCTGTTTTTGCTCACGGATAGCTGCCCAATTGCTGATCTTTGTTGGGAGATGGACATTAGGGTCCGTTTTGGTGATGTTAACCTCAGAAATGCTAATTCGTGAAACGCTTATTGATTTTCAGTATTTTTCCTTTCTTATAAATGTTTAAAGCTATGCCTATCTCTTCAAATATGGTTGAACTGAATCTTACGAGTTTCAAAGTGAAATATTTTAATTGTTATTTGGTAAAAATATTTTCTATCATGGTATTCCAAAGATACGACCTTTAGTTACCTTTCTCTTGTTAATTATTAGCTTAATTGCCACTGTGGTACTGGACATATTTTACATCATATCATTCTTTGGAAATGTGTTGATATTTTTTTTCTGGCCCAGTTTATAACCTATATTTTCACAACTGTTTTATGCACAGTTAAAAGGTATATGTATTCAGGGGCGCCTGGGTGACTCAGTCAGTTGAGCATCCGACTTCAGCTCAGGTCCTAATCTCACGATTCATGAGTTCAAGCCCCACGTGGGGCTCACTGTTGTCAGTGCAGAGCCTACTTTGGATCCTCTGTCCCCCTGTCTCTGCCCCTCCCCCCCTTTCTCTCTCAAAAATAAAGAAACATTAAACAAAGGTATATGTTTTCTATAGTTGTTGAATGCAGTGTTCTATATATGTGTAGAATTCATATTTATTAGTTTTATTGTTCAAATCTTCTATCCTTAATGATTTTTTCCCTCTGCTTAATCTACCAGTAAATGAAAATTATTAAAATCATCCAGGGGCGCCTGGGTGGCGCAGTCGGTTAAGCGTCCGACTTCAGCCAGGTCACGATCTCGCGGTCCGTGAGTTCGAGCCCCGCGTCAGGCTCTGGGCTGATGGCTCGGAGCCTGGAGCCTGTTTCCGATTCTGTGTCTCCCTCTCTCTCTGCCCCTCCCCCGTTCATGCTCTGTCTCTCTCTGTCCCAAAAATAAAATAAAAAAAATGTTGAAAAAAAATTAAAAATAAATAAATAAAAGATGGAGTGTTTGATAAAAGAACAGAGATTTTAAAAAAAAAAAAAAAAAAAAAATCATCCAGTGTGATTGTGTATTTGTCTATTTCTCCTTAGAGTTTTATCACTTTTACTTTGATATATTTCAAAGATTTGTTATCAGGTGTATACACTTTAAAATTTTTATCTTCCTAGTGAATTAAATCTTTTATCATTGTGAAAGTTGCCTTAATCTATAATAATGCCTTTTATATTTTGTCTACTTTGTCTGTTAATATGGTTACAACAAATTTCTTTTAAGAGTGTTTGTATAGTATATTTATTTTTCATCCCTTTATTTTATGTATTTATTTTTATTATTTTTTTTAATGTTTATTTATTTTTGAGAGAGAGAGACAGAGCGTGAGTCGGGGAGGGGCAGAGAGAGAGAGGGAGACACAGAATCCGAAGCAGACTCCAGACTCTGAGCTGTTAGCACAGAGCCTGACACGGGACTGGAACCCGCGAGCAGTGAGATCATGATCTGAGCGGAAGTCGCATGCTCAAATGACCGGGCACCACTTCATCCCTCTATTTTAAACCTTTTAATCCTGTTGCAGTTATCTATTGATACATAACAAAACATTCAAAATGTAGTGGCTTAAAGAAGCAATGTGTTATTATTTCTCATGGTTTGTGGGTTGATTTGGCATAGCTCAGCAGCTCTCATTGGGGAAGGGGTTCCATCATACAGTTGCAGTCTTAGCTGGAATCTTGCAAGGGCTTGATTTGGTTGGATGGGACGGGGTTCCCCCAGGGTGCATCTTTCAAGAGACTAAGGCAAAAGCCACAGGCTTTTTGTGATGTGGCTGTGGAGGTCACATAACACCACTTTGCCATATTCTATTAGTCCAAAGTGAATATAGAAGGTTGGCTCAGATTCAAGGAGGAAGGGGCTACACAGGAGTGTAAATACTGAGAGGTATGATTCACTAGAAGGCTAATTTTGAAGACCTAGTTACCACAGTTTGTTCCCTGGCTTGCAGTAGTTCCTGTCTTTCCCATGTGTACTCCTCCCCCGGTCCCCCAAAGTTTCATTCCTCTGTGACATTAGGCTCCATATTAAAGTCCAGGATCTCTTCATTTATATTACGTCCAGATACAGATTAGACTTGTTGGGTACATTACTTGGGTACAGTTCCTTTAAATCTGTATTTCTGAAAGCATGATGATTTTTTATTAAGTTTTAAAATTTTAATCCCAGTATAGTTCACATACAGTGTTACATTAATTTCAGATGTACAATATAGTGATTCAACAATTCCATATATTATTCAGTGCTCATAATGATAAGTGTACTCTTTAAATTTTATCATTTAATTATTATTATTCAGTGCTCATAATGATAATTTTTTTGTAATGTTTATTTGAGAGAGAGAGAGAGAGAAAGAGAGGGAGGATGAGCGGGGGAGGGGCAGAGAGAGGGAGACACAGAATCCGAAGCAGGCTCCAGTCTCTGAGCTGTCAGCACAGAGCCTGACACAGGGCTCGGACTCACGAGCCATGAGATCATGACCTGAGCCAAAGTTGGATGCGTAACCGACTAAGTCACCCCAGGTGCCCTTATGATACGTGTACTCTCAATCTCCTTTGCTTGTTTAATCCATCCCCCCCACATCCCCTTTGGTAACCATCAGTTTGTTCTCTATATTTAAACAGTCTGTTTTTTGGTTTTGTCTCTCTTTTCTCTTTTTCTTTTTTCTTTATGAAAAGCATGGTAATTTTAGAGTGTTTGTACTTCTTACATGGTGACTACCTTTTCTCAGAGCCCATTTTCCAAGAAATTAAGGTGCATGATACAGGCTTCTTTTGATCTACCCTTGAAAGTCACAAAGCATCATTTATGTTACATTTTCTTGGTCCAAAGCAAGCCACAAATCTACCCTAGATCTGAGGGGAGGAGACTACAAAAGGGCATGAATATGGGAGTTGGGAATTGTTGGGGTGGGGATTTTTTTGGTGGCTAGCTAACACATGACCTTATATTTTTCATTATAAGTAGTATATAGTTATAAGTAGTATGATTATAAGTAGTATAGAATTGCTATTTTTAAACCCATCCTAAAAAAATGTATTTTAGAAAAATTAAAACTTTTAAGCCATTTACATTTAATTTAATTATGGGTATATATTATGTCTTATTATTCCATCTTACTACTTCTTTTCTATTTATTTCACCTATCCTATATTCCTTTTTCTTTCCTTTCTTGACTTCTTTTGTATTGAATACTTTTTATTATTCTACCTTTTTCCCTCTATTAGGTTGGTTACACTTTACTATTTCTGAATCATTATTAATGAGTTTATTGCATCTAAACTTTTGATAATTTTTGGATGTTATTTCTTTCTTTCAACACTTTGAAGATGTAGCTCCATTTTCTTCTGGTTCTTATTATCTCTGTTGGGTTATTATGCAAAAGTCAAACTGTTACTCCTTTGAAGATAGTCTTATTTTGTTGGCTGCTTCAAAGATTTTTCTTTACTTCTTTTGATTTTGTTTTTGTTTTCAACAACTTTATTATGTTTCTTTAAAAAATTTTTTTAAATCTTTATTTATTTTTGAGAGAGAGCGAGAGACAGAATGTGAACAGGGGAGGGGCAGAGAGAGGGGGAAACACAGAATCTGAAGCAGGCTCTAGGCTCTGAGCTGTCAACACAGAGCCTGACGCGGGGCTCAAATTCAGGGACAGCGAGATCATGACCTGAGCCGAAGTCGGACGCTCAGCTCACTGAACCACCCAGGCGCCCCTATTGTTATGTTTCCGATTGTGATTTTCTTTGTATTTATTCTGCTTGATATTCATAAGACTTCTTAATTTGTGGCTTAATGTCTTTAATCTGTTTTGGAAAATTATCACTAATATTTCTTCAAATATTTCTCTTCTTCATTGTTTTGATTATAAAAACCAAGACTTGTGTCCTGGACAGTCTTCTTCTAGGATTAGAAGTATAGAGATGTATCCTATTTGTTGTGGATATATTTCTTTATTAGTATGTAGAGAATTTTCTTATTATTTTTAATGACTATACAGTATTCACTTGCATAAACGTTACCACAGTTTATTTAAATAGGTCTCTACTGGTGAAAATTTATAAACAATATCCTCTACTTCTTTGAATGTATTTCTCCTTTGCCTTTCTCTTTTTTCTTTCTTTTTTTTATTTTTTGATAACTTGTGACCATTCTTTATAATTATGCTTAAATACAAAGTCCTAACAAACTCTCTCAAAAAGATTTACTCTTTCCCTTGTTGCTTTTGTACACCTCTATTTCAGCAGTTATTACAATTGGTTGTGATATTTTGCTTGAATGTCTACATTTTTCTTCACAATGTGAATGTCGTATGATCAAAGGTCATGCGTGAGTCATTTTTGTCTGCCATTTTCCAGGTGAGATTTTTGGAACCATAAACATTCAATAAAGGCTGAATAAATAAATGAGTTTTCCCCTTAAAGATCTTCTTCATGACTTCTTATCCCCCTTGGTCTGTTCATTAATCACTTTATGAGCTTCAGTACTGATTGCTGAAAAGGCTCACAGCACTCAAATCGTTTATACTCAAGGAACAGTTTTATTACAGGCAAAGGATCCAGTACAACATATCAGAAAAAGGATATATATTAAAAGTGTCTGGAGATTTCATGTCCAGGTTTCTTTGTTTACCCATTGCTGGGTGGAATAAAGCATGCTTTGTCTCAAACCCCACAATGGTGTGCACAAAGCGCGTTATTACCAGAAAGCCCAACAGCCGCTCTTGATCCAGGTCCCTTCTAGTGAGCTGATCATATAGGAACATTACATTTATGTGTTCAATTTAACTGTCAAATCTCCTTGGCTCCACTAAAACCAAGTACGAATAATAAATCCAATTTTAATTAGTAAACAATGCAGGTAAGCTGGTGTATCCTGTCCCCAAACAACTCACAGACCCATGGTTACAGAACACCATTTATCTTTGTTAATATATTTAAAAATGTAAGCCAAAGGTTGCTATTATGCATTACGAAACTCTGAAAATAAACATCCCAGAACAGCTAAGATTATGTTCAATAACTGTTGAGAAGGATGTCAGGATACTTCTCAGTTTTCAGAGCACCAAAGATTCTTTTAAACCCTAAACATGTGAGACATTGGTCTTTCATTGGGCTAAACATAAGCTTCCCTGCAAATAAACCCAGCTAAACTTTGAAGTACATTTTTGGAGAAATAGTTACCTATTCTTAAAATCACAGCTGGCCATTGTCCATTCTCAGAAGAGATTAAGTCAGACCAAGAGTAGTTAAAATTTAATTGAACAAACTTCAGGTATTATTTAGTTATGACCTCCTTGCAACCCTTACCATCCCTCAGATCTCATTTCAGGCCTTACTTAATTATACAATCTTAAGAGTGCCGGGGACCTTAATTTATCTGAGTCTTCCTTCCTTCCTTCCTTCCTTCCTTCCTTCCTTCCTTCCTTCCTTCCTTCCTTCCATGTTTATTTTTGAGACAGAGAGAGAGTGAGAGAGAAAGAGAGAGAACATGAGCAGGAAGCAGGCTCCAGGCTCTGACCTGTCAGCATCGAGCCCGACGTGGGGCTCGAACTCACGAGCCATGAGATCATGACCCGAACTGAAGTCGGACGCTTAACTGACTGAGCCACCCAGGTGCCCCTCAGACTTAATTTCTTTTAATTGTGATATTTGTGCTCATTTTAATACAAATACTAAAAAGCAGGTCTATTTCATTTCCACTGGAAAAAAATTCTCAACTTCCCTCAAAGCCTCCATATTTTAGTATATCTCTGTACTCAGTTATAACCCCTCACACACACACGTTTTAAAAAAATTATTTGTTAAGGGGCACCTGGTGGCTCAGTTGGTTGAGCGTCCGACTTCGGCTCAGGTCATGATCTCACGGCTCATGGGTTGGAGCCCTGCATCAGGCTCTGTGCTGACCGCTTGCTCAGAGCCTGGAGCCTGTTTCGGGTTCTGTGCCTCCTTCTCTCTCTGCCCCTCCCCCGCTCACACTTCATCTCACTCTGTTTCTCAAAATTAAATAAATGTAACAAAAAAAATAAAAAAAAATATTTGTTTAGATTCAAGTTAGTTTTAACATACAGCAAAGTATTGGTTTCAGGAGCAGAACTCAGTGATTAACACCCAGTGCTCATCCCAACAAGTACCCTCCTAAATGCCCATCACCCATTCAGCCCATTCCCCCCTCCCCTCCAGCAACCCTCAGTTTGTTCTCTGTATTTAAGAGTCTCTTATAGTTTGCCTCCCTCTCTGCTTTTGTCTTATTTTTCCGTCCCTATGGTCATCTGTTTTGTTTATTAAATTCCACATACGAGTGAAATCATATGATATTTTTGTCTTTCTCTGCCTGACTTATTTTGCTTAGCATAATACATTCCAGTTCCCTTCATGTTGTTGCAAATGGCAAGGTTTCACTCCTTTTGATCACTGACTAGTATTCCATTCACACTTTTTATTCTATTGTACATAGCGTCTGGAGTATGGTAGGTGTTCAATAAATGTTTGGTAAATGAATTAAGGAATGTTCAGTTGTCATGCCAGATCGAAACCAGATCTTTCCCACTGTTGAATTTTCAACTGTCTCCTCCAAAGTGTTAAATATAGCTAGAAGACATGATCCAATTGGGCTAATATGATCCTTTCTAGTTCATGATATTAAATCCAGCTGGGTCCTCATTGCTACTGAACGATCTTTTTAGTCATGTCTTGTTGCTTTCCTAGAACATTCAGTAGTAGTTTATTCCAAGCACTTAAACTCCTCAAAACTTTAGCCCCACCCTGACCTTTCTTGCTCTCAGCAGCAAACCATTTGAAAAAAAAATTGTCACTAGGACCACTACTATCTACCTTGCTGGGTGGTTATATATGGTTAAATGTGGTTGGGTGGTTACATACGTATCTTATTTTGCCTCCTTATTATAAACTTCTTGAGGTCAAGATTCATCTTTCACTATCACTTCCCTCAACTTGCATCATAGTCCATTAAACATAAAACAGTGGTTTTCCGATGGAGGTCATCTGTTCCAGTTACTGTGTCATAACCACCACAGAGTTTGTAGAACAAGAGCCATCTTATTATCTGTGAGTCAGGAATTTAATAAGGGCATAATCAATGCTATTTATCACTGTTCCATGATATCTGGGAGTCTTATCTGAGAAGACTGGGAGGATGGAGGTTGGGACCATTGGAAGACCCATTTACTTATGTGTTTGATGTATGGGCAGAAGGATCAAACACAAATACTGCCAACTGTATTTGGCAAAAACCAAAAGATATCATTTGGATCTGGCATGACAATTACTTGCACATGGCTTAGTTCATTTACCAACTGGTGCACTTACATGTGGCTTCTCCATTTGGCTTGGTTTTCTCATAGCATGGTGGACTGAGAATTGTCAGACTTTTTTTGTTTGTTTTAATTTATTTTGGAAGAGAGAGAGAGAGAGAGAGAGAGAGAGAGAGAGAGTGAGGGAGAGAATGTGAGCAGGGGAGGGTCAGAGAGAGAGGGAGAGAAAGAGAATCTGAAGCAGGCTCCACGTTGTCAGTGCAGAGCCCCATGCAGGGCTTGAACTCAAGAACCGGGAGTCATGACCTGAGCCAGGGTCAAGAGTTGGGTGCTTAACAGACTGAGCCACCCAGGTGCCCCCAAATTGTCAGACTTTTTCAACAGAGGTGATTTGAAACTTTGAGTGTGAGTGTTCCAGTGAGCAAGATGAAAGTTATATTTCCTTTTATTTTAACCTCTATCCTAGTATTTATATATGTTACACTGTATTTGTTGAAACAATCACAAATCTCACCCATAACCAAAGGGAGAAGGACCAGAGACCCTACTATGTTTTCAATGAGAGAAAGGTCAAAAATCAAATTGCAAGGGAGCATATGGAATGGTAAATATTGTTGCAGCCACCTGAGGAGAATACAGCCTGGGCACTGAGGCTGTCACTGTCCAGCCACCACCCAGCAGGTTTGGGACTGTGGGTTTCTTGAGATCTTCGATAGGAAGGAAGGAAAGAAGGAAGGAAGGAAAGGGAGGGAGGAAGGCAGGGAGAGGGGGAGGGAGGAAGGAAGGAAGGAAGGAAGGAAGGAAGGAAGGAAGGAAGGAAGGAAAGAAAGGGAGGGAGGGAGGGAAAGGCAGGGAGGAAGAAAACTAGAGGATCTTCCCCATTCTCTCCAGGTTATAGAGGGCCGTACTTCTCACTCTCAGACCAGAAAGAGAGATCTTCTCTTGGGGCTTTTGCTCTCTGTGCTGGATCCACAGCTCTGTGATTTGGGTTGCTTTTCAGTCCAGGCTGGCAGATGAAGAAGAAAACAAAACAAACTCAGGAAATTCACCACCAGATTGTTCATAATTTAAGTTCTTGTTCCTCAGTCATTCTGCTACCATTCACTTTTCAGAGTCTTCAGATAACTTCTTTGTAATTTATCTAGATTTTTGCATTCAGTGTAGGCTTGCCAGATAAAATACAAGACACCCTGTATAATTGTTAGTATATGTTGATCAAATATTACACTAAAAATTTTATTGTTCACCTGAAAATCAAATGTAAATGAATATTCTATATTTTCATTTGTTACATCTGGCAATCCTTATTCAGTGGGATGCAGGGTGGAGTTTGCCTATTTCATTCTACCCAGAAAGGACTTTACCTCCTTATGTTTTTAAAATGTTTATTTATTTTTGAGAGAGAGATTGAGTGTGAGCAGGGGAGGGGCAGAGAGAGAGAGAGGGAGACACAGAATCCGAAGCAGGCTCCAGACTCTGAGCTGTCAGCACAGAGCCTGACTCAGGGCTCGAATTCATGAATCATGTGATCATGACCTGAGCCGAAGTCGGACGCTTAACCGACTGGGCCACCCAGGCATACCTACCTCCTTATTTTTTAATAGCAGCCTACCATTCCCTTGTATGGCGGAACATAATATATTTAGCTACTCCACTATTGACGGATATTTAGGCAGTTTCTAGTTTTCTTTTAAATAATGCCACAGTGACATTCATTGATATTTATTTTTCCACACTTTGAGTCTCAGTTTCTTTATGCCAAAGAGGGAAGTGCAACTGCCTATCTCAAAGGGCTGTGGCATGAAACAAATGATCTAATGAATGTGAATATACTTAGTAAGCTGTTAAAGACTGTGGAAATAATTTCTCGGCACTTGCCTTGTACTGAGTTGCAACTGACTATAAGCATACATGTTTAGCTTCCCTATCTGATTAAAAAAAGTTCCTTAAGTGGATAGATTTTTGTCTTATCCGGGTTTGTAATCACCTCTATCAATCTCCATCACAGTTATTTGTTCTTATGACTCTAAATAAATAATATTTGGATAAGAAAATGAAATTTGCCTATGTCTTCTAACATTCTTTCCCTCTTCTTTTAGATGTAGCTCATTAATGATGTTTGTCTTGCTTCTATTTCCCGATTCACCTATTTTTTTAAAAGTAACTTCCTAAAATTATTACTCTTCCAGTTTTTACATGTATTTTTGCCAAATTCCTGGTGACTTACGTGATTGGTAGGTCCAAAAACTCCAATCTAATACCCTGTCCCAATAAGGTAGGCATTGTTTTTGTTTGTTTGTTTTGTTTTCTTTTTGTTTTTGTTTTACCTCATTTTTTTACCACAGACTGGGAGATCATCTGATCTTGCTTCAATCCAGGTACAGAATTCACTCCTCCAGGATTCTTGTGGTTGCAAGTAACAGAAAACTCAAATTACCTTAAGCTGTGGAAGTAGCTCCACATGGCTGCAAAATCTGGAGGTAGCACTAGCTTGATCTGATGGCTCAAATGATGTCACCAAGGTGACCACATTATTCTGCCTTCCTAGATAAAAGATTCACGCCTTGGGGTCCCCTTGCCATTTGTCCTGGATCGCAAAATGGCTGTCACAGTTTTAGATCTTTCATCTTCCAACTATACATTCTGGGAAAGAAAAAGTCTCTTTAAGTAGCTCTTGAAGAAGAGAGAGGACTTTTCTTCATCCCAGAAGTTCCAGCAACATTTTATTGGCTCTGGTTCCTAATCAGATCACTATTGCCAGGCCGTGGGACATGCTGATTGGCTTAAGTCTGATGACTTTTAGTCACATCAGCGTTTAGTTGGATAGGGTCTAATTTTTCCAGACTCTAGATGAGAATGATAAATGTACTTTCTTGGAGAAAATTCAGAACACTTTTAGGAAGTGGAAAGATGCTGAAGAGCCAAACAACACCAAGTATGTTCTATAGGAACTTCCTATGTATGTTTCAGTTCCATTTCATATATCTACTGAGAGCACCTTATTTTTTTCTTGTCTCAATGACTTTATTTCTCTGCATCAGTACCAGACTTGCTTGATAGAAGCTTACTCAATGGTAGTTCTGTTTAATGAAAATGTTTTTCTAAGAGTCAAGTAATTTCCTTTCAGAGACAGGTGAATCGTAATTAATCATTTAAAAAAAGAAGCAAATCTCTTTAACCATCTCCATGGAAAATCTCTTACCATTACACACTTCTGCTTTAATACAAAGTGAAAATACCAACTTCTTATCCAAAGGCAGGTTTAACATATGGTTGCAGGTGGGTTCTCCCTTTTAAATTGAATTTAATTATAATGATTTGCCTGGGCAACAATTATCTTAAACTGAATAGGAAGAGGATAACACTTTTCATTAAAATGCAGAATCAATTGGGCAACTGAAAGCAGCTGCCATGGATGGGGGGCAGACCAAAAAAAAAAAAATCCTGGACTTAAGAAAGGCCACAGCTAGGGAGGGAGTAGTGAGTATGTTCTTACTGCTTGATTCTCTTGCCACTGTCTTTAAAAGTAATTAAAAGCAAACAGACAAACAAACAGCAGAAACATCAGGGCTTTACAGACCACCGAGAACATAACCTGTTTCACTTTTGAAGCAGTTTCCCCTTTACTGAGCAAAGGGAGAGTGAGCTACTGATAGGAAAATTGGTGCAAATTAAGGGCATGGGGGTTTTAATACCAATCTTGGATTTTTTTTCTCCTCACCCCATTTTTGTTGTTCACTAGATCATCTCAGGTGACAGCCCAACTCCCTCTGTTTATAAACGGAAAATGTCTTTTGATCTGGCAAAGAACAGACAAGTAAGGATAAGTCAGCCGTTTTTAGCGTGTTTGCAGAACCATAGAGGACAGTGGCCCTCGTTTCCAGTAGAATGTGTGCTAAATACTACCACATTATTGTTCTGTCGTTACTGAGCAGCCATGAAGTCTTCGCCAGTCCCCTCCCCCCAAAATTAATCCTCTTGCATAATAGCCAGAGATAACAACCACATGGTCCCTCTGCTCCTCTCTCTGGTTTACTCCATTTTCTTAGTACCTCACTGTCCTTTCCATCAGGTTCTCTCAGTGCTCACCTCTCATGCATGGGCTCACTCCCCATCTTCTCATTGTCTCACTTCAGTTTACCCTTCTTCCGTCCCTCTAGAACTTTCTCTTTCCCTTACTGCTCTTCTTCTTGCAATCACAGTCATCTAAACTTTGGCAAAGGGAATACATGCTCTGAAAAATAGCAATGATCCTGAAAGAAATAGCTGGTTCCTCTGAGCTGGGAATGAATGCAGGGGGTTGTAAATGGTGCTTGTTATGAAAGAAGCACGTAGAAGAGAAGAGTTCAAAAGGAAACTCTTCTGATTTTCCTGGACTGTTCTCATTCCTTTTCGTCTCTCTAGCTCACCAAAAACTTAGCTAAGGTATGTGCTCAAACTCCCTCTGAAGTGGAAAACTTTGAATGAAATGAAAAAGTAAATTAACCCAAACATCAAATTAGTTGGAGCCATTTGTCGTATTTTGTTGTTTATCAGATAATTAGGTCTATTCCTTGATCTGTAGTCCCTGGTCACCCTTTCTATTCCTCTTTGCTCCCTTCTCCATCAAATTTTGTTTTTAATTTTTTTAATGTTCATTTATTTTTGAGAGACAGAGACAGAGACAGGGTGTGAGCAGGCAAGGGGCAGAGAGAGAGGGAGACACAGAATCTGAAGCAAGCTCCAGGCTCTGAGCTATCAGCACAGAGCCCGACGCAGGGCTCGAACTCACGAACTTGTGAGATCATGACCTGAGCTGAAGTTGGACGCCCAACCGACCATGCCACCCAGGTGCCCCCTCCATCAAAATTTTATAGACTGTATTAATTAGGGTCCCAGTAGCAAATAGAGGACACCTTCAAATTTGGGATACTGGAGGGGAGTTTAGTAAAAGGACTATTTACAAAGGTGTGGGAAGGAATAGGGGAATCGTGGATGTGCAGGAGCTATGGGCTCCCTTACCAGCCCTAGGCCTATGGGAGCAAGAGGAGGAAGCAATTACTGGAAATTTCAGAAGGAGAATCATGAAGAGAGGACATCTTTGATAGGCATTGTGACCTGTGGTTGAGAGACAGAGATTTCTTCCCACTCTCCTTTTCTCTCCTGATCTCCTACCTGGTCTCCCTATTGGTTGAACCCAACCAGAATCTGGAGAATAAAGGAGCCTGTTAATGCAGTCCACACAAGTTAGTCTCTCAGGGCAGAGATGAGGTTGGAGAAGGGAGGAGGGAGGGTGTGGAGGGGCACATGGAAGAGTTATGGACATAACTCTGTGCAAGGAAAGCAAACTGGAAAGACAGAAAACGAGTATAGAAAGTTTGCATAAATTTATCAAGATAACATTTTATGAGTGAAGAGCCAATCCGAGTAGAAATATAAGATTCTTTGGTCTTGGTCATCAATTTTGATTTTTAACTTTAGATCTGTGTAATTAAAAAAATTTTTTTTTAGATCTCTGTAATTTTTGCAAGTGTATTCATCCCAGTGAGTACCCAAACCTTTAAAATATGTGGCAGTATTTTAGGTTCGTCTAAGAATGCTACACCTTGGGAGAAAGCTCATATGTATTCATAATTAGATGTTTTATGTCTTGGTACTAAATAATTTTCATAAGTGAATGCAAGTACTTCTGTTATATGAAGAGATGCATTGGAGGACATCTGTTGATTTTAGGCCTCCATTCCTCCTTCTTTTGTAAATCATTCCTTGAATTTTCATTGAGGACTTAACCTTCCTCTCAGCCTTTGTGGAATGTGGACATGTGATTTAGCTTTGCCAAAGGGTACACTCAATCCCCTTGACCACAGGGATGTGATCCGGGATGAGCTCCTGAAACAAAGTAAGCCAATCAGAGGAGAGCCCAGAACACTTACTCTTCACACTGCCCTTGAACAAGGACAGGAGTTGCTGACAATCATTTCTGCCACCAAGTAGACACTGACAATGAAAGCAACATGAAGGAGAGCAGAACCCATGTGTGGAAAGAGAACAGGCTTGTGACAGAGTTTTAGCCCTTGGATTGGTTTGTGCCAGAAGCCAGCTCTGTGCCTGTTACATATGCTAACAAGTTCCCTTTTTACTCAAGCTAGTTTGAGTTAGATCTTTAATCACTTGGAAGTGAAAAGCTCTTAAACTGATACAATGTATTCTGGTCTAGGTATCTGTATAAGACTTTTCCTTAAAGGCAAAACTATAATCCCACTAACTTCCATTACCAAGTTATAAAGTTCCCTCTTAAGGAAAGTATTTCCACAGACTGTTGGAAATGAGATCCGCAACATCATATTCCAGGACCTTATCGTCAGTCAGCAAGCATGTTGTGTTTTCCCCTTAGTTCTATGCTTGTGGTTTGATTTCTCATCTTTCGTTAGTTTCAAGACTTACAATGACTGATAATGGAGTTCCATTCATAGGTACTGCCATGCACACATATACCTTGTACGTTAGCACTCAGAGAATTACCTAATGGAGAGCGAATTGGTTCCTCATCTCATTGATCCTGTATGCTCAGCCTTTCATTCATAGTTCATATGAATGAAAGTTGTTTTCATATACACATGAGTCTGAACCTGGCCACTTCGTACGTAGCTCAAGAGGAGGAAAAGGAAGGACAGTAGAGCCACGACAGTGGCCCTCAGAGCCAGTCTGCCTCCTTGGACAATGGTAAGAGTAGTGGTTAAAAGTTGGACTTGAATGTCTGCTTCGCAATATTCTGATCTGGGGAGAGGGATAAGATGTGAGGCTCAGCAGAGACCTTCCAGGCCTAGGTTCAGCATGGGAGAGGGTTCTCAGCTGCACAGTGCCACAGGGAAAGGTAAACAAGGTATGTTTGGAAAGTCGTAGCCTCTGTTTTTGTTTTGTTTTGCTTTCTGCCTCATTAGGGCATCTCTGCTCCCATCAGTAACCCTGGGGCCCCGTTCTTGGTGATGGACACAGAGTCAGTGAAGATAGTGGGGCATGATGCCTTTTCTCATCAAAGTACACAAGACGGAAGCGTGAGTTATGTCCTGTCGTCATCGACAACAGCACAGTAATTTGGCTCCGGAGTCAGAGACTGGGTTCAAATTCTTTACAAGCTATATGGCTTCCATAAGATGAAAACCATAATAGTACCTACCTCACAGGTTGATGTGGTCATTAAATGAGATAATTAATTCAGTACCTGGCACGTTGTAACTCTTCAGTAAATGCCAGCTTGAGAGGGAGAATGGGGTACACTGTACACGATTTTTTTTTTTTTAACGTTTTTTATTTATTTTTGGGACAGAGAGAGACAGAGCATGAACGGGGGAGGGGCAGAGAGAGAGGGAGACACAGAATCGGAAACAGGCTCCAGGCTCCGAGCCATCAGCTCAGAGCCTGACGCGGGGCTCGAACTCACGGACCGCGAGATCGTGACCTGGCTGAAGTCGGACGCTTAACCGACTGCGCCACCCAGGCGCCCCTGTACACGATTTTTTAAAAATGAAGAATCTTTCCACAACCGACATCCCTTAACCTCCATTTGCCCACGAGCCTCCCATCAGCTACTTGGATATCTCCAAGTTTCCCTGTCACGCAGTTGAAAAATGACTGTAGATCACATTGCATTTTTGAATAATCTAAGCACTGTGCAGCAACTCAGGATCTGAAATTAACTTTGCCTTTATATTGTTCATGCTAGTTGCTCTTCAAGTACAATTATAATCAGAGAGCTAGCACTAAAAATAGTACCAATTCTCATTTTTTCTCTCGGTGTTATCTGCTGCCATAGTGTTTCCCAGGCATGTTTATTTACTTGGTTCACAACAGTGAATCTTTTTTCTTATTAGCCTGACAGCAATGGTTGGATTCCACAGCAACGCTCAGTGCAGCTGGTAAAATCTTTATTACTGGGGCAGCACACAAGGCCAGCGTCGCTGTTTCCCCTTGAGAGGCTCAGTGCCAGGGTTCGTCACGGTGAGAGTTGCCCCAACAATTTTGCTGTGGAAAAGAAAGAAAAAAGAGAGAGAGAGAGAGAGAGAGAGAGGACCAGAGTAGGGCCTTCGCTTTGACAGTTTCTGAGTTCTTTTTCCTCTGAGCGGAATGACAGTTTGGCCTTCAGAGTTCCCCTTGTTCCCTCTCGGTGCTCTCCTGTGCCCGGTTGTGCAAGTGTGAACTTGGCACCAGGCGGAGAGGCCAGGCCGGCAGCTCCGGGCACACACGGCCCCTCTCTGAGGTCCCTCCCTCCCTCACAACTTGGCAGTAAGTGAGGGGAGCAACTTGAGGACTCTGTTGATGATCTTTTTTGATCACTGCGCGTCAGGATGCAGTCAGGTAAATGAAAATACTGGAACACGGGGAGCATTTCACCCTGGGGTATTTACCCCTGAGTTAGACTGAGATTATTCGGGGTCTTAATGGGGTCATTAGGTGAGCACCAGTGGCTGTTAATTCTGTAATGGTTTAGTTCTTTCCCTCTCCCTCTCTAACACCCCTCCCCCACTGAATAATAATGATAATAATAATAATTATTATCATTATTATTCTTCATCCAATCCTGAGATGAAGCAACAGGCAGTCTGAGGACACAGCTGTGTAATCCGTGAGCTCCAAATATTGGCCGTGAAGCAGCCAGTGAGGCAGCATCTGAAAGAAGCTCAGAGCGAGTGGAATGGGGGGAGGGGGATCCAGGAAGGTGGGAAGGAAGGGATAGAAAGTGAACGAATTCAGAACAGTAATAGAAGCAAGCAAGCAAACAAAACCAACCAAATCAAAGCATGCCATTTTTTTCTTCCAGTTCCTTCAGTCTTGGGAAAGAACCGTGTGCCCAAAGGGGCCTTGCTTGTAGAGGAAACGTGAGAGGCAGAGAGGTTCTGGCCCTGGTGCTGGCAATCGCTAGCTGTGGGATCTCTCACAAGGCTTTGAGCTGTTACCACGCGTATAAAATGGAAGATGCTTACGGCTGCCAACCCATCAGCTAGGGTTGATGAGAGGCTGAAGTTATATGAAAATTCATAAAAACCACTTTAAAAAGGGAAAAGGCTAGTAGCCCATGTAACACATTATGTGTTCTTCTTCACGGTGTGTGCCCAACATGCCTCAAGCTTCTCTGTTTCTTTCATTCCTCAGAAAACATAATGCTCCCTTTAAGGCATCTGAAGCTGCGCTCAGGGTCTTTCATTGTCATTTTTTTCTTAGCAAAGAAGGGAGGGCATGCACCCCTCTGTCACTGATTTGCAAAGATAAAAACTGTATAGGGCAGCTGGTCATCTCTTGCCTTCAGCCAGGCTTTTCCACTGGAGATTACTGTCCATTTGGCAGTCTCTCTCTGGCCAGCCTCCAGGTGTGACATGTAAGGTGGTCGTCACGTGCTGCCATGTGTTGGGTCAGGGGTCGAAGCCCTGCCATGGGCTGGGGGTCAGTGGTCGAAGGAACATGGCTAGCGTGCTGTGAGCTCTGTGGTCCCTAGAGGACTCCAAGTGGTTTAGGCTGGAGCTGTAACTGAAACCATCTCTTGCAGTCTGAGGAGACAGTGGGGATTCTCAGCATCCACGTCACCCCGTTTTAGCCGGACTGTGTTGCTGCCATATGTTTGCGAAGTCCACCATTTTTACCCTGGAGATTGATAAGGCTCTGGAGCTAAAGTTTCACATAGCTCTTATTCAAACTGAGGATCAGAGCAGAGATTTTCATAATGTTCCTTAGTCTGATTACTCAGGAATATTTATGGAACCCCTGGAACTCCATGGGGGTTTCTGTTCTTTCTGGCATGCTGGACAGGGGATTATAGCTCTTTCCACGTGATCCTTTTCACCACACATGGTGAGAGAATGGTATGTGCATCATAATCATTCAAACGCTGGTGACAGACTTCCCTCGTTGTTTTAATGTCTTTAATGTCTGCGCTTTTCATTACTCACACAACATTAATTTATTGAGTATCTAATTAAATGCCACAAAACCTACAATATTTATTAAGTTTCTTGAGGACTCTATGCTCTCAAGTGATTTTCACTACAGTGCCTGAGACATGAGATATTTCTATAGAAATATGGTACAGGACATCTCTCAGTGCCAAATGAGTGATAGAAACAATATGCTCCATGGGAGCTCAGAGGATGAGAAGGTCCGTGTCTACTAGCATGGTCTAGGAAGAGTCCACAGGGGAGGGAGGACTTACATTTGGCTGAAACTTGGAAGGCGTGGAGAGAGTGAAGGACGTATCACATGGGAGACCCAGCAGGAGCAAAGGTACTGAGGCAGGCTGGCACAGGGTTGAGACTCACTCAAGAGCAGAATGGCAGTTCAGTACAGTGGTTAAGAGCATGGGCTCTGAAGTCATTCTGCTACTTACTGTCTATGTGACCTTGGGAAAGTTAGTGATCACCTCTTAGCATCATTGTTCTCTTTCGTAAAATGAAAATACTAGTTCTTGTCTTGAAGAGTTGGCATGAGGAATAAATGAGATAATGCATGTAAAGTCCTTTGCACAGTGGCTGGCACACAGTAAGCCCTCAATAAATGGTGGCAATTATTAGGAATCCCAATAATATCAGTTGAGTTATGGAATTTATCTTTTTCCCCCCCTGGGGAAAATGGGAAGCTACTCAAAGTATTTTGTACAGGAGTATGACACAATCAAAGCCATCTTTTTGGAAGGTGAATGAGATAAGTGGTAAAAAGTTGGTGGCGAAAGAAGAGACTAAAGGTAGGGATTCCACCTAGAAAACTTTTTTTTTAAGTTTATTTATTTTTATTTTTGAAAGACAGAGAAAGAGAATGAGCAGTGGAGGGGCAGAGTGAGAGGGAGAGAGAGAGAATCCCAAAGTGGGGACCCTGACACGGGGCTTGATCTCATGAAGTATGAGATCATGACCTGAGCCAAAAATCAAGAGTTAGATGCTTAACCAACTGAGCCACCCAGGCACCCCTAGAAAAAAATTTTAATCATTCAGCCACCAAGTAATGACCTTAATTGTGGCAGAGGCAAGAAAGAAATGGAAAAAGAAAACATTAATATCAGTTTTCACGACTGGATATAGGAGATCAAAGACTGGAAAGTTTCCGAGATCAGAGTGTCAGCTTCTTGAGGACAGGAGCTGTATTCTAATTCTCTTCATCCCCAGTGCTTACTACATTGCATGGCATACTGTAGCCTTTAGTAAATGTTTTTGAATGCATGAGTGCTTAGAGGTGTGAGTGCAAAGGAGTGAATGAATGGATGAAAAAAAGACTTCCCAGTCATGAGTGTAAGTTGTTTAAAGAATGACAGTTACTAGTGACCAAATTCACTCCTTTCTTGGAATATTTTTGGTGTCTGCTTTGCCCATGATACTTAAACATCAGAATCTACAAACTATCTACATAAAGGTCTGATATCAGTATTTATTTCCTTCCTTTTAAGGAAATAGTCCTAATTTTAATGAATGTGTCTAAAGGGAGAGTTTTAGAGATTTTAGTTCGATTTTGCTTTTTAACTTGAATAACGATTTTACCTCTCCAGTGTGTTCTCTTTGGGATTACTAAAACTAAAACCTATGCAAGTTTTTTACTCAGGTTCGAGAAACATCTTGTAAACTTTAGGATTTATGGGGTGACATTAAGAGATCATCTCCATTTTTTACATTTGCATAATTCTACCCCTTTTCTCTTTTTTTTTTCTGTTTCACAAGAAATTGGAATAAATAGATTTGTTTCCTTAGACCAATAGCTTTGTGAAAAACTCAACTCTTTGGTTTCTGAAAATGGAGAAAGAAATTCTAATATAAGCAGAACCAGGGATTTTGCTCTTGTCCAGAGGTGAATTTTCACTACCAATCTGTGGGCCACAACCTGAAACTGTTTACTAAAAGTCATCAACTTCCTTAGTTTTAAACTCACAGGCCTTGTTCATATTTTCTAGAGAACCAAAAAGCGACCCAGGCACAATGACATCTGGCAGTGGGACACTTACTTTTATCTTTGATTCATCCTTTGCAAAAATTATCATGGCATTGTAGAGTTCTGAAACCCGAGTTCTGAAACCCGCATTTGCTGGACATTTACTAAGATCATTTTCCCTTTTCAGCAACAAGACCAAATCAATTCCCGGGCTTGTCCTGAATGAAATAGGTGGAATTTAGCCATGTGACTGTGTGCGCTCTTCCTGAAAACAGGATGCCCTTAGGAGCTGTTCAGTAACATGCACCTTTCCCTGTACAAATATAATAGAAAATGACTTTGTTACCTGCAGTCTTTTTTTGGGGTCCTGAATTGTGGTAATTATGTAAGGTTCCAGCTTCTTTAACTAACTTTAGCTTAAAATTAAGATATTACAGTAAGCTGTAGAGGAGTATAGATTTTTGATGTCACAGGGAGCAAGGTTATATAAGGCCAACGATATCCTGGTGGGCAGTGGGGATAAGACCTTGTACTTGGCCACGGACCACCAAATACCCAGTTTCCTGAGAAGTCAACTGTAGGTATCATCACTTTCTTCCTCCTCCCATCACCACCAAGGCTGATCCTGACGGTAGGGAGTTGATATCCATATGATAAGAACATGGGGCAATAGGAACAGGGAGAGCTTTCATCAGAGAAATTATCGACAGAGACTTGCTTATATCTGACGTTAGCACTGATCTGGGCAGTAGGTGGAACTGTGAAGAAATTTAAGGTACCAGCTTTTCTGATCTCCCTGTACAATGAGACTATCTTCTTGCGCAGCAGCTTCCTTCTGGTGCCCAAACTGTCAGAGAGCAGAGAGGGGCCAGTGTCTCCCGAGGAACCCTTAGGAGCCAACCTTCGGCTTCTACCCAGCCACAGGTGGGAATGGGATCTCCATTAATTTAGATTTCTTTATCAGCCAGGAACAAAAACCAACTCAAAGTAATTTATGTGGGAAAGAGGACTTATCGGATGAATATTTGAATATGTCACCAAATCTAATGAAGAGTTGAACAACTGTTTTTCCGGAAGGGTGGGGACCAGTGTGGGATCTCACTGGGGATCTCAGAGTAGTGATTACCTTTCTTCCAGAGACCTCCTATTAAACAGACTCAGTTCTTAAAGATTTCCAGTCTCTGGGTCTTTATTCCATATTTTATATTCACCACTGAGAGACTCTACTGGCCCAGCCTGTATTAGGTGTCTATTCTTGACTAATTGTGGCCACTGGGGCAGAGTCAAGCAACAAAAATGGCTGCCAGAAATCACTCCAATGGAGTGCTCAAGCAGTTCTGTGAGAAGTTAATATACTAAGTTTAGGCTATTTAGGTATTGACATCCTATTACTCTGTAACAAACGTGGGGAATCAAGATGGCCTTCCTTAAAAACGGAAAAAAAACTCATCATCTCCGAGGCATTAAATTTGGCTACAGATCTTTAGGGAATCTCCACTATTTCCATGAAATAATGGGTCATCAAATCCCTCACTACCAGTGTATCAGTTATGTATTGTTGTATAACAAATCATGCCAAAACTTAGTGGCTTAAAACAACAGCTGTCTTTATTCGCTCGTCATTTTGTGGGGCAGTAATTTGGGATGAGCCTAGCTGGGCAGTTCTACTGGTATCATCTAGAGTCACTCATGAGGCTTACTTATCTGGAGGCTTGAATGGGGCTGGATAGTCCAAGGTGGCTTCACTCACTTACCTCACTTGTCTGCCATTGGGCCTCTTTCTCCATGGCCCTTTAAGCAGGAGAGCCAGGCTTCCTCATACGGCATCATCGTGTTCCAAGAAGCATCTTGAGGCCTGGACTTGAAAGTTTCACTGTGTCACATCACCGCCTTCTACTACTTAAAGCAAGTCACAGGTCAGCCAAGACTCAAGGGCAGGGCGAATAGACTGTATTTATTTCTATAGGAAGAATGTCAAAGTCATGAGCACAGAGAAATAAGGTTATTGTAGCCATATTTGCAAATAATCTACCATGCTCGGAACCTAGCTTCATCAAAACAAACAAATCGAAAAATATCCAAGCATTTGAAACCAATTTCCAGCCATGGAAAAAGTTGAATGACATGGTATTATAAAGTTCCTGTGAGAAATTAGTAGTCAAAAAAACAACCCTTAACATTTCTGTAATTCACAGGATAGTTATGAATAATGCATATCCAAAAGAATATAGGATTGAATGAAAGGGGGGTTGGACTACAGATCAAGTCTTGTTACCAGCTTTCTCTGTTAATTGTTCAAAACACCTAACACTCGAGCCTCAGTTTCCCCATGGATCAAATAAGGAAACCTACAAACCACACACTGTTCATGAGAAAGAGCTCTGTGAGCTGTAAAAATGCGATATAAATGAAAAGTCATTAAAAAGAAATCAAAACATGAAATCTTGTCTTTCTCCTCTCCTCTGGTTACGTGGTTTAAAACAAGGAGTGATCTCGGGCTTATGTTGCTACAAAAAATCTGTTTTTACAAAAATTTTCTTTCATTTAAATGCTTTTCGATGATTTGCCAGTGAATGTAGTGCAATCTATGGTCTTTCTAAGTGCACAAAAATGTGTGAAATTAAAACACCCAAGAAGAGAATAATTGGATGTATCCATTTGGGGAAAAAAGGAAATTGTGTGGTAAAGAAAATGAGCTTAAAAGCATACGAGAGACTGTGTCTTTTAGACTGTGTAAGAATAATTAGATGAGATTCCTCTGTGTGGACAGTTTTAAGAGAAAATGATTGAAATGGTAGCCTGTGTGCCAAGCTAGGTATGAGAGTTGAACACACAGTTAACTTTGAAGAAGTAAAAGAAAAAAACTTCTCTACAAAGCAACAACCAATTTCCTTGGGGAATGGGTCGTGATGAATATAAAAACACCAGGCTTTAGTGTTTCTAGAGAAAAAGGTGATACGGGCAGGATCCGTGAGGGCTTGGAAGAGGCTTGTGAGGTCCCCTCAGCAAATATGGGAGAATGTGAATACATTCTCCAGAGTTTCATAACCTCCAATTGTCCCTTACTCTATGTGTGATGCGCTTCGCCACACCATGTTTTTCCTCCTGACTCCAGCACGCTTCCATGCATCCTTGGCAGCCAGTATTCTGCATCAAGCACACGTGACATCTGTGGGTGCTGTGTTCTCAGTGTCTATGCATGCCCAGAAATGTGGGGAAGGTTATCACTCTCTAGGGCCATCTTTAATTACTGGGCAATAGGAATTGGTGGAAAAAGGAATGCCTCAGCCTCCCTGTGCTCTAGTGCAGGGCCTGACAAGCTTTGGCCAAATCCTTCCCGTCTGTTTTTATAAATAAAGATTTATTAGAGCACAGCCGTGCCCGTTAATTTACGTATTGCCTATGGCTGCTTTTATGCTGCAGTGGCAGAGTTGAGTAGTTATGACAGGGACTGCATGGCCTACAAAGAGAAAAATATGTAACATCTGACCCTTTACAAAACATGTTAGCTGACCTCTGCTCCAGTGGGACGATGCTGAGGCACATTCTCCATGTTTCCTCAGAGTGTCCCCAACAAGATGGAGACCCAGTCACCCATAGCAGTAACCAGCACAAATGCACACTTTATTGGCTTTTTGCCCTTTCTTAGCTCTCTTTCCCCCTACTCCTTCACTTTTGTTTTCCGGGATCACTTTCTGAGTAAACTGTTTGCACCAGAGAACTCCTCCTTTTGTAAATATAAACTAAAACAGAATTCAATCCACCTTGGTAATTATTTTTCATGTTTTAGCTAGAAGACTGCCCAAATATTTTACTTTGTGACACATCACACATAACATGCATATAACCAAAACACACACGTATAACCTATCTCCAAAACAAATGATTTATTAAATAATATTTATCTTTCCTGTCACTAATATACACTTGTATTTTCTATTCCATTTTACTCTCTTATATTTCATGGAAAAAATATTCTGGTCATGAATATTAAATTGATTTCAACACAGCCCTAGTGGTCCATTTACCAGTTTTTGAACCAGAATAGGTCAGCGAGTGGTCACAGGCCTAACTTGCACACACATAGGGTCCACAAGGCTTCGATTCAGATTGCCTGGCTAAAGAAATGCGGATTGGGTATCTGGGAGATGTGGGCAGGAACTCTTAACTCTAAGGGCAGAAATTCTTTGCCTCCATCCTAAGAAGAACAAGGGGAGATACGTGAGAGGATGAAGGAAAGGGAAAATTGCCTTTAAGTGAAGGAGGAAGACCAAGGAAGAGATAAAACCCAGTGGAGTGTGAAACTGCCTAGAGCTACAAATCATCCCTTCATTTTGCATTGCATAAAACTGCATCCATGTGTAAAAGCAACAAATAATAACATTTGAGTGAACATAAATAATCAGCTGAATCCTTCCTGTATTTTAAAATTGATGTCTTCCATTAGTTACCATTTATGTCATCGTTATATCTTTACCCATGATTCCAGATGACCTCCTCCTACTTAATACCATACTGTGTGGACTTTTCCTACCTCTCTGATTACTGCTCTTGATCTCTTCCTTTGGATTCTCTTCTAGTAATTGCTCTTAGCTGTTGGTATTTTTCAAGGATTCTTTCTCAACTTTATGAGTTTCTTTCTTTTTTTTTTTTTTCATGCTACACACTTTCCTTAATCAATTTCACCCACTTCCGTGGTTTAATGATCATTTCTGTGCTCCTGGTCTACAAAATAAATACCTTCAGGCTGAATCCTCTCCCCTTCCAGATTTATTTACCGAACTGCCTACTTAATATCTAGACCAAGTTTAATACATTCTAAATTGAACCCTCATCTGTAATGCCCACCAAGTCTTCTTCTGATCTCCCCTGTCCTGCATTCTGTCTTTTCCACCATTGGTACGACCCCCTAGACCAGAAATCTGGAGCCTGCCTAAACTCCTTTTATTTTTCTTCTCCATCCAAATGGTCACATTTTTAAATATTTTTAATTTTAAATATTTTTAAAGTTTTTCTCCTCCTGTGTTTCTGTTGATATTTTCCTGGTTTTGAGCATCATCTTTCCTTTGTATTATTGAAATAATCCATCTCTTGATATCCCTGCCCTCAGTCTCTCCCCATTCAATTGTTTCTTCATAAAGCCACCAGGGTCATCTTCTAAAATGCCCCAGTCAGGGTTCGGATCAGGGAAACTGAAACTGCATGAAGCATTTTGAGCAGGGATAGATTTAATGCTGCCAAATCATGCTTATAAAATATTGGGAAAGTTGTAGGACTGTAGGTCAGAGAAGGTTGTTGATGGCTCTGAAGCCAGTAGGCCTACAATGTGGTAGTAAACTTTCTCAGGGAAGAGGAAGCAGCTATTGTTGCCCTGGTTAAGAAGTTCAGAGTACTGTTCAGAATGGTAACGTTCATAACTGCCTATAACACCACAGTGGGTACTTCACATACAGCAGGACGCTAATAACAACGTAATGTTTGTGGAAGCTCAAACATTTGCCTACCACTATTGGAGGAGTAACGGTGGCCTTTGATTTCCTTCTACCTTCTGAAAGCCTATCAGGATGCTGAATTGGTGGACTTTAAACTGGAGTACTGCTGACAAGAGATCTGGGAAATGTTTCCCCAGATTTCCAACTCCTATGGTACAGGAGAGAGCATAGGAGTTGGAATAGCTTTGAGGACCACAGGTAATCCAGTGTACTCTCCATCACTGGTAGGCTAAAATCTAAACTGCTCAACCGTGACAAACCACATCCTTCATGAACCAGTGTCTTTCTACTTCTCTACTTGTCTCTCTCCACTCTCATTTCTTCCTCAGTGCCGCTGTTACTCAGTTACTAACTTGCAGTTCCATGACTGAACTTTACAGTTTCATGCCTTAATACGTTTGCATATGCTGTTTCCCATGTCTGGAAGTCCTCCTACCGCCCGCCCCCCCCCCCCACAGTGGCCTTCTTGACAAACTTCTATTCACTCCTAAGACCCCAATGCAAAGATTTCCCCTTCTGTGAAGTGTTTTTGAACACTTCTGTGAAGCCCTCAGTAGGGCTGACCCTGTCTTGTACCAGCACTGTGCTTTGAACTCACCTCTTTATTTTGTAGCTACAATATTGATTTGTGTCTCTGCCTCCCCTGCTACACTTTGAACTCCTTAATTGTTTCTTTTTTCTCTTTATCCCCCAGTGCCCTGCCTGGTGTTTGGCTTATAATAGGTGCTCAATTCACATGGAACAACTGAGTAGGTAAAAGCTTCTCTAAGGCACTGTGCCTTAAGGTCATAGCATTAGCGAAATTGCTTACAAGAGATATGAGGAACCAGACCCCTTGTGATAGAGATACCACTTGCTAAATTCTACCCTATGGAAAATGGTTATGTAGGTAGATTGCAGCTGTGTTCCAATTCACAGCCTGTATTCCTTGTCATATCTAAGTGATTATTTGGCAGCTGCCTGCATTTCTACTTCCCAAATATCTTTTCAAATGGATTCTGAACTTGGAAATGGTGTTGGACCTTGGTTGGATACAATTCAGCTTAAAAAATACACACACTCATCTAGAATGCCTTCTTGCTTTGTTAGACTGTGAGCTTTTGAAGAAGGAAATGATTATGGGGTTGGGGATGGGAAAAGGGAAAGCTGGCCATCTTTCTGAACAGAGAATGAGGAGGAGTGGATTGGTTTCCTAGGAGATAGGCTTTTCTTTATTTGAAGTTTTTCTACAGAACGATTTCTGTACTGGTGTCTTCTCCTTAGTCATAGGAGCTCACCATCAGAGATGCATCTCAGAATTGCTTTCAATCAGCAGCTGCCAAAGGTGAGCTTAACGTTCTTGGTCCTTACTTTCTCTACAGGAGACTAATAAAGGCAACTAATAGTATTAATTACAATGGACACTTTAGTGATTTAATCACCAGGACAGGAACCTTTAACACTAAATCCCCTGGTAGATCATAAGCTCATCCCCTCCCCCCCATATAACTTCTGAAACAGTTGTCCCACATACTGCCTTCTGAGCCACTTTCTCCCACCAGGTTTTCTCAGATTCTCTGAAAAGAAGGCAGTACAATAAATAATCTCTTCGTCCAAGGACTTTAATATCAGTAGCATCTCCCTTCCAAGAAATCTCTTGGCTTCCAAAGGAATCAAAAGTAACATCTTATCAAAAAGAGATTGTGATTCCACCCTGTGTACCTGGGATTAGACAGAGCCAAATTCCTTTGTACACAGCTTTTATTTGTTAGCTAGATGGAGGTAACCGAGACGGTCTTAGGTAAAAGCATGCAGAAGCTAGAAGTTACCCTAACTCCTATTTTAGCATTTTCCCTACCTCCAGTGATGGCTGCTCTTCCCCAAGGTCAAAGAAGGACTATATGGACACCACTAAGGTACTGCACTGCAGGAAACATATTTCTAAGTGTTTGTTTAGCTCATATATCTCTTCTCTGAGGACTATCACCCTCAGTTGGGGCCCCCTACTCACCTGTGTTCTGTAAGTGCCTGAGCTTCTGGTATCTGCTGATTCAATCAAGGTAGATTTCAGACTCTAGCTGAGCTAGGTAATTCTCCCTCCCAGTGAATTTGAGTCCAAGAAATGCTGGTTTCTCGCTGAGCTGGCTCTGTGAAGTGAGAGGATGTCAAGTCAAGAGTTGTACAGTAGCCATGCAGGAGGTTGGGAGAGAGAGAGACGGAAAGAGAGAGAGAGAGAGAGAGAGAGAGAGACTGAAGAGAGGTGGGAACATTTAGTGCAGCTTATACAAATCCCTCAGTGAATGTAGTTTGTTGTTATTGTTACTGGTATTTTATTTCTGAGTCGCACTGAAAACTGTGAAGATAGACAGGGCCCTTGAAGGGAAAAGGATTGTGGTTAGTACAAGTGTTGCCAAACTCTTCCTCTTCCTTTATTTTTTGGACCTTGGAAATAAATCAGAACTTGACGGCTTCCACCTTAGGAAAAGCTTAGCTTGAGCAGGGTGGTGTCTGGACCTCTGCATAGAAAAATTTGTAAAGAGGCTGCTTCTTTAGTTATCCTCTGAGCCCTGACCTCCTTAACCTGGAAAGCATGTAATCTGCCTGTAGGGCCCACTCAGGTTTGACTGGAGGTATTTATATCTCAACACTTGCCATGGAAATTAATATCTCCTGCAAATGTTGCCGGATTTCTGCAGTTTTCCCAGCCAAGAGGAACCATGAACTTTCTTCCTGGGCTTTCCAAACCTTCCCCTCCCCTTATCCTCTCTGCTTACTTCAGGTACTTACTGCCTCCTTTGCTTCCTCTGGTCTCCCAGTAGATCAAGACTGTAGCAATTTTAGTTATTTTTGTTCTTCACTGTGAAAGCTGTGTCAGATCTAGAGCCACTAGAAGCATATTTATCAAGGACGACTCAGCACAATATATGCACCCGGAGGCTACCTTAATATAGGTGCCCTGAGGCTTCTGCCGGGTATGGCTTCAGGACGAGGATCCCATTCTGCAAGAGTGCAGGCCTTCTTGTCTAGCTGCGGCCCTGTCTTTTTACTCCATGCTGTTCCCCTCTGCCTCCAGACTGCCATCCTGAGTCCATATTGAGCAATCCCTTTGGCTGCCTTGGCCTAGCATCCAACTTCCTTCCTGGCCTTCTTACTTTCTCCTCTCTTCTCTCTTCCCTCTTCTTTGATGCATGGTGATCAGGGAGAGCTGTCTATCCACAGTTCGCCTCATGAGGGGAGCAGTATAGTTGCCCTGATCAGCAGCATCTCAAGGGTGGGACAGAGAGTAATAGAACTTGACAGTATGACCAGGGGCGCCAAAGACCTCAACTGTGGATTGTATTAGGTAGGGAAAGAACACTGAGACAGAACAACATGTGGCAATAGTTTTGGAGCCAGGATTCTGATCTTTTAATGATGCTGGGGATGGACATTTACAAAGAATTCAAGAACGCCAAGAATATTGGCGTAATTTGTGAATACCGTAGAACAAACAGTGTGAAAATTATGCTAATTTTAGTGATTTATGAGAATGACTTACCCTTTATAACTAATTACTGCATGTACTATAACTATTATACACATCATTAATAGGTGTCAGATTGATTTTAAGTTTTATTTGATCACAGTGCTAAATCCCTCACATGCATGCTCAGTCTTCTTAGATGACATTGGCTTTTGTTCACAACTTCCAATAATTAGGAGAAGCACTTATTGGAGACTGAATTAGGACAGATCATGTGGATATGGTAAAACCATTATTCATTTAACAATAAGTATTCATGGGGCGCCTGGGTGGCTCAGTCGGTTGAGCGTCCGACTTCAGCTCAGGTCATGATCTCACGGTTCGTGAGTTCGAGCCCCGTGTCAGGCTCTGGGCTGATGGCTCAGCGCCTGGAGACTGCTTCCGATTCTGTGTCTCCCTCTCTCTCTGCCCCTCCCCCATTCATGCTCTGTCTCTCTCTGTCTCAAAAATAAAAAAACATTAAAAAAAATAAAAAAAAACCAATAAGTATTCAAAATATGATATGGGTTGCTATATTTGAAAATGATGTGGGTACAATTACTATATATTTTCCTAGATTTCGTTGGAGAGGTCGGGCGGGCTTGACTTCCATTCCATTCCTCTACAGCTATACTGTCCACTAGCCACATGTAGCTATTTAAATTAATTAAATCAATTTCTCTGGTATACTAGTCACATTGCAAGAGGTCAGTAGCCATATGTAGCTTGTAGCTAGCTACTAAACCGCACATATAGAACATTTCCATCAGTCTAGAAAGTTCTGTTGGTCAGTGCTGCCAAAGTCTTGACAGTGTGAAAGTTAGTCTATCTAACTTTGGTGGTCTATCACTCATGGAATGACTAAGTCAGGTTGCTCTGAATTTTCTGCATAGAGGCGGGGATCAGGGAACCTCAGGGCCCCCGCTCTGGGGGAAATGAGTGAGTGTAGCAGTGACTGGAAGGAATAGATTCTCCCTGGGGAAAGCTGTAACAGCACGTCAGGGAGCTCAGGCAGGAAGTGGGGAGGAGATAGCACAGGCAGTGTGGATCCCATCACTGCTCATGGGAGCAAGTTGCTACTCTTTACTGTTGCCTTGTACAGTGGGTTACAGAGAAGTCACATCCACATTAGCTCAATTTATTGGTTCTACAGCGTTTGGAGTACTGTTCAATAAAAAAACTTGCAGAGTGAATGAATGACATGACAGACAGCAGACTGTAATCATTTCAACAACTCTCATGCATACAGTTTATGTACCTCTTTAATGCCTTCTTTCATTTAGTCCTTATATCCATTAAAATTTTTTTAATGTTTTTTTTTTAAATTTTATTTTTGAGAGAGAGAGAGACAGAGCATGAATGGGGGAGGGGAAGAGAGAGAGGGAGACACAGAATCCGAAGCAGGCTCCAGGCTCTGAGCTGGCAGCACAGAGCCTGACATGGGGCTCAAACCCACGAACTGCGAGATTGTGACCTGAGCCGAAGTCGGCTGCTTAACCAACTGAGCCACCCAGGCGTCCTCCTGGTCCTTATATCCATTGAAAGTGAGAAAGAAACATATTATCATTCTTTTGCTGATGAGAAAAAGTTGGGGCTCAGGACCACCCAGCTAGCAAGTAGCAGAATTGTGACTCAAATTCGGGGCTTAGGCATGTTCTATGCCATTGCCTGGCCTCTTAGTGCCTTTTTAATAAGAGTATTTCCAACAGTAGACTGCTGATGTGGTAGGATTCAAGGACGTCTTTGACACTTAGGGTTTCCCAGGGACCAGTTGATTCAACTTTGATAGGATTTTTAGGTTGTTGGCACGATGCTTGGTTTTTATTGTTCACATTTGCCTGAATTCGTGCTTTCAGGCTTTCATAGACAGACTACCGGGCATTCTGAAGCAGTGGCTTTTACACTGTCTCCCACCAATTCCAATATTTCACGGAGGGGCTGCAGAGGCTGCTATGGGGGTGGGGCTCAGTGGGGAGGCCTTGGGTTTGGGCTCTGGGCTGTTCAGGACTGATATGCTTTCAACTATTTTTATATATTTGACATTCCAGAAAAAAAAATTCACTTGAAAAAAAGGTTCTTTTGCTAACGGTTAGAAAAAGAATCACTGTTCTAAAGGATTTCTGTGGCAGCTTGCTTCCTGTGACAAGAAAGTGGGGCAAGCTGAACTCTCTGCCCAGGCATCATCCAGGAACCGGATTCATCTGTAGACCAACCAACACTTCCTTTCTACTTACAAACACGCTAGAACTTCAGAGTCCCCTACATCCTACGGAGCCAGCCCTCAGGCAGGAGGGGGGACCAAGGGACGCTGTGTGGGGACTGGAGGGCCCGTCGTTTTTTGACAGAGCTGCCCTATTGTCTTCTTCTGCCACTTTGCTCTCATTCTCTTCTCAGGCAGGAGCCCTCTTCACTGCCCGAGCCCACAGCATCTGCGAAATCCTCCCTCTCTGACTTGACACATGGTCCTAAGGGCTTGTTGGCCTGAGTCTGAAGCAGCTGCCAGATTGCTTCGACTCAGAGACCACCAATCCGGGCCTCATCTTGTCTGCTGGATTCCGTTGTTGCTCGCCTATCTGCAAAGCGAGGAACTTTCAAGAAGGTCAGAGAATTCCCTGACAGCACCTTTTGGATTCCTTGCTCCTCTCTTGGATGTGAATATGCTAAAATTGATGGCATAAGCCTGGATTTTTACATTATAATTCTGTCCCTGCCTAACGTTTATGCTGTAATTAATCTGAAAGCTCTTAATTTTTCATTGATAGATTTGAATAAGCATGCTGCTGTTGTCAGTACAAAAAGGGAAAATGAGGGTGTGTCATGTGGGAACTAGAAAATAAGGTTAACTTGTGACAGGAAAGCTAAAAAAAAAAAAAAATCCAACATAGTGAACGAGATCAGTCATTTTTAAAATTTATACACCTTGAGGAAGAATCCAGAAATTGGTGCCTAGAGGGCAATACCAGTGGGGTAACACTGTTGTATAAAGAACAAGATAACTACAATAAGGTTTCAGCAAGATGAAATGGTACCACAACCTTTTTTCCAGTTTTATTGAGAATTAACTATTATATTATATTATAATATATTATATATTATTATTATATTATATATTATTATAATATATTATATTATAATATATTATATATTATTATTATATTATATATTATTATATATGTTATATTATATTAATATAATAAATTAATATAATAAAAATAATAAATAAATAAAATAAAATAATAATTATATTATATAATTATATTATATATATAATATAATTATATAATATAATTATATATTATAATTATATAATTATATAATATAATTATATATTATAATTATATAATTATATAATATAATATATTATAAGGTATAATACTGTGTAAATTTAAGGCATATAGCATGATGTTTGATAAGCATATATTGGGAAATGATTACCAGAATATGGTTCAGCTAAACGAAAAAGAAAAAAAAAAGAAAACAGGAAAAAAATTCTTGTGATGAGAACTCTTAGGATTTACTCTTTTAACAACTTTTCTATATACCACGCAGCAGTGTTAACTACAGTCATCATGCTGTAATAACATTTCCAGTATTTTCTTTATTTTAAAACTGGACATTTGTACGTTTTGACCACCTTCCTCCAATTCCGCATCCATCCCCTGCCTCTGGTAACCACAAGTCTGACCAATATTTCTATATTTTCCTTGCTTTCTTTCTTTCTTTCTTTCTCTTTTTTTAATTCCACATATAAGTGAGATTATGCAGTATTTGTCTTTCTCTGTCTGACTTATTTCACTTAGTATAATGCCCTCAAGGTCCATCTATGTTGTCACAAATGGTAGGATTTTCTTGTTTTTGTTTTTTGGTTTTTTTTGTCCCTTTATGGCTGAATAATATTCCATTGTATATTCTTTATTCATTTATCCATCAGTGAACACTCAGATTGGTTCCATGTCTTGGCTATTGTAAATAATGCTATTGTGAATATGGTAGATTCAGGTAGCTTTTCAAGTTAGTGCTTTCATTTCCTTTGCATATATTCCCAGAAGTGGGATTGCTGTGTCTAGTTTTAATTTTTTGAGGCTCCTCCCTGCTGTTTCCACGTTGCCTGTATCAACTTACATTCTCACCAACAGTGCACAAGGGTTTCTTTCTCTTCACATCCATGCCAGCATTTGCTATCTGTTATCTTTTTGAAGGTGGCCGTCCTAACAGGTGTGAGGTGATAAGTCAGTGGTTTTTATTTGCATCTCCCTGATGACAAGTGATGTTGAGCATCTTTTCATGTACCGTGGCCTTTTTGTATGTCTTCTTTGGAGAAATGTCTATCGAAGTCCTTTGCCCATTTTTTAATTGGGTTGCTTTTTTTGCTCTTGAGTTCAATGAGTTCCTTATGTATTTTGGATATTAACCCCTTATCAGATACAGGATTTGCAATTTTTTCCCCCCATTGCGTAGGTTGTCTTTTTACTTTGTTGATGGTTTCTTTTCCTGTGCAGAAACTTTTTAGTTTGGTGCAGTGCCATTGTTTTTTTTTTTTTTTTTTTTTTTCTTTTCTTTTGTGGCTTGTGCTTTAGGTGTCATATCCAAAAAATCATTACCAAGGCCCATGTCAAAGAGTTTTTTGTTCCTATGTTTTCTTCTAGGAGTTTTATGGTTTCAGGTCTTACATTTGTCTTTAATGCATTTTGAGTTAATTTTTGTGAGTTGTATAAGATATAGATCCTGTTGCATTCTTTTATACGTGAAAACCCAAACATCCCAGCACTACTTGTTGAAAAGACTGTCTTTTCTTCATCAAGTATTCCTGGCTGTCTTGTCAAATATTAGTTGACTGTATATGTTTGGGTTTATATCTGAGTTCTTGATTCTGTTCCATTGGCCTATTTGTCTGCTTTTATTTGCCAGTACTGTACTGTTTTGATGACTACAGGCTTGTAGTAGAGCTTGAAATCAGGAAATGTGATGCCTCCTGCTCTGTTCCTTTTCAGAATTTCTTTGGATATTTGGGATCTTTGGTGGCTCTATGTAAATTTTAGAAGGTTTTGTCTTTGTAAAAAATGCCATTGGAATCTTGATAGAGATTTCATTTAAATCTATAAATGGCTCTTGGTATTAATAACATTTTAACAATATTTGTTCTTCCAGTCCATGAATACAGGATATCTTTCCATGTATTTATGTCTTTGATTTTTTTAACAACATTTTGCCATTTTCAGAGTAGAGATCTTTCACCTTTTTAGGTAAATTTATTCCTAAGTATTTCATTTTTTTGATGCTATTGTGAATGAAATAGATGTTTGAACTTCTTTTTCAGAAAATTTGTTGTTAATGTATAGGAGTATTACTGATTTTTGTATGTTAATGTGTTTTACAACTTTACACATTCACTGATTAGATCTAACAGGTTTTTTCTTTTTTTTGGTTGAGTCTTTAGGTTTTCTATATATAAAATCATGTCATATACAAATAGAGACAATTTTACTTCTTCCTTTCCAATTTCTGAAACCTTTTATTTATTTTTCTTGCCCAATTGCTCTAGCCAGGACTGCTAGTACTATGTTGGATAAGAGTGGTGAGGGTGGGCACCATTGTCTTGTTCCTGATCTTAGAGGAAAAGCTTTCAATCTTTCATCACTGAGTATAATGTTAGCTGTGGGCTTCTCATATATGACCTTTATTGTGCTGAGATATATTCCTCTGATACCTGATATGCTAAGAGTTTTTATCATGAATGGATGTTGAATTTTTTTTCAGATGCTTTTTCTGCATCTATTGAGATGATCATATGGTTCTTTTTTTCATTCTATTAATGTGATGTATCACATTGATTGATTTGTGTATGTTGAACCATCTTGCATTTCAGGGATAAATCCCACTCGATCATGATGAATGATCCTTTTAATTTGCTGCCAAATTCATTATTCTAGTATTTTTTTGGTCTTCATTTTTATTTATTTATTTATTTATTTATTTATTTATTTATTTATTTATATGAAATTTATTGTAGAACACCCAGTGCTCATCCCAACCCTAGTATTTTTTTTTTATTTTAGAGAGAAAGAGAGAGCAAAAGCAGGGTAGGGGGGTCAGAGGGAGAGAGAGAATCTTTTTTAATGTTTATTTATTTATTTTGAGAGGAGAGAACATACTCGTGAGCAGGGGAGGGTCAGAAAGAGAGGGAGAGGGAGCGAGAGAATCCCAAGCAAGCCCCGTGCTATTCAGCTGAGAGACCAATTGCAGGGCTCCATCCCAGGAACAGTGAGATCATGACCTGAGCTGAAACCAAGAGTTGGACGCTTAATGGATTGAACCACCCAGGTGCCCTGAGAGAGGCTCTTAAGCAGGCTCCATGCTCAGTGCAAAGCCCAATGTGGGGCTTGATCCCATGACTCTGGGATCATGACCCAAGCCAAAATCAAGAGTCAAACACTCAACTCATTGAGCCATCCAGGTGCCCCAGTTTTCTAGTAGTTTATTGAGAATTTTTCATCTATATTCATTAAGGATATTTGCCTGTAGGTTTCTTTTCTAGTAGCATTCTTTTCTGGTTTTGGTGTCAGGATAATACTGGCTTCATAAAATAAATTTGGGAGTGTTTTCTTCTGTTCAATTTTTTGGAAGAGGTTGTGAAGGATTAGTGTTAATTATTTTTTAAATATTTGGTAAAATTTACCAGTGAAGTCATCTGGTCTTGGGCCATTATTTGTTGGGATATTTTATTATTATTATTACTGATTCAGTCTCCTTACTAATAATTGGTTTATTTCGATTTTTTGATTTCTTCCTGATTCAGTCTTGGTGGTACCACAGTTTTCAAAAGTGCAGTCCAGATCATTCCAAGAATCAGATGAACAACTGAATCATATTCTACAGTAAAAACAAGGTCAGAGCACTAAACTGACTAATTGTCAGCCACCCTGTTTGGGTATATATATTTTGCATGTTATAATAATATGATGTTGGGGGGGGACAAAAACCTACAGAGGTATTTTAGGTCTCTGACACTGTCTAAAGAAATCTAGAATCTAGACATTGCTTCCAGGGCATAGAAAAACTTTAGTCATTGGGAGAGGTGGACTCTCTGGTTGGGTAGTAAAGGTCTGTCTGGCTTTCCTTAGAGCCTAGGTAATGTGTTTGACTTTTTGACTACAAGTAGAGAGGAGACAGTCACAGTTTACCTCAACAAGTGGGATTTGTTGTAAGATAGTGAGAGAACTGGTAGGTGGTTTATGCTCGGGACTCCAAAATAACTCTCACTGGCTGGAGGCCTCTCACTCAACGAGTTTTCCAGGTGCAATGATTTGGTATTACCAACTTTGTTTCTTTTTCTACCTGTACTTATTACATACTTGAAAACTAACAAAATCTCCAATTTTTCTTCTAAATCACTGCTTTTAGTAAAACATTGTTTCTCATGTCCTAAAACTTTTCCTTACTTTCTCTCTCTCCCATGTTTTATGTTCAAAATCTGAAAGAAAAATGCTCTTAGTTGCCATCTAATACAGGGCCACCTCCTAGACTTCTAGATGATGGCTCATCTTTGGAGGCTCAAGTGGAACAAAGACTAGAAATCTATTGATAGGGACAATTTCAAAAGGCAGGACCTCAGAGGCTTTTTTGAAGGATAGTGAAACTGTCAGGCACCTAGTAGAGTCTGATCAGTACAGTGAATTATTCCACACAACTGTCCTACTACCTTTGTTCTGATTCACATTCATCAAGCAGCTTACGGTTTATTAATTTCATCTACTAGATGTTCTAATAGTAAGGTTTCCTGGCAAGAACATACATATTTTAAATTCTGGAAAGAAGTGTCCTAAATTTAAATTAATGAATTGGCCTTTGGTTTATGTGATGGTTAATTTTATGCGTCAACTTGACTGGGCTTTGGTCCCCAGATATTTGGCCAAACACTGTTCTGTATGTTTCTGCAAAGGTGTTTTAGATGAGATTTAAATTTAAAATGGTGGACTTTGAGTGAAACGTATTGCCCTTATAATGTGGGTAGACCTCATCTAATCAGATGAAGTCCTGACTAGAACAAAAGACTGACCTTTCCTCAAGCAAGTTTTACAAGCGCACAGCCTTTGGACTTGAACTGCGACATTAGCTCTTCCCTGGGTCTCCAGACTGACAACCCACTCCACAGATTGCCTTTATAATCACATAAGCCAATTCCTTTTTTAAAAATAAAAATAAAGTGTATTTATTTATTTTTGAGAGAGATGGAGAGAGAGTTTATTTTTGACAGAGACGGAGAGAGAGAGTGTGTGAGAATGGAGGGGAGGGGCAAGAGAGAAGGAGACACAGAATTCCAAGCAGGCTCTGTGCCATGAGCACAGAGTCCAACATGGGGCTTGAACTCACAAACTGTGAGATCATGACCTGAGCCTAGCAAGAGTCAGACACTTAACTGACTGAACCATGCAGGTGCCCCAAAAGCCAATCCTTTAAAGTAAATCTCTCTCTATTTATGTACACATCCTCTTGGTTCTGTTTCTCTGGTGAACTCTGATTAATACAGTTTATGTCAAGTCTCTTGTGAGTTTACTTAGCATGGGTCAGTTCTCCTGAGTTCATTCTACTTTAGGGGCCCTAAAAACACATTTCTCTGGTAGTTGTCATCTCCAGTTAATAGCTTTCATCTTTTTGCTCTCTAACTAAAGTAATCTCTTTTTGAAACCTTTAACTATTTAATGCTTATTGAAACTTGAGATTCTTAGATGTAAGTTGTCCTACATAGCATTGTAAAGTGAGATTCACATGAATCCCCAAATAGATTTTAAAGGACAGACAGATATCGTGGCTCAGAGTATTACTCAAGTTTGAACCCAGAGAGTTGTATGTTGGAAATGGGTGTCAAAAGACCAAGTAGACAGGGGATTGATGTCTCCAAAATTTTGGTTATTGGATTCCTTTCCTATTACTGTTTTAACAAATGACCACAGAGTTAGTGGCTTAGAGCAACACAAATTTATTATCTTTATAGTCTTGAAGGTCTGAAGTCTGAAATGGGTCTCATGGGTCTAAAATCAAGGTGTCAGCAGGGCTTCATTCCTTCTAGAGGTGCTAGGGGAGAATTCCTTGGCTCATGGCCTCCTTCTGGCTGGCAATTGCGTCACTAAGACCTATGCTTCCATTGTCACATCTCCTACTCTGATTCTGACTCTCCTGCCTCCCTCTTTCACCTGTCAGGACCTTGGTGATTACATTCATCTTTCCAGAATAATCTCTTCATCTCAGGATCCTTAACTTAGTCGCATTTGCAAGGGCCCTTTCATCATATGAGGTAATATGTTAGCAGGTTCTCGAGATTAGAATGTAGACTTTTGGGTGGGGGCATTATTCTGTCTACGAGTTATATCATTTTCTGGTTACATATTTTTAATAAGTATTTAGTGTAGCTGGACTCTAAAGCTTGAAAATAAAGAAAATAGAGTCATTTAGAGTGACATTTAAAGTCAATACATAACTTACAGTCAAGGTATGGAAAATCATCTGAAAAAGGTGGGGTGACGTGTAGGCAAGCAAAGCCTTCACTGTAACCTCTTTAATGTGAGAATTAAATGCAGAATGAAATCAAATTAAAGAAATAGGAAAATAACTTAGCTACATATTGGCAGCCCTAACTAAACAAACAAAAGGAAAAAGAATGCCTCGGATACTGGACTTGGGTTGTTTCAGTTCTATGATAAGAATGTCCCTGAAGGGAGAATGGTGCAGGGCTTTAGTTTTTGTATTTCAAGTACGCTAGGCCCATTGGCAGGTCCACCCCTGTGGTAAGGTTTATATCAGGCTAAGGAATTTGGTCAGTGAATCCTAAACTGTATCTATAGGATAATATTGTTTCATGAAATACTGATAATTATTCTATTAAGAGGAGAGCCTAATTTATTCTAGAAAAAGGGTGCCATAGGAACCCTTGCAGATTCAGAATTCACATTTGCAGACCAAGGGAAAATAGTTATGAAAGCTGCTTTCCTTGGTTTAATCTAGCGTTTCTCAACATCACTTGATTACTGAACCTTTTGTTGTGGAAAGATCTATTAAAATGTCTCACAGCACATAACACATTTTCGGAAAAGATGCACTAAAGATTTGATTTATCTACTTCCTGTTGTTTTGAGTCCATGCTCACAAAACCACCTTTTGATTTCTGTGTGGCTGGACCACTAGAAAAAAAAAATGTTTTGATCAGGCCAACACGATACGTATTGTGCGTGTCATGTTGTCTTACTCACCGTAAATCAACACACCAGCACTTGATGTTTACTTTTGTCTCATGTGCGTTTTAGTTAGTGTGAGTCACTAGCTTTTACATCCAGACTTCCATTTACTTTGAAGTACCTGTCTACCCAGCAATAGCTACACAAGGAAGGGTGGCCAGAACTTTACTGCTCAAGTGAAAGGTGGAAAATAATGATGAGTTCTGGACTCCACAAATTCTTGTCCTGGTGGCCTGGCACCCTGGAAATTGTCTGCACCGCTTTGTGGGGGAGGAGTAGATCCTGAAGCCAGACGTCAGAATGAAGGCCTAAGATCACCACATGTTTCTGTCCTCAGGCAGTTTGTTTTTTACCTCCTATTAACTAATAGGATAATAGCATTAATCTATATGGTTACTGTAGAGTGGAGTCATACTAGTGGTCACAAAAGGGTCCTCCAAAGCTTAGAGAGAATGGGGGGTTAGGGAGGGCCCAAAACAGATAAAAAATAGCAGGTAGTTTCATTTTATTTATTATTTTTTTTTTTTATTTTTTTTTTTTTAACGTTTATTTATTTTTGAGACAGAGAGAGACAGAGCATGAACGGGGGAGGGTCTGAGAGAGAGGGAGACACAGAATCGGAAACAGGCTCCAGGCTCCGAGCCATCAGCCCAGAGCCTGACGCGGGGCTCGAACTCACGGACCGCGAGATCGTGACCTGGCTGAAGTCGGACGCTTAACCGACTGCGCCACCCAGGCGCCCCGGTAGTTTCATTTTAAAAATCAACCTGTAACACAAAGATGTTTTATAAGAGCAAGTTAATGTTGGGACCATTGGGTTTTTCTGGTAATGCACTCAGCTGTAGCTAGACTCTAGTAGACATTGTGATTTGTACTAAAAGCCTCAACAACTTAGAAAAGAAAGAAAGCCTCAAGAAAGTTCAGATAAGAGAAATCAAGTATTAGACTACAAGAGTCACAGAGGAAGATGAAACGATCTAGGATCATTTAGCCTTGCTAGAAAATATTATAATTATTATCATAAAAATAAATAATATCCATAATTCATTAAAAACGAAGGTACTTAGATGAATTAAGTTCATGGTAAATAAAACCCTGTGATAACCTTGAAGGCTTCATTCTTGCAATCATTCCTCCGTTGAGTCCTCAGTTTACTCAAAGAGAGACGTTCCTTCTCCATACTACTGTGCCTCCAGAATCTGCCCCCCCAAACTTCTCCAGCTTCTAATGGCTCTTAATTACCACCGCATGGGGTAAGATCACAGATTCAACCTTAATCTGCTTCTCAGGACCTAACGATTAAGAATTTCCCTTCCTACCAGTCGGTCCTGGCCTACGCTTTATAGTTCCTCTTTGTCTAAGCCTCTGCTAAGTTTTGTCCTTGCTCGCATCCAATGAGAAAGAGGAGATATAACAGGAAGTTGAGCAGAGGATTCCATAGGGCACAGTCCTTGGTGAGACCAGGATCTGTAGGAAAGAAATAGAATGATACAAGACCTGAATTAGGTGAGTGAGAAAGCATACTTTCTCAGAAACATTTTGTTAACATTTCTTGTCTTTTGTGCATAAAATAAGTTTAATTTTAATGCTGCATTAATAAGATTTTTTCATTTCTTTTTATCTTAGAGTGCGATTAAACACAAAGAAATCTGCATGTTGTTTTAATAGTCCCAAATTAGAATGTAATTATTAAATATTAATATCAAGTTTTCACAAAATTTTAAACTTGTACAGTCAAATGATTCTAAATCAATACACATCTGGTGCAAAACATGCTCTACTTTCAAATACCTTTTATTAGATTTATTTAGTAGATTGTTTTTTACTGCGATTTAGACATAGATTGAAATTTAATCTTTGAAAATTTAGCTATTTTAGAGATACAGCTTTGAAAATTGGACTTCTCTTATTAATCTCAGAAATGACTGTACAAATGGTTTTAAGTGCTTACAATTCTCCTCCTCTGCAAATGAGAAAAGGACTATGGCATCAAAAGCTACACTTCATTTTATTTTTAAAAATTATTTTATTTCATTTTTTTAATTGAATACAGTTGATACACAATGTTACATTAGTTTTGGGTGTACAACATAGTGATTCAACAACTCTATATTATGCTATGCTTACCATAAGGCTATAGTTAATTTCTGAGTGCTCAAGAAAGTTTTACAGAGAAAGTTTCTTCCTCATTCTAACTTCTAAGAGTCTATAACTCTGCCCCTCCCCTTACAAGGAATTAGTATTAATCTTCTTTTGCTTTGGTTATGGTTATCAGACACATGTGATAAATTCTCTCATCCTTGTTTATAGAGCTTTTGGGGAAACTCGGGAAATACATGTGATTTGATATCTGCATTTCTTCTAGTATTTCTGAATATTGGATTGGAATACCAAGGTTACATTTGCCTTAATTTCAGTTCTTCAGTAAAGCTTCATTTATTGACATCTGTGCTATCCAATATGGTAGTCATCAGCCAAATGTGTTTACTAAGCAATTAAAATGTGGCTAGTATGAACCGAGATATGCCATAGTGTAAACACATAACAGATTTCATAGAATTAGTACAAATAAAATCTGCAAACATTTCATTTATGTTGGTTACATATTAAAATGATAATATTTTGACCATATTGGGCTAAGTTACATTTATTATTGGAATTAATTTTACTCTTTTAAAAACTTTTAAAAGGCGTCTGCTAGAAAACTTAAAATTACATATGTGGCTTCCATTTATGGCTCACATTTATATCTCTACAGAACGGTGGTGATATAGAGCCATTGTGCAATAAAATATTTTGCATGTGTATATTTTCCAGATATATTTAAACATTAAAATGTTCACTGTGTCAATAATTTTTGTGAAAGTCTTCTTAAATATACTATATTTTTGCATCTTCTTTTTTTTTCTAATTTTTTTTTTTTTAACGTTTACTTATTATTAAGAGACAGAGTGTGAACAGGGGAGGGGCAGAGAGAGAGGGAGACACAGAATCCAAAGCAGGCTCCAGGCTTTGAGCTGTCAGCACAGAGCCCAATGCAGGGCTCGAACTCACAAACTGCAAGATCATGACCTGAGCCGGAGTCGGACGCCCAACTGACTGAGTCACCCAGGTGCCCCTGCATCTTCTTAATCAGAGAAAGCAACTTAATATAGCATTTTCTTGATAAGTCAGTGTCATCACATGAAGCTCAACATTTTTTAATATTGTGTGTTATTGATGCCCTAATGGGTTATTTAGGAAGTGAAACTTACAGGGCTATTGCTGTCATATAAAATGGCCACTGGTTGATGTGTGACTACAGTTAGGAATTTGACTGTATTTTTCCCAATGCTTGTAATTGCTTCTTGAGCATACTGTTTTGCTCTTTCCAGTGCAACCTATAGGTCCCTGATCATTTAAGAAAACCTAACAGTTTTCCAGAGAAAGTAGACAAGTAGTTTATAAGGTCTGTAGCTTTTACAGAATTGCAAGTGTAAGGGCCCATGGTCGGCTCTGCTTCTTCTGTAGGTAAAGTTCATAGGTTTTATTATAGCTGGTTTTCTTGCAAGGCAAAGATCTTTTTTGCTTCTGGGCCAGTGGTTACGAATGAGATATTTGTGGCTGCCAGAAGTCCTCCTATTAATCTATTACCTACAGTGTGGCATTTTCAAATGACATTAGAGTTGACGTATACAACTTTTGGGGGGGGGGGAACCACATAAAATTATACAAGGGGTTGATAGGGAATTATTCTGATGACTTCTGTTTTTTAAGAGAGGGCTGGGGGTCCAAGCCACAATTGCTGTGTAGAGGTGTGGCTAAACAGGCTAATGTAGAATGAGCTATGCACATGTGAAATCTGTACCTGGGTGAGTAGTTGTAGCCTGTTGTTGTTTAGCTGTTCACCCGAAGGCTTTTCACATTCCTTACAGTTGCAGCCAGGGCTGTTTTGTGTACTGCTGCTATTTCCCAGCAGTCCAAGCTCTGTTGCATTGCTTGATGCTGTGCTTTGATATGTTCTTATAGCATTTATCCTGCTCTCCTTGCTTGTGATTTTTCTGACATTGGCTCTCTCATACAATAGCTTTTTGAGTGTCCTGCTGTCTTCCATTCTCTGCATACACACATTCCAGGGGTACATCGATATGAGGACTATTTCAGTGCTAAGACTGACAATATTCTTTATGGTGCTGGTGAGAGATTTGACTTTTAAGTTAACATTCTTAGATCTGGGAAGTGCTATTGTCACATAGATGCCTGTTATGACCCATCTCACATTACATTATAACATGCATTTTATTGGTGAGTTCTACCATTCAAGTGAGGGATAGTAGGACGCCTTGTGCTGGCCCTGTAATGGTGGAGGTATTCTGTTGCAGATATTGTTGAATTAAACTGAACTGATGAATCTGCTCAAGAAGCTTTGTTTGCTGTGTGCAAAAAATACAGAGCTTTCAGCAAAATAGAAGTTTAGAATGCATCCTTGCTTAGGGATCCTCAGTTTGTAATGCAGAGTAAGAGAGTAATGCTGAGTTAGCGCTAAACTTGGTCTGGCAGGCTGATAAAAGGCACAATGACATTTTTCATGTACTTCTCTACTTGTTTGTCAATAACTCTCAGAAGTAAATGGCTCTTTTAGGCTTACACCTGGCACATTGCTCTCCCTTGACTCTAAAGAATTTTATGATAAATCCATGCCACTCGTTTCATTATCTCTCCATGGCATTTGATGATGCTTGTAACCTAGACATTACCCTTAAGCCTGGATCCATTTAAAAGGATGTACAAAGCAGGGCATGGGACTACTTTCTTTTATTGTTCATGTGGAACAGGTTAGATAGGGTACTATCTATTCTTAGGTGACTGCATAAGTCAACATTGCTGCATAACAACCAATGCCAAAAATCTCAGTTGCCTATAATAATAAATATTTATTTTCTTATTAATGCATTTGTAGGTCACTAGGGTTTAAGCTGGGGTTTGGCTGAACTTGGCCAAGCTCAGCTGGGCTTGGCTTAAGGCTCAAGATTGGATATAAATCTACTTCCCACTTCTTTATTTTAGGACCAGTAACTATCCGAGGTATGCTCTAATGGTGATGCATACCAGGAATGCAAGAACCAAGCACATCATGAGAGTACATTCAAAGCCCCTGCTAATGTGCCACTGGATAAAGTCAGTCACGTGGCCAAGCCCAACATTGATGGGGCAAAGAAATATACTTTTGCCACTAGGGAGAGGTACTACAAAGCCACACAGTACATGTATCTCCAGCTGTGAAGAAGTCAGTGAAACCTCTCTGCCAAACAAAATCAGATATAAAACTGTATAAAATTTTCAATAACATTCATTTCAGAGTTATGGAAATTGAACAAAGGCAGATAATAGTGGAGAAGTACTGACTGAAAAAAACTGAAGAATTTTGAGTAAGACTGTGGGAATATGCAGCCATTGGCAGCCATTTAAAAAAAAATTATTTCATTCATTCATTCGTTCGTTTATTTATTTATTTATTTATTTATTTATTTATTTACTGGTTGGAGCTGCTTCCATACCTCCCCTAACCCAGGCTGGTTGGTGAAAGCTATAGTTTTATGAGGGGAGTGCTGGCCATGAATGCCAGCAGTTTTGCTTCCTGAGTGGGTAGTCTCAACTTGGGGCTGGAGACAAAAACCCATGGCTTTGTCATTGAAAGGTGGCAAGCCCAGTAGGAAACAAATGGGAAGGCCTACAGCTTTGTTGGCCTGAGGCTCTGATCCTATTTGGGGCAAGTGGCAGACCAGCTAGCAATTTAATGGGGAGCTTCTGGAAGTGAGAGAGAGCCATAAAAGGCCTTAATAAACATTCCACACATTTCTGGCTGACTGGGATTGTGAACTATGCACATGGCCAGAGGACACCAAAAAGTGAAAAGTAAAAGCCCAGACATACTTGAGAACTATCTGAGCTCTGAATGTGTTCCCCAATCTACACAAAGATTGATTGGCAGAGGTTGGAAGTGCTTTTGGACTTGAGGTATCTCAGCACACTTCAGCATAAATCATTAGCTGACCACTAAGCTATTAGTAACACAGGGGTGAGCCCTAATAAGGCAAGCTGAAAAATAGTTTTAGAAACACAATTTCAGAACTTAAGTGGAAACATTAGGAGCTATACACATTGTGGGAGACAGGTTTTGCAGTTTAAATTCATTCAAGTTACTTAAAAATACCCTTCAGACAAATCACTCAATAGATAAAACTTCAGAATTGTTACATTATGTTATCGAAAATGTCCAGTTTTCAACCAAAAATATGAGAAATGCAAGGAAACAGGAAAGTGAAATTCATACTCAGGACAATGAGTATTCAATAGAAACAATCAGAGTGGGCCAAAGTTTTGAATTTAACAGACAAAGATATCAAAACAGCTATTATAAGTATGTTTGAAGAATGAAAAGAAACCAGGTACAAAGAAGTAAAGGAAAATATGGTGGAAATGACTCAAAAATGGGAAATCTAAATAGAGATATAATCTGTAAAAACAAATTCTAGATTTGAAAAATACAATAACTGAAATGGAAAGTTTATTAGATGGGTCTAGAGAATATTTGAGAAGACAGGAAAATAATTAGTGTATTGAGGATAGCTAAATAGAAATTATCCCACCTAAAGAACAAAAAGAAAATAAGACTGAAGAAAAATGAACAGAGACTCAAAGACCCATAGAACAATGTCAACCTATCAGCATACTTATAATGGTAGTCCAGGGAGAGTGGGGAGAGAGAAAGGGAAACTGTGTTTTGTTTTTTAATAACAGCCATAAGCTGCTAAATTTGATGAAAAACTTAATTTATAGTCCAAGAAGCTCTGTGACCACCAAGTAGAATAGACACGAAGAGATCCACACCTAGACCCATGATAAGAAAAACTACAAAAAAACGAGGCAAACACAAAGCCTTGAAGCAGCAAGAGAAAAATGACTCATCATGTCTGGAGAACAACAATACAACTGATGGCTGATTTCTCATAAAAATAGGGCATCTAGAAAGTAGGGGAAGAACATATCCAAAGTGTTAATAGAAAAAAAAAAAGTCGTTGACCAAGAGCTTTCTAACAAAACCATTTTTCAAAAATGAAGGCAGAAGAAAGACCTTCCCAGATAAACAAAAAAGGACCTGTCCTGTAAGAACTTCTAATGACTGTCTTTCAGGCTGAAAAGACATGGTAGCAGATGGTGACTCAACTCCAGAGGAAAGAATGAGGAACACTGAAAGTGTTAAATATGTGAATAAATATAACACGCTCTTTATTGTTGTATCTTTTCCCCTCTTCTTTAAAAGCAAGGACCATTTGAAGCAACAATCATAATGTTATATTGGGGGTTTATATGTATAGATGTAATATGTATGACAAGACTAGCACTAAAAATGAGAGGAAATATGCCAGAGCAAAGCTGCTGTTTATGATGACGAAGGCGATGATGATGATGATGATAATCCTGAAGCAGCATGTAATAAATTGCAAAGGTGTACTGTAATCCTTAGATGCACTATTAAGAAAATAAACTTTAAAATATAACCAACCTGTGAGGGAGGAAAGAGCAAGATCCAACTCTATGCTGTCTATACAAGGCATACTTTGTATTCAAAGATACAAGTAGTTTCAAAGTAAAAGGCTGGAAAAGCAAAGAGTGACCATTGAAGAACTGGAATGGTTTTTTTTAAGTTGTTTTTTTTTTTTAAGTTGGTTTACAGCTATCCCTAGAGTGGCTTTACTAATATATAAAAATAGACTTTAAGATGAGAAATACTACTAAAGATAAAAGAAAACATTTAATCATGGTAAAAATTTCAGTACATCAGGAGGAAATAGCAATTATAAATACTAACACCAGAGCCATAGCCCCAAAATACATGTAGCAAAGACTGGCAGAATTAAAGGAAGTAGTCAATTCAATATTGTAGTGCTTGAAGATTTCAATATGACTCTCTTAGTAATTGACAGAAGAACTAGACAACATCGATAAGGATATTCAGGACTTGAACAACATTAGCAACCAACTTGACATAAATGACATAGCAGACCACACCTAGCAATAACATAATACACATTCTTTTCAAGTACACATAGAACTCTCATAGTAAACCATACTATAGGATATAAAATGACACTTAAAATATGTTTTCCGAGTATCACAAAATTAAATAAGAAATGAAAAACAGGAAGCAATTTTGGATTTTCCAAGTATTTTGAATTTCTCAATATGCTTTCAGAAAAACAATGAGTCAAAGGTGAAATCACAAGCTAAATTAGCAAATATGCTGAATTGGATGAAAATGTAAACATAACATTACCAAAATTTATGAGATGTAGCTGAAGGAGTGCTGAGAGGGATACTTAAAACTTTATTATATTAGAAAGTAAAGCGATCTCATATCAGTCTAAGCCTCCACTTCAAGAAGCTAAAGATAAGCATGTTAAACCTCTCATAAAAGGAAGGAAAGAAATAATAAAGACCAGAGAAGAAACAAGTGAAGTAAAATTCAGAAAAACAATAGAGAAAGAGCCATGAAAACAAAAGTTGTTTCATTAACATAATCAACAAAATTGATAGAAATTTAGCTAGAATAACAAAGAGGGGCACTTGGGTGGCTTGGTGGGTTAAGCCTCCCACTCTTGATGTTGGCTCAGGTCATGATCTCATGGTTTGTGGGATCGAGCCCCATGTTGGGCTCCGCTCTGACAGCACAGAGCCTTTTTGGAATTCTTTCTCTCCCTCTGTCTGTCTGTTCTTCCCCCGCTCGTGCTCTTACTCTGCTCTTTCAAATAAATAAGTAAACATTTAAAAAAGGAGAGAGAGAAAACGAGAAAAGACAAATTAACGAAATCAGGAATGAAAGTGAGAACATCACCAAAAACCTTACAGAAATTAAAAATATAAGAAGAGGCTATTATGAGCCACTTTATGCCAACAAATTAGAGAACTTAAATTAAGATGGTTAATATCTTGGAAAGATAAAAATTACCAAAACCATCTCAGGAAAAAATGAAATTTGAATAGACCTGAAATGCCTAAAGACATTGTAATTACTACGAATGTTCCTTCAAAGAAAAACCAAGGCCCAGGTGACATCACTACTAAATTTTATTAAATATTTAGGGAAGATGCAATACCAATTCTATACAAATGCTTTTAGGAAGAAAAGGAAGAGGGAATACTTCCCAGCTTGTCCTATAAGGCCAGTTTTAGTGTAAAACCGAAGCCAGACAAAGTTATCACAGGAAAAGAAAACTATGAAGCAGTTATTTCTAATGAACATAAATGCAGAAATCCTTAACAAAATATTAGCAAATATTAACAAATATTAGCAAAATATCAGCAACATAGGTAAAGATTATATACAATGATCAAATAAGATTTGTCCCTGGAGTGCAAGAATGATTTTATATCTGAAAATCAATGAATATACTGTATTAATAGAATGAAGGACAAAAGTGACATAATTTTTTTAAATAGCCACAGATAAAGGCTTTGATAAAATCTAATATCAATTGATGATAAAAATTCTCCACAAATTATGAATAGGAAGGAACTTCCCCTACCTGATAAAGGGCATGTATGTAAAATCTATAGCTAACATTATACTTCATTGTAAATAACAAATCTTTCCCATTGAGATTGGGAATACGGCAGGAATATCCATTTTCGTGAATTATTTATTTTTATTTTTACTTTTTGAGGGAGAGAGAGTGCACAAGTGAGTGGGGGAGGGAGACAGGGAGAGAGAGAATCTAAAGCAGTCTCCATGCTCAGCATGGAGCCAGATTTGGGGCTTGATCCCATAACCATGAGATCATGAACTGAGCTGAAATCAAGAGTCGGACACTTAACATCCTGAGCCTCCCAGGTGTCCCCATTCACAACTTCTTTTCAAAGTTTTACTGAACGTTTTAGCCAGTGTGATAAAGCAAGGAAAATAACGACCTTATGCTTTTATATGTAGAAAGCCCTAAAATTATACTGATGTATGTATGTGTATGTTAGAACCAATAAGTGAGCTTAACAAGGCTGCAAGATACAAAATGAATATATAAAAATCAATGTTAGTTCTTATATTAGCAATGAACCATCTGAAAATAAATTTAAGAAAGGAATTCATTCATAAAAATAGCAAAAAGAAAAAATGCTTAGGAATATACATAATAAAAGTGCAGGAGCTAAATGCTAAAACAGTATAAAACATTGCTGGGAGAAATTACAGAAGATCTGAATTCATGGAGAGATAAACCATGTTCATGGATTATAAGACTTCTTAAGATGGGGGCACCTGGGTGGCTCAGTTGGTTAAACGTACAACTCTTGATTTTGGCTCGGGTCATGATCTCACAGTTTGTGGGATTGAGCCCCATGTTGGTCTCTGCACTGACAGCATGGAGCCTACTTGGGCTCTCTCTGCACCTTCCCCACTTGTGCTGTCTCTGTCTCTCAAAATAAATAAATAAACATTAAAAAAAAAAAGACTTTTTTAGTTGGCAGTTTTTCCCCAAATTATCTATAGATTTAATATAATCTCTGTCAAAATTCCAGCAGGCTTTTTTCTTGTAAAATTTGACAATTGGTCCTAAAGTTTATATGGGAATGCAAGGAACTGATTAGGAAAACAATTTTGGAGAAAAAAAGGTTGGAGGATTTACCTTGTCTGATTTCAAACTTAATATAAGCCTACAGTCATCAGACTGTATCGTATAAGAATAAACGTATCGGTCAGTGGAACAAAATAGAGTTTATAAATAACTTCTAAGATTTATGGTAAATTTACTTTAAAAAAAGATGCAAACACACTTCAATCAGGAAACAATACTCTTTTTAACAAGTTGTACTGAGACAATTAGATATCCATATGCAAAAATTTTTAAATGAACTTACTTTACATTGCGCACGAAAAAATTAATTCACAATAGATCAAAGGCCTAAATGTAAGAGTGAGAACTATAGTATTTCTAGAAGAGAGTAAGAGAAAAAAAAGAAATAAGAGAAAAATTTTTGTGACCTTAGGTTAGGCAACACTTTTTTACATCTGACATGAAAACAATCTGTAAATGAAAAAATAAATAAAAAGGACTTTATCAAAGTTAAGATATTTTACTCTTCAAAAGACCATCATGAAAATGAAAAGACAAACCACAGACTAGGAGAAAATATTTGTAGATCGGATATCTGATAAAAGACATATTCAGAATGTATAGCTCTTACAACTCAATAATAAAAAAGACAACCCAATTTAAAAATGGATAGAAGATTTGAATAGGCATTTCACCAATCACATGCAAATGGCTAATAAGCACATGAAAAGATAAAAACACTTGGGAAAGATTAATTAAAACTAAAATGAAATGTCACTACAGACCTATAGATCTATTATCAAAAAGCCTGACAATAGTGAGTGTTGGCAAGGATGTAGACAAACTGAATTACTTATTCAGTGCTCATGAGAATGTAAAATGTTACATCTACTTTGGAAAAGTTTGACAATTTCTTGACAAATTACACATATACTTACAATACTGTCCAGCATTTCCACTGTTCTGTAATTACTCAAGAGAAATGAAGCCACACAAATACTTGCACGTGAACACTCATAGCAGCATTATTTTTAAGAGCCCAAATTTGTAAAGAATCCAGATGTTAATCAACTGGGAAATGGGTAAGCACATGTGGTATATCCGTATATCCATACAATGGAATACTATTTAGCAATAAAAAGGAATGAAGTTTGATACAGGCAATAATATGAATGAATCTGAAAGCCATTATATTGAGTGAAAGAAACCAGACACAAAAGACTATATATTAAGTGATCCCATTTCTAAAAAGGGAAAACAATATAGAGGGATGATAGCCTGGATCTGGGGATAGGAGACGGGATAGATTGCATGTAGCATGAGGAAACTTCTTGAGGTAGGACAAGTGTCCTAAAACTGCACTGTGATGATGGCTCCATTGCTTTATAAATTTACCAAATATTGCACTATGTGCTTACAATGGGTGATAGTTATGGCATATAAATTACACTTCAATAAATCTGATAAACAGTCACATGCCAAAAAGTATATAATGTATAATTATATAAGAAGAAGAAAGTGAAAAAAAATGGAACAATAATTCAACCTGTCATAGTAACCAAATATACTTTTTTCAAATAAATAAAATATGTTGGTGAATTTTCTGGGGCAAACGTGAATTGCTAGCTTCTACAGCCCATACCTAACATTGACTTTGACTAGACTCTATCATCCACATATTTGTGGCTCAGCTCTACATCCCTAGCAATTAGCATAGGGCATATATGGTAGGTGCTTTATAAACATTTTTGAATGACATGAAGTAAGGATGTCTTGAAACTCTATAATTTTTGGTATCTACTATGCAGCAAAAACTAGTCTCCATGCTTCAGTAATATCTAAAATTGCATTGTAATTTTAGAGCATTCTCTTAAAATTTTTGTTGCAGTTTGACATCTGAGTATTCTTGCCAGGAAAAATACATATGTAACTCAAATTATCCTAGTTATGGACCACTAACTGTGCAACTATGTAGACCTTTATGAAGTCCTGCAGTCTCTATCGAGTCTCAGCAGCCCAGGGGATATTTCACATGTGCTTGAACACAATTTGTCCCCCTGACATTCTCACTGCTCTTCTGGAAGGAGTGATTTCCTTGCTAGTGGCTGTTCTCACTCTTGCAGGTATGGGAGATGGTGCTTCTTAGCTGGCCCTCTGCAGTACTTTGAGTGAGCACCACAGATCTGTGTCATCAAACAACTGGGCCAGGCAGAGAGGGGGCAAGGAGGGACCTTGTTAGTCTGTGCTTCTCTACCACTGGGTGTTGGCCATTATCAGTGCTATCCTGGTGGCTGCACAAAGCTCCCAGCATGGCAAAGCTTTTGGGTGCCCTCCTGCGGAACTGGAGAACACGTCTTCCTACCTTTAGGGTTACATTGTGTTAGATGTGCCTTAAGGAGTGATGCTTGAGTGTTAGAGAGATTTTTAGTTTTACTCATAGCCTCCTTTCTCCTAAGGATTCAGACCTGTACCAGGGGAGCAGTGTTGGGAGCAGATTTGCATAGTCTCGGCCATGCTGTTTTCAGAATCCCTATTCTCCTCTGACTTGAGAGGTCATTCTTGCCATGCTTGTATTCTTCCCTGCCACTGAGTTCTTTAAGACCCCCTGAAAATAAACTTTTCTCAGGCTACTCCCTCAAGTTGATAATCACATTCAGATATGCCTGAACATAGTAATGGGTGATGGTTCAGTAGTGCTCTTTATTTACTACATTTGGAACCTCACCATCATTATTAAGAAGACCCCGGTACATCATTTTGGACAATGGACTTTTTTTTTTAACTTTAACTCTTAGACCTACCATTTCTTTTTACCTTGTTAAAAGTATCTTCATTTAAATACCAGAAGCTTAAAATATAAAATTAATTTGTAATGTATTGTTTACAATTTTGATAGTGGAAGAGTTTCTTCCCTTTTTCTGGAGTGTGGCAGCTCAAGCAAGATGATGAACAGAAGTAAGTGATACCACCATGAGAGGTGTATTTTGCACAATCATTGTAATTTTTAAGTCTGACATTCAGAAATTGACCTATGGCATGTGTTGAAACTCGTTGTATCACAGGCTAGTAAATGCTTCTGCAAGTGGATCATCCTCTTATTCCTTAGTAACCAAATCCTTGCAATGAGTCCAGCTGAAAACTTTATTTTCCAGTCTGCCTTGCACATTGACCTGGCCAATGAGGTATAAGTGGAGGAAGACTTTTAGGAAGGCTCCTTAGAAGTGAAGGGAAGCGCATTCTTTCTTCTCTTCCTTCTTCATGGCGATTTGATAGTTGAAAGTAATCAGCCATACTGAAACTGTGAATAAGCCTTAAGAATGGAAGCTATGCAATAGGAGGGTTGAGATGAAAGATACAGTCAACCTGGGTCTCTAAAGACTTTAAAAATGAACCTTGGTGGCTCTGGTCTGTCTACATATACCTTCTTTGAGATTTCAGGGAGAAACAATTTAGTTCTATATTGTTTAGAATAATTGTTTCTTCCGGTTTTTTTTCAAGGTTTATTTAATTATTTTGAGAGAGAGAAAAAGCATGAGTGGAGGAGGGGCAGAGAGAGAGAGAGGGAGCGAGAAAATCCCAGGCAAGACCCATACTGTCAGCGCAGAGTCTGACGAGGGGCTCGACCTCACAAACCCTGAGATTATGGCCTGAGACGATGTCAAGAGTCAGATGCTTAACTGACTGAGCCACCCAGGCGCCCCTAGAAGATATCTTTTAAACTACTAAAACCTCCATCTATTCCATTCTATACATCTTAATTAAAATTTTTCTCCACTTTATTGAGGTATAATTGACAAAATTGTAAGATACTTAAAGTGTACAACGTGATGATTTGATATGTGTATCCATTGTGAAAAGACTCCTCCTGTTGAGTTAACGCATTCATCATCTCACATTTTTTTTTTTTTTTAGTGAGAACCTTTAAATTCTACTGTCTCAGCAAATTTTAATTATACATTTTTAGGTTTAGTCACCATGTTATACATTAGATCCTCAGACCTAATTCAAATAATATTTTTGTGCCTACCACTGTGCTTAGTATATTTTAGTCTATTTATTTAAAAATTATTATGATGGCAATATGTATTCATAATCATGGTATGTCAAAGATAAAACATAATTAAAATGAAAATCCCTCAAAATAATTTCACAGAACATTTTGGGATTCAGATATTGTAATGGTATGAGTAGTCCATCCATTTATTTAGATTTGGGTAGTCTGGCATCTGAAAGTGGTACCTTCTACCCAGCAGGGGTATCCACAAATTTATGGAGTGGAGAATTCTCTTAGGAGACACTCAGCTGGTACCCTGGCCACTCCATCTTCCAACTGAAGCTCCATGATATAAAATCCACCTGTTGTATGGAGGTGGCTTTAGCTGAAGCTGGTTGCAGGAAAGGACAATGGGATATGTGAGAATACAGTTTCCACAGTGTAAAGGTAAGTCTGTGACAGAGAATTTGGCTCATTCACTAGATGTAAGTTATCAGAAGGGAGTGATGGTTCTGGGAGCATGGACTGGCAACAGAATTCACCCATGCCCCGTGGAGTCATATCCTTGGACTGCTGTAGCAAATTACCACAAACTTGATGGCTTAAAGCAACAGAAACTTATTCTCGTACAGTTTTGGAGGCCAAGATTCTGAACACAGTGTTGGCAGGGCCATTCTCTGTCTGAATGCTCTAGGGAAGAATCCTCTCTTGCCTCCCCTGGCTTCTGGTGGCTCCTGGAATTCTATAGCCCGTGGCAGTACAATGTCAGTCTCTGCCTGTGTTTTCACCTCTCTGTGTCCCTTTCTTTTTTGTGAGAACTAATCATTGGATTTAAGGCCCACTCTACTCCAGGATGATTGCCTCAAGGTCTTTACTTAAGTAAGTACATCTTCCAAGACCCTTTTTCCAAATAAGGTTATATGTGTATAGACTCTGGATGGTCATATATCTTGGGCGATCACCATTCAACCCGCTAGAGTCCACCCTCTGACTCCCCAAAATTTATGTCCATTCCACGTGCAAAATACATTCACCCCACCCAATATTGCCCAAAGTCTCAACTCATTACATCATCAACTCTTAGTCTAAAATCTTAAGTAAATATTGTGAACTCAAAGGCACTCAAATCTGATCATCTAAATCAGGTATGGGTGAGATTCTGGGCCATCATCTGTCTTGGGACAGAATTCCTCTCCATCTGTGAACCTGTGAACATAGAACTCAAGTTATTTGCTTCCAAAGTACAATGGTGGGACAGGTAGAGTATAGACATCCACATTACAAAAGGGGGACATTAAAAGAAATGAAGGGGTCACCAGTACCAAGCAAGTTTGAAATCTGGCAGGGCAGATTTCATTAGATTTTGAGACTTAAGAATAATCCTCCGTGGCTTGAGGCTCCTTCCTCTGTGCCTATGGCTCCATAATCCTCTGCATCCTTACTGGCAACTCCATTGTCCTTGGCCTCTGGGCCCATGGCAATTTTGCCTTGAGTCATTCTAACTTTTTCTTGAAGGGTAACACATGTTTGCAGCTGGGTAGCTCTATAAACCCATTTCCTGCCTGCAGAACGCTAGGAGTATACAACCTTTTTTCCATGTGGTCCAGTCTCTGTCCCTATCAGTCCAACTGGCAATGTTTGTGCTGGTATAATACCATCAAAATCTGTGGGCCTCCTGTGTATCCCAAGGGGATCCACATCATCAGACAAGAGGATTCTCCACAGATTCTTCCTGGATGACCTCATCTCTATTCTTGGCTTCTGTTGAGATGGTTGATTGGAAAATGAGTCACACACCTAATCTCTTCAGCAAAAGACTGTCCAGCTACACTCTTGGCTTTCTCTACAGAGCAGGTTTTCTCAACAGTGAATTTCCTAATTTTAGCATCCTTTGCAATATGGATAGACTGAGAACCTCTCAAATCATGAAGTGCTGGTTCCTTTTTGCTTAACAGTACTCCCTTAATTTATCTCCTTCCTTTTGCATTTTACTTTAAGCATCAAGGAAAAATCAGGCAGCACCTTTAACACTTTGGAAATGTCCTCAGCTAAATATTCAAGTTCATCTCTTACAAGTTCTGCTTTTCCAAAGTAGAACACAGTTCAGCCAAGTTCTGCTGCTTTTTAACAAGGTTTGCCTTTCCTCCAGTTTCTAATAACACGTTCCCTGTTTCCTACTGAGATCTCACCAGAAGTACCTTTAACGTCCATATTTCTACCAGTCGTCTCTGCAAAACAATCTAGGATTTTTCTGTCAAGCACCTTGAAATTATTTCAGCCTCTACCTATAACCCAATTCCGAAGCCACTGCCACATTTTTAGGTATTTGTTACAGCAGCACCCCACTTCTGAATGTCAAAATCTGTATTAACCAGTGTTCTACTTGAAAAACAGAAACAGTGGGAAGTACAGAAATCTCATTCTCTCCTCATGCCCCCCTCCCCCAAATTGGTTTATTTGATTGTGCTGGTTGGCTAGTCCAAAATCTGTAGGCCATGTTCGTAGGCTAGAAACTCTGACAGGAGCTAAAGCTACTATCCGCAGGCAGATTTTCTTCTTCCTCAGGGAAATACCAGTTTTGCTCCTTTTTAAAAAACAACTTTATTGAGATATAATTCACCCACTTAAAGTGTACAATTCAATGATTTTTAGTATATTCTCAGATATGTGCAATTATTACCACAGTCAATTTTAGACTATTTTTATCATCTCAAAAAGAAACTCCACATTCTTTCCTGTCCCTCCATCCCTACATCTATTCCTCCCAACTCCACAGCCTTACAGAACAACTAATCTACTTTTTCCATCCCTATAGATTTATCTGTTTTGAACTTTTATATAATTGGAATCATATAATATGTGATCTTGTGGCTGGGTTCCTTCACTTAGCGTAATATTTTTAAGGTTCATCTTTGTTGTAGCATGTATAAATACTTCACTCCAATGGATTCTAAGATGAATTATCCTCCATTTATCCATTGATGGATATTTGGGTTGTTTCCAACTTTTGGCTATTATGAATCATGTCACTATAAACATTTGTGTACAATTTTATGTGTGGATATATGTTTTCTTTTCTCTTGGGTGTATATCTAGGAGCAGAATTGCTGGATTATATAAAAACTTGTGTTTAATCATTTGAAGAACTGCCAGACTGTATTCCAAAATGGCTGGTATTGTTGAGGGTTCCAGTTTCTCCACATTCTCACCATTCGTTTGTTATCTTACTTTTTTCCTAGCCATCTTAGTGGGTGTGAAATGGTATCTCATTATGATTTGAATTTACTAATGATGTTGCATATTTTTCCATGTACTTAATGGAGCTAAAATATATCTTCTTTGAAGAAATGACTATGTGGATACTTTGCTCATTTTTTATTGGGCTATTTGTCTTATTATTGAGTTGTAAGAGCTCTTTATATATTATATAAATATTATAAGCATCTTTTCTTTCTTATTCGATATATAACTTGCAAATATTTCTCCCGTTAGGTAGGTTGTCTTTTCACTTTCTTGATAGTGTTCTTTGAAGCACAAAAGTTTTTAATTTCAATGAAGTCTAATTTATTTTATCTTTTGTTGCCTGTGCTTTGGGTGTCATATCTAAGAATTTTTGACAAATGCAAGGTCATGAAAATTTTTCCCTATATTTCTTCTAAGAAAATGTTTTGCCCGTACATTTAGGTCTTTGATTCATTTTGAGTTAATTTTTGTATATTGTGTGAGATGAGGCATGAACTTAATTCTTTTGCATGTGACTATCTAGTTGACCCAGCACCATTTGTTGAGAAAACCATTCTTTCCTATTGAATGGTTTCGGCACCGTTGTCAAAAATCGGTTGATCATAGGTATAGGAGTTTGTTGTTGAGCTCTTGTTTCTATTCCATTTCTCTTCCATTTATCTATATGTTTATTTTTGTCTATACTATTGTTTATACCATTGCTTTGTATATACATTTTGAAATTGGGACGTGTGAGTCCTTTATTCTGTTTCAAGATTGTTTTTTCTAATGTGAATCCCTTGTGATTATATATCAATTTTAGAATCTGCTTGTCAATTTGAACCAAGACAGCTGGGATTTTGATAAAGATTACATTGAATCTGTAGTTCATTTTGGGCAGTACTGCCATCTTAACAATATTAAATCTTCCAATCCATGAATATGAGATATTTTTCAATTTATTTGGATCTTTAATTTCTATTTACAATGTGTTGTAGTTTTCAGATATTTTGCAATTATTTTGTTAAGTTTATTTCTAGTATTTTATTCTTTTTTGATATTATTATGCATGGAATTATTTTAATTTTATGTTGGATGGCTCATTGCAAATGTATGGAAATAAAATCTATTTTTGTGCATTGACCTCGAATCCTACAATTTTCCTAAACTTACTTATTAGTTTTAGTAGTTTTTTACTGGATTTTTAAGGATTTTTCCACATATAAGATCATGTCACCTGCAGATAGTTTTTTTCTTCTTTTCCAGTCTGGATACCATTTATTTATTTTTCTTGCCTAATTTCTATAGCTATAATGTGAAGTAATCCATGGAATAGAAGCAAAGGAGATCAGACATCCTGTCTCATAATTGATATTAAGGGGAAGCATCTTTTCTTTCACCATTAAGTATGGTGTTAGTTGTAGGTTTAGCTTTGCTCTCAAGGTCTTTCAACTGATTGAATGACCACTGTCATCCTTCCCCCCCCACCCCCCACCAGATTACTAAGGATAATCTTCTCTACTTAAAGTCAGTTAATTGTAGATGTTAACTACATGTATAACATAACTTGATATGTATAACATACCTAGATTAATATTTAATTGAATGACTGGGTCCTATAGCCTAGCCAAATTGACACATTAAGTGTGATATACAGGTTCTTTAAAAGGTGGGTGTACTCTTGAGAGCAAATGGCTATGTGTATGATATAAAGGAGGTATAATGGTAAAATCTATCATGCTTTAGAGCCCTTTGGTGTGGAGCCCTAAGAGGGTTAAAAACAGGAAGCACTCCCTTTCTCATTTCACAAGAGTATTGTCAAGGACCTCAGCTCTGAAGTGCGGCATCAGTGGATTGGTTTCACTGACATCAGATTTTCTAAGTGGTTTCCTAGAATCTGTCTTTTTCTTGAGATTCAACTTGATGAGCATCCCACAAACACCTCAGATCTAAGAGATCAAAACAGAACTAATTTCTCCCTCCCATGCTTTACCTTCTCTATTTTTGCTTCTGTTCTAGTCCCTGTCTCAATGTGTGGTATCCTCAAATACATGATCTCTTAACTGAGAACCCTTAGGGGCATCCTAGTTTCCTCTTTCACACTTAACTTCTCATTCAATTAATAGTAAATCCTATAAATTCTTTCCTCTCAATTTCTTTCCGACGACCTCCTTTTCCATTCCCTCCATTACTTCTGTAGGTCAGTCTCCAAACGGTCCTTTCTGCCTATGGTCTTGTTTACCCTTCAGTGAATTCTCCACACCATTGCAAGAATGATTTCTCTAAAACGTAAATCTGATGACCCAAATGCTCTGCTTAAAACCCATCATTAACTGAGACGAAAAATCTCTAAACTTCCGAGTGTCGTAAATAAGGCCTCTTTAGTCTGTGTGCCTGTGGCCTTATTTGTTATTCAGTATCACGTCCTCACTTTTACTACCTGCTCCCCACTAAACAAACATGGGAACTCTGGCCACGCCCAAGTACTGGCATTTTCTTAAACGTGTCCTCATCCATATCCCTGGACTTTGGATCGAGCTCTTCCATCTCTTTCGAACGCTCTTTTCTCCCCACTGTGCTTCTCCATCTTCACACATCCAGGAGGACACCTACTTATCTTTTAAGACTCAATATCTAACGGACATGGTGGGGAGGAAGAGTCTTCCAAGAAGGTTGAGGAAGAATTATACATGAGAAGATATAAGAAAACGTATTGTGTCATGAATAGTTTTAGGACATAGCATGGTTACTCAAAAAATATTGAGATCACAGAACATCAGAATATTTACTTGGGGGGCACCTGAGTGGTTCGGTCAGTTAAGTGTCTGACTTAGACTCAGGTCATGATCTCATGGTTCGTGGGTTCGAGTCCCGCATTGGGCTCTGTGCCGACAGCTCAGAGCCTGGAGCCTGCTTCGGATCCTGTGTCTTCCTCTCTCTCTGCCCCTCCCCCGCTGGCACTCTGTCTCTCTCTCAAAAATAAGTAAACATTAAAAATATTTTAAAAAATTTACTTGGGGCTCTAAGAAGTTGACAAACTTTTACTTGTTTTTAGACTCAACCTTTATATGGGACTTTTTTTTATATATACAAAGGTACTTTGTAATGACTTCGTACAGCTTTTTGAAGTTTAACAACTTGGGTAGTAGGTAAGACAGAAGCAAGTATGTGTATCACATAAAGTCAAAAGAGATTATCCTCTAAAAAGTGATATGGATTTTAATTCTACAGCCAACGTTATCCATTATCTTCTTGTTTATGGCAGCCATTTGTGTAGTGTGTCACAGGATCTGCAATGAATAGATATTTTAATAACTGCATAATATGATTGTCCTACAGTTTTATAAATTCACTTCTGAACTTCTGAATAGGTTATTTATAGCATAACCCCAGACTAAGTTATTAAACTTTCAGATGCACAAGGAAAAGAAATAGAATACACAGGGTTTTATGAAGACTCTGCTTATATTTATGTGTGTATATGTGCATGTCCAGTATTTGTGTGTCCATGTGAGTATTTATGCATACACAACACATTTTTTCTGGTGAAGTTCTAAGTCCATTTTCTTTCACCCTGTCCTGAGGGCATTGAAGTGAGGCTCGACATCATCTTTCTTAGTTTAAACATTTATACACTTGAATAGTGTTACTAAACCATCTCTTAGCCTATTCACTGTTCAGAATTATGTAGTTCTTTTCACTTGTCTTCACCCTGTTTCTCAAATGTGAAATAATTCCGTGTAGAAGTACAAAATTCATGGCAGGCTTTAGGGGTACAAAAATGAGGTTCCCTATTTCAAGAAGTAGCACCGAAAGTTTCAATAGGATAGGAGGATTATTCTTCCCCCGAGTTTTCTAGGAGGTACTTCTATTTAGCCAAACATTAAAAGGATTGTAGCAGTAATAACACCATTTCGTGTGCTGGTGTCATTCAAAGAATTTAAAAACACTTAACATTTTTTTTTTTTTAACAGAACAATGAGTTCTGGTTGCTCTGCATGTCAGAAAACTGCAAACCTGAAAGTTCTTAAAATCTCGGCCTTTTTTCTAAAGTGGAACATGGCCCCTGGCTTCAACAGTGTACAGGATGTGGCATTCACTGATAAGTGAGCCAGAGTGAAGCACCTATTATTCTGTAAGATTACATTCCAGTTACTGCTTAAGTACATTTTTCATTACACAAATGTCCTTCTGTGATTTTATATCTTTGGGTAGTTTTAATATTAGGAGTACTTAATTCTCCAGAAAGATTTTACTTATAGTACTATTGACTAAAAAATGGGGGTATATGCCAAATGATAAGGTCCCCTCAAATCTGTGTTAAAATGGACAGGCTGCAACTTCGGTTCTGCACAAGTACCACATACTGGAAAGTGGAAAGAAGGATCAGCTCTACTGGGGGAATTGCCAAGAATTAGGCTGTGATTTATACATATGAATTTTTCTCTGTGCAAATGTAATAAGGGCAAAATGGCCTGAAAGAGAAGTACCTTCTAATTTCACATTGGCCACATATCCTGGATCCCAGGTCCCAGTTGGGAAGGAGGGGAAGGCATTGCCCTTCTTCGACTCATGCCTGCCAGAAGGCTGGGATGTCTCTGCAGGACTGCGGAGTAGAGGAGGGTCAAGAGAGGAAGCAACAATTATGGGTTTTCATGCTTCTGGATCGACCCAGATTTCTGCCGACCATAATAAGTTGTCATCATAGCTCCTGTACGGAGACTTTGCTAAAAACAAGGGATGAACATCTAAGAGGTGATGTAAGGACACATGCTTCACAAACAGTTGTAAGAACACCAGTGCATTCACTTACTTCCCTCAAAAGAGGGTGAGAAGATATTGATATATACATTGGGTAAGGAGAGTTCCATCCTCAAATCTACTTCCCACGACCACCAAATACCTTATTCTCTCTTTTTTTAAAAATATAATTTATTGTCCAATTGATTTCCATACAATACTCAGTGCTCATCCCAACAAGTGCCCTCCTCAAACCAAATATCTTATTCTCAAACTTCTTGTGATTAAAGTGGTCTTAACCTTCCCATCTCATTTAAATATTCTTCAAGCTTTATCTTGGTTTGAAAAGATCACTAAGACATATTTGGTATCATAAAGCTAGCGAAGCTTCCCTTTTACTCTTATAAAATGATATTAAAATGAAAATGACCTCTCTGCTGCCTCCACTTTTGTACCGCCCACTCTTAACTAGCAGCTTGGTGTGATTGTTGCCATTGCTGATGTGTTTCCTCTCCGTGAGCATCTATTTAATGGCTCAGGAGTAACTTACACATTCTGGGGCGTGATAACAACCTATTGAATCCCCCAATTTCCTAAATCATAACATTTTAAAATCCATGCTACCGAGCAAGTGTGGTACTTCTTCAGTTAAAAGAGAAAGATCCAATGAATATTTTTGGGAAATGTTTATTTATAGATCAGAAATTTATTTATATTCAATCATAATGAATAAGTGGGGTTTTTTGGGGGGGATAAACATAATATTTACAACAATCAGTTATTTCAAGGAATTTGAAATTCCTGACTTACCCTAGTGTATGTTTCCTTTGCCTTCCCCAAACCCAGGGTAACCTGATATAAGCAGGACATAGAGAAATAAATTCGAGAGAGAAAAATCTAGCCTACTTTACAGCTTTCTGGATTAAATATAATAAAAATCTTTATTTCTTCTGCTACAGGGAGACATAAGATATTAGGAAAGACTATTTTAGACAAGATAATAGTGAGTTTTATGTGTTTTTAACCTGAGAGTTCTAAAAATTGTTATTAATTCCCCTTCTCTAAAGAATAGGGAGGAAGCAATCCAGAGACATGTTTTCTAGGTAGGATGTATGCCTGGGAGTGTTAGCCTGAAGCACAAGAATTGGGAAGCCATTTTTGATGGTTTAATGTAGTTAGGTCTCCAGTTAGGAATGCCAACAGAGATAATGGGCTAGTGAGGCACATCCAACCATTGGGAGGATATTTGAAACTCCCAACTCCAAGTTGGAACTGATAAACCTGGTAATTGTTTTATACTTCTCTCAACAGAGCAAGGAACACAGCAAGTACCTATTGTTTCTAGTGAGCTAGATAAAGCAATGAACATGGGTTTGTTGGCTCCTTTCTTCCAGGTATCTCTCTTGATCATTGTATGGTATTCTTACATCTGGAGCTTTTTTGAAGGTGGAAGGAAAAAAAGGAAAGTATATGTAAGGACTTATAGTTCACGAAGGTAGGAAGGAAGACCTTTAAGCTAATGTGAAAAAAGTTTTCTTTCTCTTTGTCTTCTTTTCCTTCTCTGGAGTCTGAATAACTTTGGGGCTCAGCAGATAGCACAAGAGAGTGAAAAAAAGAATTTTTGCCGGCATCTCACTTTTCTAGAAGGAAAAAGATCCAGTGGCTCTAATTCTTCTTTTGAAAACATCATAAAAGCAAAAGTAGGTCAAATGGCTTTCCCCAAACCATTAACTAAAACAGTGCCAGAACCAGATTTTCCATCACCTGTTTTAGAAAAACTGCATACATCGTCCCATGATTAAAAATGATTTTGGGGGGCGCCTGAGCGGCTCAGTTGGTTAAGCATCGCACTCTTGATTGATATCAGCTCAGATCTTGATCTCAGGGTTGTGAGTTCAAGCCCCGTGTTGCACTCTGTGCTGGGTGTCAAGCCCACGTAAAAAAAAAAAAAAAAAAATTTTTTTCAAACATCTCCTTAATAATTGAACACAAGTAACACTCCTAAACTGTGGCCCTGTTGAAACCTTGTAATTTAGTTTACGAGCCCAAAGCTGTCCTTTTTGCCAACTGTGTTATTTTTGTCGCTTATGTTTTTCATTCTTTTTTCTTAAAATTCATATCAGATCAACATTTACTTATTAAATGTAGGAATTAAAAAGGAAATGTTATGATGAATAGATTTATAAAATTTATGATCTGAATTAGTATTTCTATTGGGCTTGGTTATATTTAAGTTACAATTGGCTTTCAGAATTTGGGATGGCGCTAAAGTTTGTGGGTTCCATTTCTTGCTATAACCTTCCATTTGTGAATTATTAATGCTAAAATTATTAAGCATATGTAGAATGTGCAATGCTTATAGAAGACTTTGTAACATTCTTTATTAGTTATCCTTCACACCACATGTATGTAGTGAGTAGGAATTGCCAGGAAGATACTATCCTCAGTCCTGAGACAATTATTTTTAAAAGTGACAGAGAGTAATGTTCAGGAACAAGAGATAGTTCTAACACTCTTAGGGCACATTTGCATCCTTTTTAATGAAAATATGACCTTCAGCCTCAAAGATAGCTGCAGCTCTGGATACAATTTTAAATTACATCTTTATAAAAAAATTGAGCCTCAAGTCACCAATTGAAGAGTAAAATAGGAGTTGAAGTTTAGAGACAATATTATAGAAAGATTTTGCTGCAAATTCTTATAATACTCAGGACACATAACTCCACGAAGGAGGAGAGTAGCCCTCTGTGGCGTTCCTTCTTCAACATAAACAGGGAAACCATCCTCAAATACAATAGGGACAAGGGGGAAAAAAGTTAGGGAGGGAGGGAGGCAAACCATAAAAGACTCTTAAAAACTGAGAATAAACTGAGGGTTGATGGGGGGGTGGGGGAAGGGGAAAGTGGGTGATGGGCATTGAGGAGGGTACCTGTTGGGATGAGCACTGGGTGTTGTATGGAAACCAATTTGGCAATAAATTTCATATTAAAAAATACAATAGGGACAGGAGAATCCAGAGGGGGAGTGAGCAGAGAGAACATCACTCTCAGGGTCAGCCAGCTTTTCCTGAAATTTTTTCTCTCTCAGATCCTATGTACCACCTGCCTTGTTAAAACGAGCACAAGAAAAAAAAGGCAAAATGGCAAGAATAAAGAAAACCCTAGAAAATATAGACTAAGCTTCTATTATGTGTCGTTCTGTGGTGCATTCAGAGACAAATGATCTGAAAGGTGCCTCTGAATATGCAAAATATGAATGTTTAAGCACAAGAAAAATTTTATCATATTCTGGTCCTTGAATGAGATAGTTCTTTGCATATGTTTTATTTAAGAAAATAAATAGGAAGATGGAAAACTATTTAAGTGGAGAAGGCAGAAGTGAAGTCTTAGAAGTGTTCTTAGAATAAAATTTGAGGAGGGTAAAGGCAGTTTTGCTTTGCAGAAATTAACGATATCTTAAAAGAAAAATTTTATGTGTGTAACTAGCAATACATTTTGGAGGCCTGATCATGTAAGTACAAAGAAGTTGACAAGGGGCACCTGGGTGGCTCAGTTAGTTGAGGCTTTGACTCTTTATTTTGGGTCAGGTCATGATCCCAGGGTTGTGGAATGGAGCCCCGTGTTGGGACCTGTGCTAAGTGCGGAGCCTCCTTAAGATTCTCTCCCTCCCTCGACCCCACTTGTGTGTGCTGTCTCACATGTTCTTTCTCCCTCTTTCTGTCTCCAAAAAAAAAAAAGTTGACAAAACACTCAACCAATTTTTAAAGATTTTATTTTTATTTTACTTTTATTTTTATTCTTTAGTCCTTGCAGGCTTAAACTGTGATCTAAAGACCCATTGATTTTTCTTTGCAATTAGTAGAATTTTTGTGTTGTGTGATTTGGACACATATATCACCATGATATAGTCAATGCATTTTCAGTATCTATAACATATTAAATGACCACAACATTAAAGCTCAATGTGTTCATAAACACATCCACTATTGAGTTAGTAAAGATCATTATAATTTATGTAACATTGCATATGCTTCCACTCCAAAACATATAGGGGTTGGATTAGAGACTATAACTCTATTCCTAAAATGAGAGCGCAGAAAAACTTGGGATGCAATCATCAACTGCATTCTTGTTTCCATTTAGTCATATAAGATCTGTGTTATCAACTATAGGGCTTGAGGACATGTAAGGGTGTGAGTGATATAGTATAATTCATCATGATTGTAGAATCAACAATCCAAGTCTTTATCTGCCCTCTGGTAGGATTTTGCAAGTAACACACATCCTACAAAAGCTGGTGCCACGCTAAGTGGTTTAGACTTTGTCCTGTAAAGGATGAGTTAAAGAATTTTAAAGTGGGAGGTGCCTTGATCAATGTATGTTCCTAAAAGATCCCTCTGGGATGGTGTGCTAGATGAATGAGAGGGAGTTGAGTCTGGAAGCTGGAAGAACACTCAAGAGTCCATTGCAAGCAATTGGAAAGCTTGGAATGAAATAATGAGGACAAGGAAGCAAAGGATGCTTCAAGAGCATTCAAGAGGCAATTACAAGGAAGACTGAATTAGTCTGAGAGGTGTGAGAGGGACAAGTCAGATTCATTCTCAAAGTTTTGGCTTGGCCAACTGGGAGAATGTTGATATTACCCACAGTATAGGGAATATAGTGTAGAAGCAGGTTTGGCGAGGGAAGAAAGACTCTGGATAAGTGTGGGACATGTTGAGTGTTCAGTGCCTGAATGAAAACAATCTAGTAGCAGTCCCCAGAACATTCAAAAATGTGGATCTCAAGTCCAGAAGAAAGGTTTGGTCTAGCATATAGATTTGGAAATGGTACAGTTGGTGTTTGAAATCATGGCTGTAGAGAAGCTCAGTAGGAAATAAATTCTTGCAAAGGTGATAGTATCACTTCAGTGAACTTCCTAATGCAGTGTTTTTTCCATAATAAAAATGAAGCTTCAGAAAGCCCAGAGGATTTCTCCAGATGAAGCTTTTGTTTCTTTAACTTGAAAGTGGTGGATAACTAATGTCAGAAAAAAGAAAGATAGTTAATATTGTTGCAAAAAAGGAACAGGTGGCCCTTTCCTCAACGGTGCTCAGTTATTATGAATGTTAATTTATCTCTGTTTCTGCTGAGATCCTGGCCTACATGCTCTGGAGTGGCTTCTGAAAGTATGGCCCACTCATGTATTCTTGGAATAATATGTGGATTTAGGCTGTTATGTGGTACTATAAATCATATGATCTGCTTTGTGAACAGCTACTGTAGACATGCCTTTCCTACATTATATTTGTCAACTTCATAAAAGCATAAACCCTGGCTGTGTATCAGGTCCAACCTTACTCAATATCTATAATACTGGTCTGCCTGGGTAATTCATGAAGTCAAAATTAAGCCCCATTGGAAGGAAATAAAAGGAAAATAAAGATACACTGGAAGGAAAGTTGGAATTGGTCAAAATTTTGGCACTGGATCAAGACTAACTTAGGCCAATGTGAATCAGTTTCTTGGGAGTTTAGAGTATGGCAGTTAGGAATTTCTGTGTTTCTGTGATAGAATTTTTTTTAATAGTTTTAAAAGAAAAATCTTCAAAATTAAGATTTTATGCTAGGGGAAATATATAAAATAAGTGTGATGGATATAATTTGAATATACAAATGTAAAGAGAATAATTATAGATACAGAAAGCTAATATTTCTTCTCCACAGAAAGACTGGCCAAAGAGGAGCAAACCATTTACACACAAGAAAGAATGACCAATAAATCAATAAGCTTGATCATAGCTATAGATAAATACATTAAAGACCATAGGATATGATCCTTCTTTTTTTATTTTTAATTTTTCAAATGTTTATTTATGTATTTTGAGAGAGAGAGAGAGAGAGAGAGAGAGAGAGAGAGAGAGTATAAGCAGAAGAGGGGCAGAAAGAGAGAGGGAGAGAGAACCCCAAGCAGGCCAGTGCAGAGCCCGATGCCGGGCTCCAATTCATGAACCGTGAGATCATGACCTGAGCTGAAACCAACAGTCATATACTTAACTGACTGAGCCACCCAGGCACCCTGGAGATGATCCTTCTTATATGTTATATAAACAGATATAAATAAAATAATATATACCAAGTTTTCAGGGCAGTAGAGGAAGAAGTACAAGTAAGATTTTGCAAACTCGTAAAATATTCCTAGAAAAAATTGGAAATGAAAGCAATAAATATGATAATACTCAATGATCAATAATCTCACTTTTGGGGATGCAGCCCCAGTAAATATTTCTAAGAGAAAAAAAGGTATTTTTTTACCCAGATGTTTATAGTAAATTACTCATCATATTGAAAAAATTGGACACACAATTTAAGAGATGGATTAGCAAATTATAACCCTTAGCCTGATAAATGAGTGACCTTTGTAGATACCTAGGAAATTACATAAAAAGTAGATTTAAATAAATAGACTACAGAAGTAACATCACATATTTACAATTACATAAAATTTAAATGCAGACATATACACCTATAAAAGTTTGAAAAAAATGACATAAGTAGCTAGTGTTTTTGAATTAAGGTATAGGTTAAAGAGTTCTTTAAATAAAAAATTAAGTAAGGATACTAATGCAGAAGAAAATAGTTTTGAATCTTTATTAGTTGTTTTAAATTTAAGTTCCTTTCAAATTAAATGGGATCGTCAATCATTTTTAGGGGCCAGCGGGCAAGATAAGACATAAAAATGCATGTTCTGCCTAACTAAATTCTGAGAGTCTTAGTGTCAAGGGTAAATGTACATTCTTAAAAAAAACTCAGAAAATCTATACTGTGATAGCATGCATCTTTGGAAGGCCTTAATTAAGCCAACCTATTGTTCCTTATGCAATCATGGCACTTAATTGTTCTCCCCTGTTCTTCCTTTAGATGTTGACATTATTCGATAGTTGTTAGGCTTTTAGTTCTAACATTTATCATGCCATCAAATGTGATTTCAAAGTACGGAAAAACCTTATTAATTTTGACCTTACAAAGTTGAAACTTGTGATAACTTAGGCAAGATGTGTTTTAGCTCTTCATGCATTAACATCATACTGACTAGTTTTACTAGCTCAGGCAAACTCTCCTGTGGCAAGATTTCTCAGGGACAACAGAGAGGTTCTGAAAACCACTCTTCTCCAATCTTCCTTGTCTCTTGTCTATCCACATGAACTGTCCTGTCTGAAATTTACCCATAAAAAAGGTCAGGATTTGCTATCGGCCAACACAAAAATATCCCCGGGGGAAGAAGCTCTTTAAACCAGAGGTCATAGTCTAGATAATGCCAAGAAGTTGTATTTTGTTTGATCCCTACCAGTATTTGTGTTTCCCCCCAGAATTTGAAAGCCTTTTGATAGAACATATACCTTTCAATTCACCAGAGCTCCCACCATCCTTACCCCTGGCTACTTTGTGCATTTGAATCACCACTTTAACTGTTAAGATGCTCTCAGAAATGGGGCAACTGGGTGGCTCAGTTGGTTGAGCATTTTGATTTCGGTGTAGGTCATGATCCCAGGGGCATGGGATTGAACCTCACCATGTAGGGCTCTGTGCTGAGTGTGGAGCCTGCTTGGGATTTTCTCTTTCTCTCCATCTGTCCCTCTTTCCTGCTCATGCTCCTGCTCTCTTTCTCTCTCAAAAATGAATAAGCAAACATTTAGGGGGAAAAAAAAAAGAAGAGAAAAGATAGTTTCTGAAAACCATTTCAGGGGCACCTGAGTGGCTCCATTGGTTGAGTGTCTGGCTCTTGATTTGGGCTCAGGTCATGATCTCACGGTTTGTGAGATCAAGCCCTTTGTCAGGCTCTGCCCTGACAGCATGAAGCCTGCTTGTGATTCTGTCTCCCTCCCTCTCTGTCCCACCCCTGTTCTCTCTCTCTCTCTCTCTCTCTCTCTCTCTTTCTCTCAAAATAAATAAATAAACATTAAAAAAAACATTTCAAAACATTCCACATTTCTTTCTTCAATGATCTCTAGAACAAATATTTCCCATCAGAAGTGCTCACTGCCACGTTTTTCTGCTGCTTTGCTTATATCTATTAACATTTCATGGACACAGCCAGGATTCTTCATTCAACTGTAATTGCTTGAGGGCAGGGATAGGCAGTTAAGTCATTTTGTATCTTCCACAGTGCCTTGTAGAATGCCTTCAGTCTAGAAGCTCCATGACTATTGAATGACTGGCTAATAGATAACTGAGGGTAAATAAAGAGCCTACCATCAGATAGAATGATACAATTAGCATTGTACTCTAAAGTGTGCAAAGCATATGGATTATGTCATTTGATCTTTTCCATCTCTTTGGACAGGAGTGGGAGTGGTAACAAGGAACAGAGCATGAACGCCCTGGATTCTGAGAAGGGGGTTAGAGATTACGATCTATAGGTGTATTATAGATTTGTATTATATTTGTATTATATGCTTGTCTAAGTATGTTTCAAAATAGTGCTTTCTCCTAAATTTGAATTTTAAGACCCAAATGTCTAATTACTGCCATGCTACAAGAAGCTGTATAGTTGAGGAAGTAGATATCAATGCTGTGCAACAATATTTATGGCTCTGCTCGCTCTAGATAGAATTGCTCTAGATAAAATTGTCCCTGCCCCGATGAAATTGGGCTTAGCCATGGGACTAGTTCTGACTGGTGGGACATAGGCAGGTGTGAGATGTGTCTCTTTTTTTTAGGACAAAACATTTAACTGCCAGTTCAAGAAACGTAATTCCTCTCTTTCCTTATGGCTGATATCTTGGTAGTACATTTTGCCATGCAAGTGACCTAAGACTGAGGCAACAGAGAGTGTTTTCTTGACACACAGAACTAGGTCTTGAAGGCTGGCTGGAATCTGCAGGATTTTGAAAGTGCAAGAAGTAATCTTTTGTTGTGTTAAGCGTCTGTTGTTTGGGGGCTCTTCATGGCAGCATGACCTTGACTATCCTGACTGACACAGTTTTTAGGACTGGGGTCTGGCATGTTAGAAGAACCATCACGGACTGATTCAAGAGTGCAGTTGTTAAGAATGCGGCACGAGAGCCAGATTGTCTGGTTTATATTCAAGCATCGTTGCTAGTTCTTTAACTTCTCAATTCCTCAGATTCCCTATCAATAACATGGGATTATAACACCTACTTAATAGGGCTGTTGTGTGGATCAGTGAATTACTGAATGCAAAGCACTAAGAACAGTGCTCAATGAGCGTTATTATTAATATTATCATCGATCAGAAAGCTTCCTAAGATGATAATTAAACTCTAATGTCTGGTTTCTTACCATCAAATCTGCTTTTCCTCTGTCTCCTATCTTATGGCATCACAACACTTCAGTTAGTCATGCTAAAAAATGTGGGATCTTCTTATCGTGCCCTGTTACCAGACATATTCAGCCAATTGCTATATCCTGACAGTTTTATTTTGGCAATATAAATAAATAAACAAACAAGCAAATAAATAAATGCAACTGTATAATCTAAAATCTATCCCTTCTTCTCTTTTCTCATTGCCACTGTCATAATTCATAACCACTGCAATAGCTTCCCGATTTGCTGCCTGTATCCAGTATTTGGGAGGCAGAATGATCGTAGTAGAAAGAGGATAATATGATCTTCTTGTCATGCAACCTGACCTTGAACCCCAACTCTATCTCTTGCCAGCTGAGGGATTTGGGGAAAGTTACTTAATCTCATTATGTCTTTTTCTTCATCTGTATGAAAGGACACCAATAATTACTTCATAGGATTATTGAGAGATTATATGAGATAATTAAGGTAAAGCACTCAGTACATCCTAGGGAATCAATCATTTGTAATTTGATTCCTTTTTCTCCATTGCATTTAACCCAAATTGTTGCTAACATTATTTTCCAAAAGTCTAGGCCCCATGAAATTATTCTCTTCCTCAGAACCATGGAGGGAAAAATAAAATGCAGATTCCTTCATATGGAATTCAATAGGCTCCAGAACCTGCCTTCATCCTTTTACTACATTCCTCTTTGGCTTTGTATTCCATCACTTGCTGTTCCTTGAATATGCCTCTGAGATTCTGCCTATGCTTTCCCTTCAACCTAGAATGGTCTAATTCCTTGGTGATTATAGCTCATAATACTGTTTTGTATCCCTGAAAGTTGCTAAGAGAGATCTTAAAAGTTCTCATCACAAGAGAAAGATCGTAACTATGTGTGGTGATGGATGTCAGCTAGACTTATGGTGGTGACCATTTTGCAATGTACACAAATATCAAATCATGCTATACACTTGAAAATAATGTAATATTATGTGTCAGTTACAGCTGAACAAACAGGTCTGCTCCTTCTAAGTTCAGAACTAATACCACATCCTCTGGGGTGCAAGATTTCCTCCATCCCTCTGCATATTAGTTTGTTATTGCGATAAGATTGCTGCACCATATACCACATTAAAACTCAGTGGCTTAAAACGTTAAGCACTTGTTCTCACAGACCTAGGGGTTGGCTGAAGATTGTTTGAAGTAGGCTGGGCTCAGCTAGGGTGTCTAATTTTGTTCTGCCTGTCTCTTCTTTCCTACTAGGACAAACATGTTAGCCTAGACATGCTCTTCTCATGGCAACGGCAGAGGTTTGAGAGCTCAAGCAGAAATATGCAGGCTTCTTGAGACCTACTCATGGAACTGACACACCATCAATTTTGCCTCATTCTGTTGGCTAAAGAAAGTCACACTGCCAAACTCAAAGTCAAAGTGTAGGCAAGGATGGCCCTCTCACTGTGGGAGGGGACTGCAGAGTTACATGACAAAGGTGTGGTTATAGGAAGAGATGAAGAATTGGGGCCACTAAAGCAATCTTCCACATTCTATTGGAAAGAATGGATCTTACTTCTGGGGTCTTAGCGTCTTACTTCTATCTCTATTATTGGAGTGAAATAGTTCTGCATTTATTGTTTCATTACATAAACACTCTTTTCCTTTCTTTAGACTAAACTTCTAGAAGGTGGAGATGTGTTTTACTTATTCTATTTTTCCAACAGGACTTAAGCACTCTGCTTTACACATAGACAGTGTTTGGTTAATGTTTTTTTGAATCAGTATTTTAAAATTTGGAGTACACTACCTAACTAGCTCTGAGATACGCTTTACCGTTTTGTAAAAAGAGATTTGTGAAGTGTTTTTATTCAAAAAAGAAGAAATTCAGATATTGCTCCTAAATAGAGGCTAAACGATTTTTCTCTATGGAGTCACTAAATTGTATATGAATCAGTGCTCACAGCAATCCACCAATGGATAAAAGAAAAAATTTTGCAGAGAAGGAAATTTGGAAGGGTTTACGAAATGTATGAGTAAACATGGATGAAGAGGAAGAGGTATTTGGAAGATGTGAGAGTATACATTTTGAAGTTTTAAAAAAGGGCATAATAATCTTTATAGGTTAAGAATAAGCACGTTGTATAATTGTGGCTTGCCAAAAATCATCATCAAAAAAACATTTATCAGTTCTCACTGACGATTGGTTATTACACTGGAGATTGTAAAATGGTGAGCCTCTAATTCTGTTACTCCTTCAGCATTTATTAGCTAGGATATTTGTAAAGAAGAGCTTTTATTCCCTGTGCCCACCACCATTTCCTTTGAGTGTCCCTATGGACTAATGGAGTCTTTTTTATTCAATGTCTCATAATCAATACGGTCGTTACTCTTTTTCGAGCTAAAATAGTCCCAAATTCTGCCAGCAAGAAATCCTTTCAGCTGGATCATATGTCCTGTTGACATGTTCCCATTAGTTTTAGAACCACTTCCCTGCTTTCAGGCCAAACAAAATGTTCTGGGACCACCTTGTATTTCTTGGTTTCTTTTACTGGAGAATGGTATTTAGAAACCTGGATTTGGGTGCCTGGTGTGCTCATAGTTACTGGGAAGTCATAGCTTTTAGGTCCTTTTAGTCCTTACAGTCTTAAGTTAGTAATTACAAAGAAGAAAATATAGCTTTACAATTGAGATACCCCCAAATCAATGATCACATTTGCCCTAATCGATAATGGGACGCACTGGCATTATGTACCTCCTGCTAATTTAATGCAAAAGCACCTTGTCATAAATGTTTATCCTTAATCTATTCATGAGGAATAGAATCAGACAATTCCAGATTATGAAGTATTCTATAAGATAACTGGCCCAATTTCTCCAAAAATGTCAGTGTCATGAAAGACAAAATAAGATGGAGAAACCGTTCTAAACTAAAGGAGACTTAAGAGAAAGGATAACTAAACCTAATAAGGGACACTTATGGGACAACTGTAAACTCTGAATATTGATTTAAGTATAATTATGATATATACCTATTAGAGGATATGAGAGTAGGAAATGTGCACCGATGAAGTACATTATGTGGTGTGTACTATGTGGTACCTTAGTTTTTGTTTTTATTTGTGAAAGAGACACACACTCTGACCTTCCATAGTAGGATGTCAACAGACAGTTAAGAGTATCTTAACTGAGGGTGAGTGCCAGAAGTTGGAACAAAAAAAGCTGAATGTGGTGGCCTTTAGGGAGGTGGCGGTAGGAGGTCTGAGGACTGCTGTTGGACAACCCGATTATTTTAAACTTCGCTTACATCACTTTGATAAAACTCAAATCTAAATTTAAACAGAAAATACATCTCAGTTTGCAAACAACATGAAGGGGCTCCTGGGTGGCTCAGTCGGTTGAGCATCTGACCCTTGATTTCGGCTTAGTTCATGATCACATAGCGCAGGGGATCGAGCCCCGCTACCAGCACAGAGCCCATTTGGGATTCTCTCTCTCCCTCTCTCTCTGCCGCCCGCCCCTATAAATAAACTTAGAGAAACAAAAAATAAAAAATAAAAAATGAGTGCATGTTATGAGGAGATACAGAGGAGAGGGAGTTTGGGATTGGACTGTGAAGGAACCGGAGTGTCAAAGGGGAGTTTGAACTAAACCCCAGCGGTGGGGAGCATGGGGAGCATTCAAGCAGGGTCACTGTAATGCAGCTCTGACAGAGGTAGAGAAAGTCCTTCTTTGAATACTTACTGACCTCATTCTTAGGATCCTCTTAGAAGTTATTCATACATTTATTCATTCAGGCACCACGCTGGGTATTGGGAGTGCTGCAGTGAACAAATGGACCAGCCCCCTGCCCTGGTGGAGCTTACGTTACGCGCTTCTCAGGGTGATTGTGTGGATTTGGAACAACTGAGGAATAACCACTCCTTGCCTCATATTGGCACCTCAGAATTCCGTCAACATGCTAGGGTGTGTGTGTGCGTGCGCGTGTGTGTGCGTGTGTGTGTGTGTGCATGTGCGTGCACACTTGCATGCTCTCCGGGGAGATCCAGCTTAACGAGATCCAGCTTAATTCACATAATTTCACATTTATTTTGTGGGACCAGTGTCTCTGCATGTGATCGTCAACGGCCTGCCCAGGTCTCCTACTGGGTCTTCTTTCCCTTATTTAAGGCAGGAGATCCCTATGCTTTGTCCTTATTTCCTTTCACTGGTCTCTGCATAAGGTCTCTTGGCTGCCAATGCGAAGGGTGACAGGGGATGGGGGCAGAGGGACAGTGCGAAGTGGGCAGAAGTCACTCTCACTAAAAGCTACTCTGGAGGATAAAAGGACTGTGAAGGGGGCATGAGGAAGGGGTAGTGTGTGCCTGGAGGGTGATGACTCCAGGAATAAAGGGCCCACAAAAGGAGGCAGATTCTAAAATGGAAAAACGATATCGGGGGAATGGATACGTGGCTCACAAAGAAAACACCTTACAAACCTTCGGAGAAAAGGCATGATGTGATGAGAAAGGAGGGACCTTGTGAGAGGAGGGCTACAAAATTTATCTCCATTTTGTTTTACCATTTACATCATTATCTGACTGCCTCTGGTAAGGTGGTTCAGAATGCCTTCAGATAGAGACAGAATCTCTCATCCGTATTGTCTGTCGTAAAAGAAATTAGGGCACATTTCTCAAGAAGCTTGATCAATCTGATAGCGAAACACCAAGGGAGCATCTTCCCTACATCATAACGGTGAAAATAGAGACCATTCCCCCTCCCCCAAATATTTAGGTGGAAAAAAAGAAAAGTAAAACAAAACCGATTCAGGTAGATAAAATCAAGATTCCAGGGGTGCCTGGGTGGCTCAGTCAGTTAAGTGTCCGACTCCTGATTTTCAGCGCAGGTCATGATCTCACAGTTTGTGGGATCGAGCCTGGCATCATGCTCAGTGCAGGGCCTGTTTGGGATTCCCTCTCTCTCTCTCTCTGTCCCTCCCCTGCTCTCTCTCTCTTAAAATAAATAAACTTAAAAAAAATCAAGATTCTAAAGGATTTCTTTAAAAAAAAACCCATCATCTCTCTCTCTCTCTCTCTCTCTCTCTCTCTCTTTTAACAGAGAACTTACTATCATATCACAACTTCTATCTACTTTCTGGATTCAATGATTCTTCTCCCTGAAAGTCTTATTTATTCCTCTCCTCTTTCTCTCCTTCCTTCTGCCCCCATTGTGTATTTTAGAAAAGAAAAAGGACCATTTAGGGAAGTATTAAAGAAACGTTGCCCTGAGTATCTGATGTGAATGTGTAGAAGTGAACTGTTACGAGGAACACAACAGGCTCAGTGAAAACGCAGTGGATGTTGAAGACTTTTTCAATTGTTGGAGGCCAGGCAGGACTTCAGACAAGGGGGAGGGGATGAAGGCTGTTTAACTATCCCTTTGAAAGCAGAGTGCCCGCGTTGAATAATTAATATCATTATGATAAGAACAAAATAGAGATTCTTTTACAAGAGTAATGATGGTAGAATCAGGATCTTCGTATGCTTGTAAGAGTTATTAAAATTGAACGCTCTGTGTTTCCTGTACACTCCAGGAATTGCAAGCAAAAGAAGATGGATTGGATTCAGCGGAAGGCATTAATATGCATGTTGTCAACTGAGCCTTTAACAAATTATTTTTTCAAAGATAAAATTCGAATATTTTCTCTAGAAACCAGGAATCCTGTTTTACATTAGGTAACGAGCAGAGGCAGACTGACTTTGAAGCTAATGCAGCTTCAGATTCCCAGCCCCTCACTTGGGGCCCTTTCTTCTAAGGCTGTGGGAGAGGCCCTAATAATGTGTCCAAATGTTTTAGTAAAATCTGCAAAAGTAGCATATTTTAATTGCAGTCATTTAAGACTGCTGTCTCTTTCCACTCCAACTTTCTCCATCTGATTTCCTCTCGCACTGGGTGTCGTTGGAGTGGTGGCGAGCATTTTTGAGACGAAGAGAGGGGAAGGTTGGTGTTGGGAATGATGTAACTTGGGTTTAGTGAGATATATTTATGCGGCTTGCAATCAGTTCCCTATAGAGGTAACTTACTACCAGCTTTCTCAATGAAGGAATAGCTTCCAGGAAGATTCCTTGTGCCCCCTCCCCCAGCACTGTGACATGGAAGGTCTCACAGGTCGTGTGCTCAGTGGTTCATCCCCTTATTCTAGTTGGAGAAAAAGCTGCCTCCACCCTCCCTGAAATTGTAGCCCACTTTTGTATTTTGTAGCGTTTTTTTTTCCCTTTCAGATTTGTCTCACAAATAGAATATTTGACAACTTAGAATTTTCTTTAAAGAATCCAAGTGTAATGCTTCCCATTAGAAAGCTGTTCAAGCTTTGTACCATGAGGACATCAACATTAAGCTTCTAAAATTTTTCCTAGGCTGGGAAGGGAAACCTGAACATAGACTTAAAGATGTTTCTTCAAACATTTAAAACACTTCTTCAAAGAGTTGATAAAGCTTGATGATGCCACTTTATCTGCAGTTTGGAAAGACATTTGGGGACATTTTAATAAAACGAGTGAGAAATTATAGACTGCTGTTTGGAACATATTTGAGGAGTTCTTTCTTTTATTATATACATTTATTTATTAGAAAACTAAGAAAAGTCACATAACAATTAATGCATGTAAAATAAAAAAGACAATTAGCATTGACATCAATAGACATCAACATGACATTAAGAAGCAAATTGCAACATTTTTTTTTTCAAGTCATACCAAAACTGTAATTCTTTAAGAAGAAAAGAGACATTTTGAATAATAACTGAATTGTTATTAACTGTTATCAATTGTTATCAAACTGAATTGTTCGATAATCCAGTTATAGAAGAGGAGTGAACCAAATGAATACACTGGAAAAAGATTTAAATTCCTAGCAGGTTTGAGAGAAAATACTAACATTGATGAAGATAATGCAAAACTTTTAATATATTGCAAACTGGTTAATGAGTGTCATCAACTCAAGGAATATTTAGTATTAATCACTGTTCAAGAAAACTTGAAATTCTTGAAACCTTACAACTTATACATAAAAGAAATAAAGAAATTTGATGAAGGTTTTCCCTAATTTGACAGCAATTCTAAAAACATACATTGCAGTACAACCAATAAGAAATTTGTCTAAGTGATTAGTAATGAAGAACAATTTTTGAGCAACCACGGTACAGGATAGACTGGATTCTTTCTGTTATTTCCATAGAAATGATATTATAAATCATAATATGAAGAGTATGAAGTCAAAAAATATAGAAAAATAAGTATTATAGAACAGGCAGGCAATAGCTAATACAATTATTTATTTATTTTAAAGTGTTTATTTATTTATTTTGAGAGAGAATGAGTGAAGGAGGGACAGAGAGAGGGAGAGAGTGAGAATCCCAACCAGGCTCCATGCTGTTAGTGCTGAGCCTAATGTGGGACTTGATCCCACGAACGCTGAGATTATGACCTAAGCTGTAATCAAGAGTTGGAAGCTCAACTGATTGAGCCACCCAGTCAGTGGGTGGTGCCCCTACAATTACTATTTAATTAAAAATATTTTGCAGCATTAATAAGTATCAAATAATTTTTTATTTGTGATTTATTTTCTCATTTTAAGTAAATATTCACTTTCAATATTTCTACTTTTTTCCTTAAAGAGGAACCCCAAATTGTAAACTTCAGGCCCTACCCTGTGGTACCAGGGCTTGATATGACAGATTTTGTGAGATTAATATACTCCACCCACTTGTTTTTTTGTTTTTGGCTGAGCAAGGCATGGGTTTTGCATCTACTGATGAGGCCATGGACAAGAGTGTTTGCATCTCTTGGGGTCCTCTCTATTGTTTATTTATTTTGAGAGAGAGAGAGAGAGAGAGAGAGCGAGCACGAGTGCATGAGTGGGGTAGGAGCACAGAGAGATTGGGAGAGAGAGAATCCCAAGCAGGATCCTTGTTGTCAGTGCAGCTCAATGTGGGGCTGGAACTCATGAACCGTGAGATCATGACCTGAGCCAAAATCCAGAGTCAGACGCTTAACCAACTGAGCCACCCAGGCGCCCTAGGATCCTCTCTGGTTAAGAGAGCTGGCAGAATACCTGCATCAGTGTCATGAGCGGCCTCAGGCAAGAGCTTTTACTTCAATAAACTATGCTGTGAAATATAATTCAACATCTTGTCTTTTTAGAATATTGCTTTTTGTGCTTCCTGACTAGGAGTTAGGAAATACATATTTGCAATGTTGAGAAAAGGTGTTCCAAATTTATGAATCTGGGTGATTCTTGAAAACAGTTTTATTGCAAGGCTTGTGGTCCTTGGAGGCGAAGGTTGTTCATGAGAAGTGCAGGGAAGTGACAGGGAGTCTAGGAAATAAGGAGAGAGGTCTTCCATTGAATGGACGATAGGCAAAGAACACCATGGTGAAGAGATGCCGCCTTCCACTCAAAAGCTGCATGGTTCCTAGAATTAGCTCTTCCAGAGTTAGCAAAACTACTTGGGAAAGTGGTTTCTAATAGTCATGAAAAAAAAAAAATTACTGAGGCCTCATGTCTGGGATTGTGCCACTGTTAGAGGAGGTCATTGAGAGGATGTGACTGCCAGTTGACCCACAAGCTGGACTGAGCAATTGGAAACTCCTCACCCCCCTTCCCTGTCCTTGGAATGTACATTCTACCCACTGGTTCTCGCGCTAGGAGCCACTTCAAGGATACAGCTTAGAGAGTAATGGGTTGAGACCAGCTGAACTGCATACATGACTGAACCCCATTATGGCCTCTATATAGACTCTTAAGATTCTGGTGGGCGGGTGTTGAGATCCACTCATCTTGTGGCTGCCCAAGACGAGGTAGTAAGTTGTCTTGCTTATTAAAACTGCCACCTACCAATCTGGAGTGGTCTGTCTCTTTCTTCAGTCTTTCCTTGCTCTCTGTGTCCAGGAACCAATTTAGAATTTCACCAGGTGAACTCCTGAGGTTGCTAACCAACAGTCAGGTGCTGGAAACACATGGATAACGTTTATGCCGGTCTATCTCCTTAAGTAGTTAAGTAATTGGAAAGGGCAGGAGATTTACATAAGTATACAATTTTAAGTTTAGCTTTGTGAAATGGCCTTTTTATTAGAGGTCAATAATGGTTATTTCATATGGCTGGCAGTTTCATATGACTGATTACCAGCAGTTTCATATGGTTCAACATAAATAGCTTATGGAAGTATTATTTTCCTTTTGGGCCAGTTCTTCAGGACGTGGGACCAGACGACCCTTTTGGTGTGTGTAGTATCTCCTCCAGTGTGTGCATCATACGCGCCAGTACCATACAAATTCCTCTACGCATTTCCCAATGCAGGGGGTGGGAGGCAGGGGAATGGGGGTAAGGTGTCATACTTCATTTTAAAAGTCCTGCAGTTGTTACAGAAATCAATTTAGGAATGCTTGGTTGACTGAAAATATCCTCAGATGAGGTGGGACTTGAGCTAGAAACTAAAGGAGAGGGTGGACTTAATTAGGGAGAGGGGGCTCGGAGAGTTCATCCTTCCCTCTGTACTTGCAAAAGTGAACAGACTGGAATGGAATTACTGGGTCCAGAAAGGGAAGAAAAGAAAATAGAAAAGAATGACCCAGTTTTGGTGAAAGGGGTTTGGGGTAGGAAGGGGAAGGTGGGCTCTGATATTTTTTTTTTTTAAGTAGGTTAAAGGCCAACCCTTGAATGAGTTTGGATATTATTCTGAAGGCACTGGCATTCCCGGGAGACTCAAGGAAGCATTTCAGGAGACTCCCATGGGGCCCTTGCTCTCTGGAATCTACGGGGCCCTGGAATCTATGTTCTACCACCTAGACACCTGCACATAGAGGGGCTTGGGGTGGCTGTTGTGTCTCAAGGGGCACAGCACCTCTGGAGTGGTTCTGTAGTTCTCCAAAGAGTTGGAAGATCAACCCTACCCTGTCTTAGAAGAGCAGCAATACCATTACTGAGAGAGAATAATTTCAGTATTTGTGTTTTCATAGAATGCTTATGTGTTTGTGAGTGCCTTAAAAAAAATCTCAGATGCAACAATGAAGGAAGCCTAACAGAAACTAGGAACCATGAATTAGTTCAGATATATTATGACTACCTCCTGGTCTATAGGGCCGCGGGACAGATCTGATGGATTCCTCACAGATCAAAGCTCCAAATGACCAGGTGTCGCCACTTTACATAGGATTATTGCCTGTGTGTTTTATATGGCTGCTTCTCAGGAACATTGGTGAGAAGCTCATAATATAACCAGTATGAAAACGTTCCATCACTATAATATTCTGGATCTCTGAAGAGACAACGGATCAGGATAAAAATGATGCATACACAATGATATTAATATTAAAAATAAACAATACTACAGGTAGTGAGGAATGCTATTAAAACAGAAAGCAGTTTAAGAGGGAGAGAAACGAATGGATGTTTACCTTTTACGAGAGGGTGGGTTTGTAAATGCCATGCTATCTAGTTTAATTTAAGGATCATTCCCCTATCCCATCATCATCTCAAATGTCTTTAAATAGCAGGGTCTATTTTAATTAAAAAAAAAAAATGCCAAACACCTCGAACCTTTGCTAGTCGTCAGCAAAGCACACATACAGTCTGTACTACACAATTTAGACCTTAATTTATTACATTTGCCTTTCTTTGTTTCCCATTGTTTTCCCGTCAGCCTCGTGTGCTCAAAATAGATCTTAAGCTCCTTGAAGGCAAGAACCCGGCTTTAAACTGCGTCCTGCACATGGCCTGCCCGTAGGAAGCCAAGGCTGATTTGTGGAAAAGAGAGCAAGGGTCTTAAACTTCAAACTGCAGCTCCGCCTTTCAGACGCTTTTTGCAGCCGAGTGCGGCCGCCCACCGGGGGCACTGTCTCGCTCCCCACACCCCTTAGCAGCCCTTTCTCATTGCTGTGCCCCACTGCGGCCGGCAGGAGGCGCCACGGACTCGGGTTAAGCCTTTTCCCCCTACCTACCCCACTTCCCCCAGCACGTGACGTGGAAGGCTGCCTCCGCCGGAGTCTTAGCAATAGGAGTGAGGGGGTGCAGGGGTTTGGGGGTGGGGTGGGGTGGGGGGCGTGGAGAAAGAGGACACACGGGCGCACACACACAGCCTGGGAGCAGAAACATCTTCCCTGGCTTCGTGGGTTTCTCCCCCCACCAGAGCCAGTGTGTGTGAGGTAGGTGTGTATGGGCGGGGGGTGGGGGGCGGGGGGACACGTTTTTGGGTGTGAGACCCAAATCCAGACCAGGCAACCTGTGCTCTCCCGCCCAGCCCCCGTCCCCGGTGATTAATACCCATTTTTCTTACTCTCCCCCTCCTCCCCCTCCTCCCCTTCCTCTCCCGCTGCCGCGCGGTTGACTTGCACAGCCTGCCCCCGCCCGCTTCCCCTCCCCCGGCTCCGATCATCACCAACTGGAATCTGGGCTCCTGCCTCTCCACCCCCCCTTTTTTTTTTTTTTTTTGAGAAAGGAAGGTCCCCCCACCCCTTTTCAAAAACCACTTCCTTCGGCTTCTTCACCTCTAGGAAATCTCGGGGCTTTGCTCCTATCGAAAGTGTTCGTCAGGGTGATTTTTGATGACCACAATCCAGAAGTGCTGGCGTCCGAATGCATTTTCTTTTGCTTGGCCAAGAAGAGTCGTGAACTTCAAAACCCCCGACACGGATTATCAATCCTGCTTTGCAGGGAAGGAAAACCCTCAATCCCCTGCCCCCCGCCACCCCTCTCCGGAGATTCTGCAATCGCTGAGGCGCTCCGAGTCGGTACGTAAAATTCGCTTTGGAGTCTCATGTCTCAGTGTTGGGGTTTGGGGGTGTCAGGAAGATAAAGGGTCGAAGCGGTGAACCGTTAACTAACCTGGTGTTAGGTGAAGCTCTTAAATCCAGCAGAACCGGCACTTGCTAATTTGGACGTGGTTTAAAAAAAAAAAAAAGATTTTTTATTTTTTATTTTTTATTTTTTTTAGGGTGAAGGGGTAGGGCTCTCTCTGGTCTTTGGGGAGGGTTAATCCCCTTACCGAGCAGAGAGGTTGGGCATCGGTGCCCCGGGCCGTAGCCACGCGCCGCGACCATCCGTCCAATCGACACGTTGCAGGTGAAGCCCCGTGCGCTGCACATCAGCGCGGCGGCGGCGTGAGTGTGCGCGGGGGTGAGTGTGCGCGGGGGTGAGTGTGAGTGCGCGCGCGGGGGCGCGTGCGCGTCGGGGGCGTGTGTGTGTGTGTGCGCGCGTGTCAGTGTGCCCCTTCCAAGAAATGCCCAGTGTGCACCTAGTGCACAATCAGAACCCATTCAGCACAATCCCGGGGTGGGAGGAGGCGCTGCTGCTGGAGGCGATGGGGAGAGCGAGACAGACATGTCAGCAGCACTGCAGATGGGGCTGGGGGCCGCACTTGCTGGCGAGTTAAGTGGGGATTGTGTTTCTGCGTGTGAGTGTGAGTGTTGTGTTGCTCTGTGGTGCCGCTTCTCCCTCCCTTCCTCCTTCCTTACCACTTCCCTCCTTTGCTCCCTCCCTCCCTCTCTCCTCTTCCATTCAGGTTGGCTTTCCCACCTCTCATCCATGCCTGTCCCAGGAATGGTATAGCCAGACCTTTTCTGAATTATTTATAGACCGGTGCCAGCTGTTTTCAATTCCTCTCGTGTGCACTCTGTGGGAAATGCGGGGTTTCCTCCCCCTTTTCCTTCAAACGAATTGATATCTTTTTCGGGATGCATTTTTCTCACCCTCCGGGGACACTCGAATCAAACCCTGACCGCCTCTTTTTCCCCCTTAGGAAGGGGACGCTTTGGGAATGACCATGCTCCACGGAGGGACAGAGCCGGCCCCCAGCTTCTCTACACAGAGCCTCCTCCACTAAAGCTCCAAAAATCAAAAACCGTAATTGCCAGAAGAAGCATTAAAAAAATAGCCCAGCCACTAACCTCACATGCAAATGGAATAATTACTCTGGATTCTGCATTGTGAGCTGCTCTCCATATCCTGAATTACCTCTGAATTCAGTCTTTTTTCTTTGAATTTGCATCTCTTCAAGACACAAGATTAAAACAAAATTCACGCAAAATTGGATTTTAAATTATCTTCCTTTCATTTATCCTTCGTCTTTCTTATATGGATATGCCAGCGAGAAGAGGAGACTGGACATTCCCAACATGCTCACTCCCTTAATCTGTCCGTCTAGAGGTTTGTCTTCTACAAACCAAGGTAGGGCAAATTCTATTTTATTTTCGTCTCACCTGGGGTAGGGATTCCTTGTTTATCTCTCTCTTCAAATCCCTCAAGTGGAATTTTTGGAAGAAACGGTGACAAGATAATAAAATAATGCTGGTTTGGGGGAAAAAAAGGGCTTATTACTAAGGGGGAAATCTCCCATGTTATTCCTTTTCCTTCCTCATCAAACAGGTTTTGGATTTTTAGGAGGCATTGGGGGTGGATGTATGTAAGGATGGAAGATGTTGGATGGCATAAAGGTTGATGTATGTAGACATGCATGGGAGACCTGTGTGATTTTTGAGTTAAATAGCATTTTATTCACCCAGGGCTAAAGCTCTGGTTTTTATGGGAATCTAGAAAAAAAAATTTTTTTTTTCAGGCTAGCTTTTCCCCCTTGACACTTCCATGCCTCTCTGTCTCCTGTCCCTACCTTCCTAGGGTTTTTTTTTTTTTTTAATGCCCTTTAAAAAATGAAAATGATGATTGAGATTACTGTGGCTGTTGCCCTGAAGTCCACTTGCTGTCTAAAGCATGGACACCGGGCCCAGAGATCCCGGGAGGCCTACTGCAGAGGGACAGGTCTAGGTGGGGAATCAGGCTGGTCTAAGAACACCTGGAATTGAAGGATGCTGCAGGTTAAAAGGACTGAAATCTTAAGCTTGGAAAGAAGGAATTCTGTCAATAGTCTCCTTTTAATTTATATCTTTTCATGTGCTATTATTTTTGAGCTGTAAAATTCTCCTTCTGTCTACACATCTATTTATACCCACACATCCTCCAAGCAAACTGTTACTTCCACACTCTTGCAAAATGGCTATCTTGCAGACTTCTGAAATGCTGTGCATGTGGAAGGGGTGCAGAATTCGACACGTGAGTCTTTGTGTTAAACAAAGAGATGTGCCGTTTGCATGTGTTAGTCTTGTACCTTCAAAAGAGAATTAATACTTTATTTTCCCCCCCTCTGATCAATTTTTACGGCATATGGAAGGTGGCGAGGCAGTATTTTTAGGGGCTTGAAAGGAGAAATAGCAGGAGAAACAGAAAAGACTTAGCTAATGACTCTTCAGCTAGTCGCTCATGCAATCCAAGACAACTCCTGAGGAAGGCAGATCATCCACAGGCTGGAGGGCCATGATGGTGAACTGGTGACTGGTGCTCTCCTCGTTGGTCCACTGACGGTACACCCCCAAACTCGGAAAGTGCCCAGATGCAGAAATCAGGTTGAGATAAAGATCTTCAAAATAACGTAGCAGAATCATTACATCACTGGTCTTCTTGAAAGCATTTTACCCCCAAATCTTTTTTTTTTTTTTATTCTGGCATTTTTAATAACTGTACTTTGAAACGGTCCAGAATACCAAAGGGATGTGGGGGAAGTAGCAGAAGATCCTTGTCACTCGACATCACACCAGAAGATATTTCTTCATTGTCCAGAAAGGATGGACATAATCCACATTCGCTACTCCTCTCCTCCAGGTTTCATTCTTTTGAGGTTTTATCCGTTAAGCGGCGATCTGTAACCATGGTGTCATCAGAATGAGAGAGTGGGATCCCACTTTGAGCCCCGTTCTCACCATATCTACAAACAGCTGAGGTTATCGGGTGTGTGCTCACCTTATAGACACCCGGGCTAGTTCTCCATCTGCTTCTACTCCTTCGAGTGGGAGGATGTATTCTTAATTTTACTTCGAAATAGAACAGAGGTATGGGTGGGAAAAGCAGCTCCATGTGCAATGATTTCCTACGTGCAGATGAACAAGGCGAGGTGGGTGTCCGTAGGGCATATGCCCCTTTTGCGTGCCCGGTGCCTGCGACAGGGCTCTACAGTGACTAGGTCCTTCGTCATGTTGGTTGGTGACCAGGTTGACAGCAGAGCTTTTGACAGAGTCTCAGCCACATTCTCCCAGAATGCTATTGGGAGTAAGCCAGGTTCTAGGCCATCATGGGTTGGCCCTAAAACTAGGCGAAGGACAAGAGATTAAAAGGGGAGGGTGCTGAGGACTCCAGGGTAGGAAAGATACAAAGAGAAGGGGAGACATTCCAACTGGTAGTGAGTGGCTTACGGAGGATTCCAGGTGGAATCACCACAGGTGGTCTGTACCTCCCCCATGTCCAAAGCCATTTGGAACCCTGATGAGGCAGGCTTTTCCTGTCCTCTTGAGCAGTCTTGGTGAGGCCGTGACTCCGTGGGGCTCTGGGCTGCTCCAGGCCACCGTCCTCTTTTTTTTTTTTTTTCCTTCATGGCACAAAGAGCTGACTAGGTTCTATTTTGTCATCTCTCCTTCTGCCACCCCCCTTACAGTGTGGGTTCCATGGGGAGGAAATGTGGCTGCTGGTGGGAGGAAGAGCCAATTTAATTTCAGTTGAGGAGCCTCTGTGATGTGCAATTAAGGGGAAAAAAAAAAAAAAACCTGATGGGAAATAAAGACTTCCCAAGGAAGCAAGGTTAAGGAGTTTAGATTGGTGATTTGAAGGGCAGCAGAACAACATGGTTGCCTTCTATCTCTATGCTTCAGGTGCAGCAAAGCATGACGGACCTGTGAACACAGAGCGATATGGCCGCCTAGAGATACCTGTTAACATGCAAAGAGAGGAGCAGGGTGTGCCCCTGGATGGTGTAATTTCCACTCTCTGTTCCATTCCTAGGAAGCCTGTCTGTCTGAAGAGTCTTTCTTTGCCACCGTATATGTGTAATTTATGGCAGGGGTAGGTGCAGAGAGAGGCAGAGACTAAGTAAGGGGGTAAAATGAAGGGAAAGGAGGAGGAAGAAAAAAATTTCTCTAGTCACTACTTTGCACATCAAGTGCCTTTCTTTTTAAGGCTGAGCGAGAAGAGCGACTTCCTCTGGTGAAGGAGTGAACAGCAGGTACCTTGATTTTGTATTCCTGCTTCACCTCCAGAAAGATGGCCTCAGAACCTCCGCCATCTTGTGTGACCTTCATGTATATGCACCAGCCTTGTGTGGGGAGGGGCATGGGTGCCTGGGAGGTGGACACATGGACTGAAATTGGTTGCGGGTGGGGGGGGGGGATGAGTGGTGCTGGACAGGGGGAAAAAACGGACTGGGCTGATCCAGCCCTTGGCCACATCATCATTGCCTTGTAAAACATTCTCCCTTCTCCTCCATGAAGACGATGAACCCAGGATGCAGGGGTTTCCCCCCTATTTTCTCGGTCAGCAAGATGAAGACGAAGGTGATGTGTCCACCACTGCTAACAAGTGAAAGCAAATGTAATGAATATTTATGGAGTAGGAAATCTAGGAGGCAGGGGAGAGGACAGGTTGTGCGGGAAGAAACCGTAGCAACAAATCAGCCTGTAGAAGTCAGGACCAGCAAGGAAGCCAGGGTGGAACCCACCGTTCTAAAGGTTGGCAAACTGTTGTTCTGAGCGACAGCCTTCTCTCCTTAATCGGGAAGGCTAGGGCTGGCAAAGCCACTCATCTCATGTAACTCGTTGGGGGTCAGGAGCGGATAAGCCGGCAAGTGAGGTTCCTTTTCACCACTGCCATTCTCCAGCCTCCTTAGGAATTCTAGAAATTTCCTCCTTTCAGTAAATTGCATTTTCAGTCTCTGCTACTGTGTGTGCAGTCGGATACCAGTGTCGTCTCTATAAATACATAGAGATCAAAGGAGTTGCTGGTCTAATGAATTGTTCACATTTATTAAAGTGCATCCCCTCTTTGAAACCACAGAAGAAGTCTCTAGGGAGAGTACATTAGTGGTTGAATTGATACTGCCTTTCAGAGGGACGCAGATGCTAGGAGAACCAAATGTAGTCGGAACGAGGGAAAAGGCGTAAGTCAGAGGAGGTGGGTTTCTAGGGGGCACCTGTGGCTATGGATGGCGTTATCTGCGGCCACTACACAAAATCTCTTGTGCGGTGGTCTTGGCATTTTGTGAACCCAGAGAGGAGTGTTCAGGAGCCTTTGGTCGGTTCCTTGACGCTCTCCAACCACCTTATTTTTGTCTCTTCACTTTTTAGTGCTTGCAGCTGAGGCTGGCAGGAAAGGGACGTAATCCATATGTTGGCCCTTTGTTGAAATCCTCCGTGACTGCCCCAAGCAGAATGTTTGCCCTGCCTTCTGTGCATCGCCAGTGCTCGTTCATGATGATCAGCACGCTTTATCCCAATTTTGTTTCGATGCTTTGTTTCCCTGACAAGTTTGTGAGCTCCTTGAGGACAGGGAGGGACGTTTGTTCTTAACACATTTGTTCTTAACACGGTGCCTGGCACATAACAGATACTTGAAAAAATACCAAGTGAATGCGTGGAGAGAGGAAGTGAAATATTAATTAGTAAATAATGCTGTTTGTTGTTTGTTCTGGTGGGTATAGGAACGATTGGAAGTTATGCTATTGGATGAGATCAAGAAGATCAGAGCTCTGCGACTGTTCAGAATGCATTTGCTCTGACCTTCTCATTTCCCAGGTGAAGAAACGGAAATCCAGAGACATGAAGTGATTTGCTCAAGGTTGTGTGGCTGCTTACTGGCAATGCTTTGTGCACCACACCATTGGGGTTACCTGTGGATGTCAGATGTCTACATCAGCGCGTCTCAAACTTTTTTGTTTATAGGAATCACCTGGGGATCTTGTTGAAGCATACGTTCTGATTCACTAGGTCTGGGGTGGGGCCTGAGATTTCACACTCCTAACACTCTCCAGTGATGCCACAGTTGCCCGGGCCATGCATCCGGGGTCTGTCTCATTCCTGAACCTAATTCTACATCATGGTTAACACTGGCGGCTCCACATACATATTCTCTTCTTGGAACTTTTAGAATTTCTGCTTTGTTCTTAAAGAAGAAAAGACCCAAGAGCAATCCGTGTATCCAAGTTCACCCATCTCCCCTCTTCGGTCACTCTTCAACGTCTTTTATGTGCGTCTTTTTGCTTCTTCCCCTTTCATTCTCTGTGTATTCTTATTCTGGCCCTTCTTATAATTGATTCTTCTCTTTCTTTTTATGTTCTTCTCCTCTAGATAGTGTTTATCTACTTATTAATGTCTCCTTGTCTCTTTTCTTTCACACACTCTTCTTTTAACTGCATCTATTTTTATGTCATTTGGTCTACTCAGTTATCCAACAAACATTTGTTAAGAACCAGTATTTGTCAAAAACTGTGCTATAGGAAAAAATTAGCTCTGGTTTGTACCTTTCAGTAGTTTATGATTGAATGGGGGAGACATGTTTAAAGAGACCATCATATACTTAGGTAAGATCTAGAAGGAAGGAAGCCTGGGAAAATGAGGTGTCGACATTCAAACTGTGTTTTTATTTTTAAAAATAAAATGTAAGAGAAGGAGAGAATGGCCATTGTAGGAGGATGGAGAGCAGATGGAGAGGTAAATTGGTATAAAAGCCGTAAGCCTTCTGCTCCTCCTTGCGTCCCTGAACTTGGGGAGAAGAGCAACACAGGAATGTGCTGGTTCATTGATTAGGAATTTCAGACTCCAAACGATGAGGCCAGAGAATAAAGTCAGGGACTTCTTAAAAGGAAAGGCCAGAGGCTCTAATTTCTGCTTTAGTGATTCTACAGTTAATGAATCCTAGCCCTGTTTATTAGGCTTGCCTTTGGAGCAAATGATACCATTTTCATGTCAGGCCACTGGATTGCAACTAACTTTGTTGATGGCCATTATAAAGAAAGGGACAGCTGTTAGTTGGTTTGTAGCCAAGGAGAGAGCTGGATCCTAGCCCAGGCCAAGCTACTCGAAATGAAGGACCAGCCTAGCCCCATGTGTTTCTAAAGTAGAGAGGTAGAGAGTTGCCACGCCACTCAGACGCTAGCTGCTTTCTCTAAAGGGGAGTGATGGACGAGGGGCTCAGTTATTGCCAGGGAATTTACCGCATGCTTTTTGGTAGCCTTTTTAGGTGGCCTGGTGTTTTAGAAGCATTCTTCATGGAGATGCCCAGGCGTGGAGGTGACGCGAAGGCACTTTCAGCCACCACTTGAGGGACCTGTAGCAGGGGTGCTTAAGAGGGGACGATGGATTTGAGATGCACGTTACCCTGAATTTTATTTGCATCTTTTTCTGCTGCCTGTCCTTCTGCTCTTTGCCCCTCCCCCACTTCCACCAGTCTTCTGTGTCTTGTGGTTCATACTCATTTCATTAGCAAAAGAAGCCGAAGCTCAGCTTGAAGCCTTTTTTTTTATTAACTTGTTTTATTTTTTATTTTTTTAAATTTACATCCAAATTAGCGTATAGTGCAACAACGATTTCAGGAGTAGATTTCTTAGTGCCCCTTACCCATTTAGCCCATCCCCCCTCCCACCACCCCTCCCGTAACCCTAAGATCCACTCCATATAAAGAGAGCAGTGTGAGTCTGAAGGTGTGTGGATGAACAAATGGCACCACGGGCTGACTTGAGGGACTAATGTTCCAGGGCAACTTGAGGGGCTGGGCAGCTGAGGCTGTGTGACCAGAGGGACAGGAGAGGGGAGAGGGGAGGGAGCCAGGCTGGCCCTGTGGGAGTGGCAGATGTGGAAGGCAACGGAAGGACAGGTTTTGACCCTGCCTGGAGTCCAGCCCTACAGGGAGGGGGACGTCTGAAGAAGAGAGCTTCCTAGATTAGGATAATTTAAGGTTTTGACTAATTAACTCACTTGACTCCTGAAAACCAGACAATGCTCTACACACGCCATGCTCCGTGTCGTTTTGTTCACCGCCTCACCAAGACCGTGCATTTCCTTCTGTAGAAAGAAATGTCCAGTTTAATCTTTATATGGACCCTGCCAGGGCTTCCGCTGGTTAGAATTTCTTAGGAAATCAGAGATCCTGTTTCTTTCTGAGAAGCGGGACTTAAAACCGACGGTGGGATAAGAGCACTACGTTGTCAAGGGAGGGGAGAAGAGAGGCTCAGAAGAAACCCAAAGCTGAGGTGATGTCTTTGATCCTTTTCTCAAAAGCTGATTGTCCTCTGTGAAAAATGCGTGCGTGTTCTGAAGCAGTCTGGTCACTCAGCTTCCACAGTTGCTGGTGTCTTTGGGTTAGAAATCATTGTGCTCCGTGTGCATCCCAATATGTGCACACCACATGCACCCGTACACGCCTGACTTGTGTGTGTGTGGGCATACGTGTATAGTGACTTACCTACCAAATACAATAGTAAAAAATAATCTTAAATGCATTAAATGTATCAGTGCAGTTTAGGTACAGTAATGTGTATGTGTATGTGTGTGTGTGTGTGTGTGTGTGTGTGAGAGAGAGAGAGAGAGAGAGAGAGAGAGAGAGAGAGAGAGAGACATGGGACAAGAATGTTAATACTAACAAGACTTAATTCTAATACTAATATTAATACCTTGAAGATGATCTGATCTCTACAACCACCATTTTAAAGCTGTGCAAATAGCTCCAAAGTTTAAAGACACAGCCGTGGGGGAGGGCCACGTCCACTGACTCTCTTCTCACTGCTTTCCCGTTCACTGCCCTGCCCCACTGGCCCCTCTGGAATGCATGTCTCTTAAGTCAGCCAGTGTTGGGCATTTGCTCATCCACACATCTTCAGAGCCCTTCACGGTGCTGCTTGATGTGTCTTTAGAAATGTTCAGTTTTTGCAGGGTATCCAGTCGCTGTCTACATGGTGGTGGAGGCAGTGGTGGTCTTGAGAGTCAGAAGCTTCTTTCTCTTTTTGTGCGTGTTGTTGCACTTGGTGACTGTGTGCGGGCCATTGCCTCTGGGCCTTGATTTTCCCATTTCTGAATCTGTGAGACAGGCTATGCAGCGCTCCTTAATCCCAACTCAATAATAAAGGCACCCGGAGAGCTTCAACGAAGAGAAATATAAAAAACCCAACAACAGCATAACAACAGTGATGTCCGTGCCCAGGCCGTACTCCAAACAGTTAAATTAAATCTCTCCACAAGGGATTCAAGCAGAGGTCATTTAAAAATATGCCCCAGGGGGGATTCTAATGTGCGGCCATGCTTGTGAGCCAGGGGGCAAGGTGATTGACAAGGCACCTGGTCTCTCTAAATGTCCTGCGGTCCTAGCGTTTTAGCAGGTAGAGTGAGACCCTATCGCTGTTAAAAACAGTTACGTGACGGGCAGAGGGTCCCTGAGCCAGAGGCCCAGGAAGTGGTTGGAATATGAGGGGATTTAGTGCGCAGAGTGCATACAAGGGGTGGAACTGGTGTTGAATTAGGAGCAGGGCTGTGCTTATTCCCGAGCGCTCTCAACGTTGACATAGGCCTGGCGTGGAAAGTTAGAGAAGTCAAGGAGCTGCTTTCCTCGACACCCTTGAAACAGGGGTGGCTGTGAAATAAGGTGCACGGCCCCTGGTTCTGCAAACATCGTTCCTTCCACTTAGTCTTTATTGACGGTGCCCCATTTCTTGTTTCAGAGAGAAAGCCTCATTGCATTCCTTTATAACAGTGTAAGTGTAGGGAAACTATTAATAAATGAGGCTGGATGAGCAGACCCTGATTGACTGGTGAGGGGTGTGAATGGTACAATTATCTTAGTGCTGGTTGGAATTCACTAGCCACGTTACCCTCCCTCTCAGTGCCTGAAGTAGAATATTAAGGGCATGAAGAGGAGGAAGAGGGTAGGAGGTATTGTGCTCCGTTCTTCTCTGACTGTAACTTTAATCACTGATTATTAGGCCAGCTGAGTTAATAGTTTTCTCACATCCTTCCTTTTTGGCTCCCTCCCTGCCCATTTAAAAATAAATGTGAACCTAAATGTAGAGGTAAGAAAAGAGCAGATTTATGAATCTGTGTTCCTTTAAAAAGGCAAACCGTAACGGGGCACCTGGGTGGCTCAGTCGGTTAAGCGTCCGACTTCGGCTCAGGTCATGATCTCATGGTTTGTGAGTTTGAGTCCCGCGTCGGGCTCTGTGCTGACAGCTCGGAGCCTGGAGCCCGCTTCGGATTCTGTGTCTCCCTCTCTCTCTGCCCCTCCCCCGCTCACACTCTCTCTCTGTCTCTCAAAAATGAATAAATGTTAAAAAATAAAAAATAAAAAAAAAGACAAACCATAAGAGAGTAAAAACTCTGGTTCTTTTTTTTTTTTTTTTGAACATCAGCTAATAGTGATCAGAGATTGGAGAGAAAGGTCATGAGTGTGGCTTGGACTGTCACTGGGGTTTGGTGGGATGTGCTGAGGAGTGAGGCACTAAGTGTTTAGGAGAGACCCAAGAAGTGTGCACACCGATCTGAATTTTTAGATCAACCTTTGTTGGCTGTGTGTAAGCAAAGCATCCAAATCATTAAGACACTGTAGCCTTTTCCCTTATATTTGTTTTGCTGGTCAGCTTCATCAGGAGCCAGAATTGGTACCTTCAGGGTTTATGGCTCTCCTTTCTATCACCTTGTTAGAAATTCCGGGACCGTTTCTGGGCTTAAAGGGGGAAAGGGAACGATTTCAGTCCTTACCTGGTTCTCTTTATGTCTGTGTCCTGGTTTTTCCTTCAGCTCACATAGGAAGAAGGACTACAGAAGAAATCCTCCCCTGGGTGCTACCTATGGGTGCTCAGATGTGGAAGGTCTTTCTTGGGTAGAATAATGTTGATCCCTTGGATTTTTGGAGAAAAAACACTGAATGGATTTTCTTCGAGCCTGCATATGGAAGAGAAATCACTTTCATTTGTTGATTAATTTGTCAGTTTTCTATGAGAACAAGATTCATGCCTTATGTCACTTTATGTCCTCAGTGCTTAGCAGAATGCTTTCTGCACTTGGGCAGTGCTCAGAAAAATGCTGCTTGTCGATAAAGATGATGATGAAAATGAATGTGTATTGAGGATAAAGTTGACATATTTATGCCTTTAATGTTTCCATTTCTTTGCCATCCAAGCATGTCTTGATGCTTTGGGTGAATTCTACCCGAGTTGAATGGTTGAGAGTATCTTTTCATGCTAACTCTAGGCCGATAGAATGAAAATACGCCCATTTCTTAGTGTCTCACCTCTTTGATCTTTATTTTACATTGTGTTCAATAAGGGGTATTTTTTCAAAAAGCTCTTACTCATCGCTGATTATGCTTTTCTCCTTTCCTCCAAATTCCATGTCAATCCCGTCCATTCCTCAAGTCCATCTCAATGGCTGGTTCACCCATGATGTCTTGCTTGATCTTCCCAGGTAGAAATAAGCTCTCCCAAGTTGTTGGTTCACATACTATTTTTATTCTCCCTTTGTTTGTAGCATTTTTCTTACGCTGGCTTTTGGGACAAATCCCTTGGGGGCTTTTTCATCTCTATCCCCCAGTCACCTTCACTGCACTGGGCTTTGTGGAATGAATAGGACCATGGTTATTCACCTTCCAATCTCTCCTTTCTCTTCTGCACTATTTACAAAGATGCTTTGATTTCAACATAAAATTCAAGGTTAGCTCTGAAATGTATGAACGATCTTTCAGTCACCATGGTGGAGAATCTAGTTTGTTGATAAATCTGCATTTGTGCAACTGAGACAGAGGTTGGGGAGAGGTGCAATAAGGTCCTGGAATTAGCCAGAGTTTTTTTAGATCATTTTAGAGATAAACGGTGGGATGGACCTGCTGAGAATTACTCCTGTCAGTCCAAATATAATAGTTACCCAAAAGGAATTGTCTTGCCTTTGCTCAAGACAATCTTCTGTTGAAATTGGGCCTTGAATTAGGGCAATAGATGTTTGTAATGTGCCCATGATATCCAGGATTATGTTAACATATGTTATCACATTTAATCCTTACCATAAGGCTGACATCATTTTCTCAGGTGAACAGAGTGAGGATTAAAGAATTCAAGGTCACACAGCTGTGAGCAGCAAGCCAGGCTTCCAGCTACATCCTTGTTTCTAAGCCTTCTCTCTTTAAATTATAAAGAGCTGCCTCCCTGTAAAAGAACATAAGGCTTCATGTTGTATGTAGAGGAACCTGTAAGTAGCATGTACTTTGAAACTTCAGCTGAAGTGACTTCTTTCAGATCACTTCTCTTTGCGTTTTGCTTTTGGCGAAAAGCAAAGTTGTCGTCAAATGAAAAAATGGATCCCTATGGCCAATTTCTAGACCTTAATGTAATTCAGTGAAGACAAAGGGGAGAAATCCATGGCACTGGAAATCAGCATCTCTTTCATTTCGCATGTTGATTGAAGCTTGGGCACCATGTTCTTAGCTTGGGCCTGCCATTCTTTAGATACACTTCACCTCCAAACTTGAACTCTTCTCCCATTAAGAGGAAACGGTCCTTTCCTACTTACTTAATCGTGGAACGGTACTTTCCACGATTGTGGACGTTTTGAAAATTGTTCATTTTCTTGTACCTGTTTCTTTTCAACTACTACTTTGGGTGGATACAGATGGTTAGAGAATGGCAGTCAAGAATGCTTTGGGGGCACCTGGGTGGCTCAGTTGGTTAAGCTTCCGACTTCGGCTCAGGTCATGATCTCATGGTTCATGAGTTCGAGCTTCGCGTCGGGCTCTGTGCTGACAACTCAGAGCCTGGAGCGGAGCCTGCTTCGGATTCTGTGTCTCCCTCTCTCTTCCCCTACCCCATGCACACTCTGTCTCTCTCTCTCTAAACACAAATAAACATTAAAAAATTTTTTTTAAATTCTTTTTTTAATTCTTTTTTTTAAAAGAATACTGCTTTGTTATTGGGTTTTGATTATTAATGGAATCATGGTTATTGTTTTATGAGGTAGACTTACCTCATTCCAAAAGGAGTCTGAGGAACCTAGTGTTGTTTCAACTACCTGCATTAACGTTTGACACAGAGAGCGGTTTATGTGTCAACATATACTATAAAGGTTAAATTCCCTGTCTCTATTTTTCCATCTAAGGAAAGACACCATCTCTTGGTGCCACAAAGAGTTCTGGTACCTTCACTCTGCCACGTGCATATTTTTAAACTACTTTTCAGTGACTTCAAGTACGGCGGTATTAAAAGAGAAACAGTGGCCAACGGGCCAGGAAACCAGGCCTCTTCCCGACCTCACCTCAGCTCTGTGTGATTCAGGCAGGTTACATAACCTTGCTGAGCTTCCTTCCTCATCTGCAAAATGAGGTTTTTAGGGGAGACAGTTATTGTATTGTGGATCACATGAGGAAGCGTAAAGAATCCCCTTAAACCATAAATTTAATATACACACATACGCCCGTACAATATTATTAACTCCATCCTGCTCAGGATAACAGCTTTCCTGTGGCCTTTAGTGCGGTAATCCCCTCCCCATAGGCAAGGGAATAGAAAATATTTGTTGGAGAAGACAGGCACGCGGTGGCAAAGTCACCCGTGTTCTGAATGCGGAGTGGCACCAAGGCATTGTGACCTGTGGTTTGTAATCTTTGGTCTGTATCTCCTCAGGTCTCTGTCACAGTGTTTACCTAGGAAACGAGATAAAAACTTGTCAGAACGGAGAACGAGACTAATCTTTCTAGCTCTGCGTATAGAACTATTTTTTTCCAGGCTTATCTTTTATCTTCACGTGATCCAAGAAGAGTAGAGACGGAGATGGTGACCAAGCCAATGACAAATGAAAGGCCGTTTTACGCTCAGGCCTCTGCTCCTGCCTCTCTCTCTGCAGTGCCCTCCCCACCTCACCTCACCTGCCTCTCAGTCCCGTTCTGCCTTCACAAGTCAGTTCAGGGATCCTCTGCTCTGGGTTTTCCTGGTCCCCTCAGGCTGGAGGCCCTGCTCTCTTCATGGCCCCCGTGGTTCCCCAGTTTGAGAGGACCCCTGTCTCTATCCCACCCACCTTTGATGTGAATTTCTCCAGGGTGGAACCAGCCTCTACTCTGGACCCTCTGCATGCCCAGCAGAATGCTGGCCTATGGTGGCCACGTAATAGACAGCTGCTGACATGGTGTGAGGGCCTACAGGCCCTGTATTCAGTGCTTTACACACATTTATGAATTCAGCCCTTCCAGCTACCCTAGAAAGTAGGTAAAATTATTACCTACATTTTATGCAGGAGGATTCTAATGCATGGAGAAGCTGAAACTTGCTTAGCTCAAGCAATCCCGAGCCGGGATTTGAACCCAGCTGTCTGGCTTAAGCTCACATTCTGAAGCTTTATGCCCTGCAGCTTTGTAGTAAATTTTTATGGTTGATTTGAACGATCAGGGACTTAGAAGAAACGTAGTGTGTGTCTGGTTTTACGTAATGAGGACGGGGGAAGAGAAGAGAGTGCACAGCAGAATTCGAAGAGCTGTTAGGACTTGGAGCTGTATGAATATTTGTGGACCTCATTCTTCTGATGTGCTAATTAAATATGGGACGCACCCAGGACTTCCAGAAATGCAGGGGCATGGGATCCGTGTAATTACTGTGGAGTTTTGCATGAAGTGGGTTGTTATTTCCAGAACTTGTGCTTCTCGACTGCTGGCTGTTTCCTTTTGGTTTCTTATGTTTTCTTGGCTACCAGCTCCTCCAGTGGCACGTTTGGAGGTGCTGGGGGTGGTGCTCCTGGTGTGCGTGGCATGCCTTTGTGTGCATTCTTGCTGCACTCTACTATGGTGGCACGTGTTGAAAACACTGAGAGAGACCAAGAACTCAGGAGTCAGACAGTCAGGGTTTCTGTTCTGCCCCATTAGTTTAGTGGGCAAATGTCTTCAGTTCTCTCTACTCCCAGATTCTTTGTCTCTAAGATGAGGTGTTAATGATCCCGGCCTTTCAGTTACCTTGAGGATGAAGTTCGTTATTTTATTTCGTTGTGAACAGTACTTGTTCCAGTGTAAGCATGCAGTAAGCAGTAACTGCTTTGATGGCTCCTGGCCCCAACCACGTTAGAACCAGTTTGGGTAGCAGGGTGTCATGCATGAGGCAGTTGTGTCTGAATTAAGGCTTCCAGAGCAACGCTGGCGTTGCCTTCTTTGAGTATTTCATCAAATCATAACTGGCAAGAGAAGAAGGTATGGCCGTGAGCTGACACGTTCCTAGAATGTCAAGAGAACATGAATTCGTAGTGCAAAAAGTGCAGAAGAGACCCACCAACAGGCACCAGTTAATCTAGGATTTAAGGATTGAAGTGAGCCTTGGGCAAAGTGGCCATGAAGTGATCCAACCTAGGATAAAATGCAAAGCTGTAAGGAAGCATGCAAACAGCCAAATGTAAATCTTAAGAAAGACAAGAATTCTTTCAAAGAAAGAAGGTAACCCAGGCAGACATAAACCACCTTGGACACAATAATGGCAATCGTTTGCATTTCTGGAGTACTTTAGAGTTTACTAAGGGCCTTCTCAGAGGTTTTCTTCCCAACACATTTTTTGATCTTCCCAAGAACCCACTAGGAGGAATTCTGGGCAGGAACTATTCACTCCATTTTACAGATGAAGAAATTGAGGTATGAAGTGCTCTACTCATTGTCCAAAATGGTACAGTCAGTCAAGAAGACGAGCTGGAACTTGGTCTCAGCTTTTCTAAATTCCAAATCCAGGGCTCTTTCTTCTCTTGCCTCTGCCTCGAGAGAGCCCTCGAGGGCAGCATGTTACCTTGAGAAATCTTGAAGGAAGTTTAATTGGTTAAACAAAGAATTTATTCTAAAAAGAAAACAATGACTTTGATGGGTGGGGGGAAGATGTTCCCTGAAAAGATAAGGTCACCTCTGGTGCAAAAATAGAAGGGTTTGGGGCATGAAAATTATTATTTCACCTCTTTATATTTCTCTGCACTTTCCAGAATTTCTGCGATACAGCACATTGTGTTCATGTTCGGAAAAGATGAGGTGGGAAACAAAAGCAAGAGCTTTACTTCTATCAGGAATTAGATAAATGGAAGGGGGTAGAAGTCGTCTGCATAAGGACAGGAGGTGTAGTCTTACTTTCTTAGAGATACAATAGGGAACTGGTTACTAATATAGCCACACACACCCGTGTGTTTGTGGGTGTGTGTGGGTACATGTGTATATGATCTGGGTTTTCGCATAGGTTAGGGAACACAAAACCCAGTTGAAGTTGGAGAGGATTTTAAAACATCCATTAAGAGTGTAATAAATAGCCTTGAGCCTTAATGACAGAGTCTAAAATGCCTTTAACAAATGGTCACTGCAGGGCCAAAGGCCGCCATTTGAGAAAATCATAGAGGATTGGAAAGATACCTGAGGGCCAGCTTAAAACCTTTTAAAGAAAGATATGATGGCTGGAAATTTATAAATGAAGAAGCATAATTGTTAAATTGGAAAAAAACACTGAACTGAAAAGTCAGTAACCCAAACCTTGAAAAGATAAGGGCACAGTAACCACCAAGATGGCTTTTTAGGGAACAAACCCTATCAGATCTGTGGTTTTATGAGAAGGATAGGCTTGGAAGGCTGTAGGAAACTGCTATATGTAATTAAGAAAAAGTAATGAAAGTTTTAGATCTCACTTCCCCCGAGAGTCTAGTTTTTAAACCCGGAAACTGGGGTGGGCTAAGTAGGCGGTGCTTACAGTGGAGCCTCCTGGGCAGCGGCTGGCAGCAGAGGTCGTGCCGTCCAAGTGTGGGTTGTTCCCAGCTGGGGGGCACTGGGGTTCATGTGGGGACAGTGAAGTGTTATGCCTGCCTTTCGTGTCCGAAGGGACGAAGCAATGTGATCCTGGCTGAGCAGTGAGGAGGTGTTGTGTCAGGATTGACTTTGAGGCTGGGCTCTGCGGGCCACGATGCGAGCCAGTTCTCTGCTGTGTCTTTGCCTCGCCTTCCCCTGCCAGTCCACACATTGCGCGGGATCGGCGATTCCTAAAATGCGTGCTCTGGACCCTCTTCCCAGAAAAACCCACCTTTTGTAAATGGTCCCACGGTTCCCCACAAAGTATTAGGGGGTTTGGGATCCCCGAGGCGCATCCATGGATGCCAGGTTAAGAACCCTTGCTCTAGATCATGTGTCCAGGGCCCGCCCTGGCAGATTTTCCTCCAATTATCTGTCTCTGGAAGGTGGGGACCATGGGGGAGAATTTTCTTCGAGACCCCAGCTCCTTTGTTCTTCCCGGATTAACCAGCCTCATGGGTTTATTTGCAGGATGTTTATGGAGGCGCGTGCAGGGCACTGGGCTCTTTTTTTCTTTTTTTGCTGTGGAGTCGGGCATAATGCCTGTCCTCTACAAGCTGACATACCAGGAACTGAGACTTGGGCAAATATGGCTGGAGAAGGAGGCAGAACTGAAGTATCCTTAAAGTGGTCTAAACCAAGTGATGTACGAACGCGGGCTGTCTGGCTCAGATATGAGCGAGCCAGCGCAGCCGCTTGGGAATTGGGTTGAAGTGCTTTGGAAGGCATGAATGGAATTCAGATGAAACTGGCATAAAGGAACACCAGCTTCTTTACTGTCCCACTGTGATAGCCCTCTCCTGATCTACCCCAGCTGCCTCCTTGACTCTGGTCTAAGGCCCTGAGAACAAATTCTAGCCAAAGATGAACTCTCCTTTGGGACTCCAGAGTGCTGCTTTCTTGATTTCTGATGGTATCCCCCTCACCTCTCAACATGGTTGACATTCAGTGGAGATAACCTTTTTAGGTTCCCTTCTTACCGTTCTTACAATTGGAGCTTTGTTTCTGTTTTTTTTCCCGAATGTCAGGTAGTCCCTTTCCTGGATGCCTCGTTACCAGTATCCTCAGCATTTCTGGGTTGGTGCTGCTGTGGCTTTTAAGCCAAGGCAAACCTAGATTGTGAATAGTGTAGATCCAGAGTTGGGCCGAAACCCCATGAGCACTGCTCAGAGAAGCAGCCCCTGGGACTCCAGAGCCAGGTCTTTGATGTCCAAGGGACTTGGGTTCAGAATCCCAATTTGCTGCTTGCCGCCGTCAGCCTCCCTCTTCTGTAAAGTGCAGGTTACATGAAGGTTAGTTGAGATAAGGTATATAAAGTGCCCAGAACTTAGCACTGTACCTCTCCCATCCATATCCCATGAGCCATGCTGGTGAGTTCTCAGTAGGGCAGGAGAAGGAGGGATGATCCCTGCTCACCTTTCCATTTTCTGTTTTTCCCACCCAGGTGTCTACCCCAATTTCTCAACAGCCCTTCTCTTTGGCTGTAGTGCAAAGAGAAGAAATATAGAAGCCCAACCTGTTTGTTTCTGCTTGTGAGGGAGACGGAGTGAAGAGTACGGAATCTAGTGCCCCAGGGAATGGGGAATATTTTGAAATAAGTCTTTAAATTGGGTATGTCTAGGGGGGCAATTTGGGGAGGGCTGGGGGCTGAGATCCTTGAGTTATTAGAGACAATGGCAGTAACAAGGAAAGAAGGAGAGAGAGAAAAAAGATTGATGAAAGGAAAGAGAGGAAAGCGCCATAACCAGAACATTGACTTCAGCCAAGTTCTTTGGCTTTTTCTCTACCTAGGGTGTTGAGGAGAAAGAAGACAGGGAGGGAGCCAAGTGGAAGAGGAAGGGGTCGAAGAAAGGAAGGGGTAGAGGGGGAGTGGGCCGTAAGGTGGTTTCCACCTCTTGGCCAGTGGGGACGGGTCTAGTGCAGAGTGCCTCTCTGACTGTAGTCCCGAGAGAGGGGCGGTCCCCACTGCCCCCCCAGCCCGAGCCACCCTCCCAGCCTGGCCCATGGGGAGGACGGAGTCAGCAGCAGCTTTGGCACACTTCCGGAGGAGAGTCAGAAAGCGACAGCTGTTCTGCCACCCTGGGAAGTACTGTCTGGACTCCGGGGAGTGTTTGCGACCTCTTTATGGAGGTCAGCCAGCCCGCCTGCCTGCCAGCCCCTCCCCGGGCTTACTTGGGTGTCACAGTCACTATGATCGTCCAGGACGCTGCTGCGCAGATACGCGCTGTCTGTAACTTGCTCTGTGTACGTTTCTTTGTCTTACTCCCTCCTCTAAATGGTAGCAAACAGACATTTTGGGAAGGAATTGAGACCTCTGAGTTTACAGAATGTCAAGCATTCAAATGGCAAAGAGAAATCAATTTTGAATTTTTCTTGGTTTTAGGTTATTTGTACCATGGTGCCGACCAGTAGCATAGGCAGTTCAGGTTTGCTTTCACACATAATGAATGCGGTTTGCTGAGATCTGAGTTTAATAACTGCAGGCTGGCGGGATATCGGCTTCTGTGAAACCCTTTTGTTTCCATTAGAGAAGGGATGGTATATATTCAAAGCAGTGGGTCCCCGTCTCCCTCTGGTGTCGGAACTGGGTGGGAATGAGGCGGGTGTGGAGGCAAGAAGAGCCTCCCTTTGCTCCTGCCTGGTTCCTCGGTGCAGTTGGGCTCCAGCCCAGATGCAGCTGGCGGGCGAGGCTGCTGCCAAGTAAAGCCGTGCTCCCCGCTGCTTTGCTGTGGAAGAGCCAGCTTAGTGCACGTGTGCGTGCGTGCATGCGTGCATGTGTGTGTGTGCGTGCATGTGTGTGTGTGTGTGTGTGTGTGTGTGTGTGTGTGTGTAAAAGAGAGAGAGAGACAGACAGAGAAAGAGAATATGAGAGGATGAATGAGACATTATTCCATCTCGGGATACAAGAAACATTAGAGAATGTTCACAAGGGCACCGATCCTGATTTCCTACTCGGGCACCAGTATGTTTGAAATGATGCCCAGGTGGTTCTAATGTACAGCCAGGCTTGAGAATTGCTGTTCCAGACCTTCTGCCCCACTTCTCCCACACCTGCTCCTTTGTCTCGTATGTGCATCGTTACGCTTCACCTCCCTGTTCTGCTTGCCACATCCACTCTAAGGGAGGAAGACAGCCCCGATTTCCTATTCTTGTCTACCAGTCCAATGGACCCATGTTTTAGAAGGCATGGTAGATTGATTAAATAAGTGTTCTTAACCTTGTAATTTTATGCATACAGCTCCTCGTGCTGTGGAAATAACCATTCTCAGATTTTTCATTGTAAGTGGATTGTTGAGATTGCCCAGAGGGAAAGAACTTTCTCTAATTTTAATAAAGCAAGTGTTTATTTAGCTGCTCAGTTAACATAGTCAACAGTTTCACTCTCTATTCCATTTTCTGCTATTTCAAAATTTACACTAAAGACTGTGTATGTTGGATTCTTGGATTCTTGCCCATTACCATTGCACATCAACCACTTATTGGCTAAGGTGGATCATCCACATTGTACCTCTGTTCAGATCTCTAGCAACATTCCTTCCCTAACTCACAGTGTCTTTCTTACCCTGTCCCCCAAAGACCTGGGTCTTCACCCTTCTCATGACCTTCAGGCTTTGCTTCCTCTACTTCACTTGGATCACTGACCCTTGACTTGTCCGTGTGGAATCCCTTGTTGCTTCCTTCCTTGCCTGTTCTTCCGCTTCATGTTTCATCACACTCTGATTTCTCCGTTACTGAGCCATCGACTTGTAGTCATATTTGCTTTTGCCGTCCTGTCACTCATGCTATTGAGGGCAGTTGAAGGAAGTCCCAGAGTGAGTCCACCTGGCCTGCTTCAGAGTCCTTCTTACAGGACTCCATCATCACTGAAAGATGGGGTGCCTAGCCTTTTCTCATGAGCCCCAGAATCACATGCTCATCTAGTTCTTAAAACATCACCTCCCTGAGCATTCTCTCCTCCATACTCCTGCCTACAGTAGATGGGCTCATCACACTTAGCTGAGAAAATCAACACTATCTGGTGATTTTTTTGAATGTTTTATTTTACTTTTGAGAGAGAGAGAGAGAGAGAGAGACACCAAGCACAAGCAGGAGAGATATAGGGAGAAACAGAATCTGAAGCAGGCTCCAGGCTCTGAGCTGTCAGCACAGAGCCCAGCATGGGGCTTGAACCCATGAACTGTGAGATCATGACCTGAGCTGAAGTCGGACGCTTAGCCGACTGAGCCACCCAGGCTCCCCAACACTCTGGTGTAAGTGTCCATAATCATTCTCTTTTTGGCATAAACATTCATGCTTATCTACTGTTTGCTGGAAACTTCAGAGGGGCCTTTGCATCTTTTCACAACTGGGACAGCCTTGTTCTCTGACCCAGTCCATCCTTCTGTCTGGAGTTTTGTTGTTATACTCAAGGCCCCCACCTTTCCTGACATCATGAAAATCTGTCTTACTACTGATCCTTCACTGCTGCTTTCAGTGGTTGCCTTAAAACCTTTATTTATTCAAAACAGAATTCCATTTTTTTCCTCAACCGAACCCATCTTTCTGAGGTCCCTGTTTCTTGCCTAGTGCTAGCATTTTCTCAGTGTCTCAGGCCTGGCCCTGAAGGGATCTTGTACATCTCCGTAAGCCCCTTTCCCCAATCCCTGATGGATCCTATGGAATCTGTCTGCAGAGCGCTTTGCATATGATTCGTCCTTTCCACCGAAAGGCAGTAGAGCCTTGTGGTAAAAATCATGGACCTTGGAGCCAAAGTGCCTGAGGTCAGTTCCTAGTGGTGAGACCTTTGAAAAACCACATACCTGAGTCCTGGTTTCCTTATTTGTATAAATGGAGATAATGTAGCTGTTTCAGAATGCTGTTTTGAGGTTTGAATAAATTAATAGCTGCAAAGTACTTAGAACAGTGCCTGATACATTGTGAGTGCTCAGCAAAATCATGTTAGATATTATTGTTACCTCTATTATTACATTATTATTACCTCTATTAGTGGTTCTCAGTTGGGGATCATTTTGCTTCTCAGGCAGCATTCGGCAGTGTCTGGAGACATTTTTGAGTCATGACTAGGGGAAATGGAGGCCGCTGTCATTTAGTGGGTAAAGGCCAGTGATGCTGCTCCATTGTCCTCCGGTGCCCAGGACAGCCCCTGGTGATGGTCACCCAGCCCAAACCTCAGTAGTGTGAAGGCCGAGAAGTAGTATTCTACATCTTGGCCCCAGCAACGGCCACCGTTTTCTCAAGGTGTAATCTCGTGTCCATTTCTGTCCTTCTTCTCAGTCCTCAACCCTTTGGAAGGCTCACTTCATCACGTGGTTCCAGTCACAAAGTGATTTCAGGGGTTCTGGAATCTACATTTCCCGCCTCCCGATTGTATCTCCAGTGGTGTTTCAGGACACACTTCCCGATCATATTTTCTCCATATTGGAAAATGTTAACGGTGGAGAAAAAGACCTTGTGTTCCTCTCCCTTCTCCATTCAAATGGCCATCCTTTCCCAGCATTTCTACTGTTGCCAGTGGGACACAGCCTTGGCATTGGTTCCCACTGGCTGTCTCTCCCAAAGCCCCCACTGTTCGTCTACACCCATTTCTGCCAGTTCTTTCTCTGCATTGTTTCCTCCGACCCTCATTTCCATTTCCGCGGCTCCTGCTCAGTACAGGGCTCTGGCTGGCTTCCCTGCCTCCCCTCCTCCCTGCCATCCTCCACACAGCTGCTGGAATGGTCTTCATTAAACACTGTTTTCCTCTGCTCAAGAATCCACAGTGGCTCTCCATTACCACTTATTAGCAAAAGGAAATTCCCCCATGAAGCCCTTTATGGCCTGACCTCCCTGTCGCCTTGGGCCCCCACCCTGGCAGCCTGCGGCCTTTGTGAGAGTCCCTCCAAGTGGCCGGGCGCTCACTTGTCTGAGCTCCTCTTGTCCTTGCCCGTACGTCTTGGTGTGTTACAATTTCCCTCCCTGGAATGCCTTCTTCTCTCCTCTTTGCCAAACCGTGTCTGTCACCTCTTTCAAAAGCTGGCTCAGTTTTGAACTCCTGAAGGGAACCTTGCTGAAGAACCCACCAGATTCTCCTTGTTCTATTACTCAATATCTCATTTTGGTCTTAAGTACTTATTAAACTCAACCTACGTTAATTTACACCTGCTGATGTGTATAAAGGATCCCTAAGTATTTTTAAAGCTTTTCCAAATGTGTATGTTTCATTCCTGCATCTTTTTTTTTTTTTTTAAGCTAATTCCCACAGCCCAAATGAAGTATACTGGATATAGCAGGGCTTCGATAAATGATGTCTCTGTAACTGTCATTTTTTTTTTTTTTTCCAATGGGCACATTTTATAAGTGACTTTAAAATAACTGGCTCTTCCCTTTGTGGTTGTGTTGGTGGCTCTGCTAAAGGGGCTGCTGGTGGGAGCAAGGTTGTGGTGTGGGAAACACACACGAGGGCCGCAGCCCGGGCACTTGCTAAGGGAGATCCTTCCTAGGGATAAAGGAGAGAAATAGGAATCTTCAAACACCGGGCACTCTGGATGTTGTAATTTGTGAGGTAACACCTAGCTGCTTGGAATTTCGGCAGCAAATGGGACAGTCTTAAATATATTCTCTTGTTTGATGTATGAGGTAGATGATTGATAACTCCATTCTGCAGCTGAGGAAGCCAAGCCCGGGAGAGATTAGGTGACCGGCCACTGGGACTCACGACTGTTGTGAATCCAGGGTTCTTCTCGTTGCGTCTATACCACCTCATCTGTCAGTAAGGCTTTAGGGGTCACCTGTCTGGTTCAGTATTCTGATATTACAGATTGGGCTGCTAAGTGATTCTCGGATGCCATCAAAACTCTTGATAAGTAAAAGCTGGGCCTCCGATTAACTCCCCTGATTAGTGCTCTTTTCACATTATTGCCAACACGTTTTATTCTTAATCCAAGGTACGGATAGATGCCTTCATGACAGCCTGGAGATCAGCGTTGTCCAACAGAACTTTCTGCCATGATGCGAGTGTTCTGAATCTGTGCATTCCCATGTGATAGCCTCTGGCTGTGTGTGGCCAGTGAACCTGGAAAATTGAAATTTGTGTAGTCACAGCAGGCTGTTAGTTTCCACCTTGGACACCACAGCTCTAGACTCATTATTTTCTTTCTTTTTATAATGTTTATTTATTTTGAGAGAGAGAGAGGGAGAGCATGTGCATGAGCAAGCTGGGAGGGACAGAGAGAGAGGGAGACAGACAATCCCCAGTAGGTTCCTCACTGTCAGCACAGAGCCCAGGGCGGGGCTCGATCCTACAAAGTGTGAGATCATGACCTGAGGCGAAATGAAGAGTAGAACGCTTAACCAACTAAGCCACCCAGGCACCCCTCATTAGTTTATTATATTTGTCAGAATTGACAGTTTACCTAATCTGGGTTTCCCCCTGATCTACCTTTCCCTTTCACCTCTTGGTGGGGTCACAGTAAACTGTGAGGAGCCAGAATGTGGGAGCCTGGGTGATCTGCAAGAGAGAGAAGACAGTTTCTTGTTTGAAAAGACTGACTGCTGTCTTTGGTGGGAGGTGTTTGGGGAAGAGATACCACCAGGTCCGAGGTCTCTTCCCTCCCAGTGCCCCCCCTCCCCCTGCCTGTGACCTCTGGACTCAAACCTGTTGAGCTTCTGGCCTCTTGGGGGAGACAGGCTGAGGAAGGGAGCTGAGGTGTTTTTCAGAAGTTGGTGTGGAGGGGGTTCTGACGTGGTGCTGTGGCAGCCAGTCAGTCTTGTCTGTGTGGTCCAGTGGAAGGTTATTAAGGAGATGTAAATGAGTTCATTTGGTGCTTCTGTCTTTAATTTCCACTGAGAAACACCGCAGAAGTATCTAGAGGTTGAAACCTCTCTTCGCAGCTCTCCCTCTCCATCTCTCTCTCTCTCTCTCCATCTCTCTCTCTCTCTCTCTCTCTCTCTCTCTCTCGTGTGTGTGTGTGTGTGTGTGTGTGTGTGTGTACGCATATCTTTCTTCCCACAACTTCCTTTGCTTCAGAGATACTAGTTACTGTATTTGCTGAGGCTGGACCCCCAGAAGAGGCTCCACGTGCACACTTTTTACTGCCGAATCCAGTGGAAGCACCCGGAGATGGGAACCACCATAGAGAGTAGTTAATGGAAGCAATGGGCTGATAGTATGACACAGTAGGGTCTGACTTCTTTGCCTGCTTCATCCCCCATTTTTGTTCACCTGTTCTGCTCAACTTAGATCTTAATCTAATTCATCATCTATGCGTACAGGGAAAAATAACTACTGAACTCTTTTTTTTTTTATTTAAAAAAAAATTTTTTTTAACGTTTTTATTCATTTTTGAGAGACAGAGAGAGACAGAGTATGAGCAGGGAAGGGGCAGAGAGAGAGGGAGACACAGAATCTGAAGCAGGCTCCGGGCTCTGAGCTGTCAGCAGAGAGCCCGACGTGGGGCTTGAACTCACAAACCTTGAGATCATGACGTGAGCCGAAGTCGGACGCTCAACCGACTGAGCCACCCAGGCGCCCCTTTACTGACCTCTTTTTAACCTATGGGACTTAAGGCATTGGAGCTCTCACCCTAGGTGAATTGGGTCTGTTAACACGTGGAAATGAAGGGTAGAGGAAGAAAGAACTTTCCTTAGAAATTCAGCCTTTAGTTATGGTCCTAGAGGGAGGGTTCTGAGCTCTGATTCTCCGAGTCCAGAGAAATTGTGGAATAAGATAACCTTGAAATTAACTGTTCAAGGGACATGGATGCTACTTATCCATGGAAAACTTTATCCTTTGCTCTTCATTGCCATGGATGTTTATAGGAAAGTAGAAGTTGATTCCACCATAGCTCATGGGCTTACTGGTGAACCCTCAGGGGACACTCCAGGCTTCACCCATGATGTCACAGCTCGTTGCTGGGCAGACAGATGTGATACCACACAGGGCATCCAGAGTCCATATGGAATGAACATTTGGAGGCACTGACTTGGAGAACAAGCTCTTGTTTTCAGACCGAGGCTTTTCAGACAGAGCGAGAGGGTCTGAGCATTCAGGGCAGTTGTGACGGAGAGAGTCATTGCCCTGATAAGAGAGTTTTGCAAAATTTTCTCTGAGGAATATGGATTTTAAGAACGTAACTCAAATTGCCGTGAGTTGCCTTTTAAATCAGAGATCTGATCTCATCTGCCTTCTCTGAAATCTTTAATGGCTCATCATTGCGTGTAGAATGAAGTCCTTGCTGTCCCCCACTGGCGTGCACAGACGCATGAGGTTTGGCTCTCATGGGCCCGTGCGGCCTCCTGCCTACTGCATGACTGTCTCCTCTCTCTTCGGCTCTCGTCATCTGTGTTTGCAGCACGTGCCCTTGACCGACTTCCTTGGCTTTTTTGCTCAAGCCATTCCCCTGTCCCTTCAGGTACAGCACTCCCCCCACCCCCCTTCCACCCTGGCCTTGTCACAATTCTAGCTGTCCCTCAAGGTCCCACTGGAATCCCACTTCCTCCAAGAAGCCTTCCCATACCCTTCCAACAGGCGGACATTTCTCCCTCCCACATTTTTATATCTCACTCTATGTTCCCAATGGTGCTTGTCACCACCAAGTCTTATTTCAGTTATTAATGTATGTGTCTGATGTTGCCACTTGACGGTAGGCCCCTGGAGGGCTAGGCTGCGTCTTGTTCATCTTCATGTTCTGCGTGGAGTCTAGAAAAGTGGGCATGTTCAATGCAATTGCTCTTGGTTTCTTAACCGAAGCTGCCAGCTGCTGAGATTTCTCTCTCCATTTGCTTTTCATACCAGGCTCATCATCTCTAAGTACTGTGTCCTATGTACGGCCCCACATGTGAAATGGACGGAAGGAAGAAACTTGCCCCTGGGTACACGATGGATTCTCCTCAGTTCATCTCAAAATCACTTGGGTGCAGAACGGATTTTAGGGAAGTAGAATAAATACCGTTTGCTTCCGTTAGAACTGGTTCAGCTTGTTTCTCACCCTTTTCAAATCATCAAAGTAAAGTTGCGGATTTGAATGCCTCACGGGTTCTGCTCTGGTGGACGAACCAGGGTAGCAATTTAGGCCTGATGCTAAGCTGGCTACGGACGTGTGGGGAGACTTCAGGCCCTGTTGCTAGCCTTCCCGTGTCTTTGTTATGTCAGGGTATTTTGAATGTGCGTTTTCCCGAACCATGTTCTTAACTGGCATTTACATTTATTTACAGGTCAAATCCTGCTACAAGAAGTAGTTTGAAAATAATAATCCCTCTGCACGAAAGAATGCCAGGTTTAAAACACGTGACCCCTTCGTTTCGCACAACATTGAATGGAATGGAATTTTTGGAGTTAAAATTTAGGGTCAAATTATTCGTAGTTTATTGCAGTATTGCATTTCCTTCAAATATGTCTGAGATGTTTTGTTAAATCTACAATCAATTTTGTTAAGTCCTCTTCCCCTGGGATGGAAAAGAGACAGGGGGATGGGCGCTGGGAAGAAGAATCATTTCTATGCGTCCTGAGAGAAAAAAGAACACCCACCTGAATTTGTCCCTCTGTCAGCTCTATCATGAAGGCATTTCTCTAAAGTGGAAATAGGAAATGAGGTAATTGGCAGACTCAGATCTTTTTCTTCACTTTTGAAACAAACGATGCGTTTTTGTTTTGTTTTTTAAATGTCATGAGGCTGGTTTCCCCCCCCCCCCTTCACAGAAGGAAAAGTTATTTTTTTGCAAGTGGTTTTGAATGTCCCCGAGTGGTTCCACTGAACTTGGATGGGGCTCAGTCTGCAGGTGGTCAAGCTTACTTGTGAGGGTCCCAGTGACAGACACCGTCGTGCGTATACCTGGGGCTGAGGCGTCAGAACTGGCCAGAGTGTGGGAATGGACCTCTCACACTAACCTGAGGCTGGGCTCCATGCTGCCTGCCTCACCCTCAGTCTCAGCGCCACCTCGGGGGCTGGACGTGGCTCCCCTACTGTCTAGCTTAGCCGGTTCCCTTTGTTGAATTGTGAAACACAGTTGTGTTTGTTTGTGCTGAGGTGACACTTTTGGAATCAAAGTCAGTGGGGGTTAGGCCTGGACCTAGTGGGCAAATTATATCTGAGAGACAGAATCACAGAATGTGAGTGCTGAAAGGGACAACACTTTGTGTGGTTGAGGACCCTAGGGCCCGGGCACTAAGCAAATGCCAAAGTCTTTAGCTAGTGCCTCATCCCGGGCTGGAACTCGGGCCGCCTGCATTTGTCCCTCTGTCAGCTCTGTCCCTCTGTCCCTCTGAAGGCTTTTAAAACTCCATCAAGGATCCACATGCTTTTTTGATCCCACATCTTGATGAGTAAAACATTTTGGAATATTTATCCCCAGTATGTGAAATCGGGAAGACCGGGTCCACATCAGGTGGTTTGAAGGGGAGAACTTCATGTTGGAAGTCAGTTACAAAGGGGTTGGAAGAGCTGAAAAGCTAAACAGGGCAGAACCAACCTGGGGCGCGGCCTCAGGTCAGCAAAGCGGGAAGTTAGTGTCTACCTTTGGGTCACAAGATGGAAGTTGTCCATCGGGAGATAGAGCAAGTCATGGCTGCTTAGCAGGGAATGGAAAGCCTGGAGGAGAAACGATCACTGGGCAGATGCTGATGAAAGCAAAATATCCTCCCTCTGGTAGCCCCTCAGTCTCTTGGTAGAGCCTTTGTTGTTTAAACCTAACTAGACTTGTTAAAATAAAACCCAACCAAGAGTCTTTTGGCAACAGAACCTGGGGAACGTGGCCTACAGGGGATTGCTCCCATGCTAGAGAGCAGTGTGGGGGGGTGGGGAGGGCGGCGTAGGCGGGGAGCAGCTCACAAGAGGAAAATTGAGGCAGATTATTTTCCAGAGGTGGCTGCAACATCTCCCACCCCTCATGCTCTTCTGCAGTGTGAGCTGGCCACTCTCCTTCACGGGATGGAGCCTCGTCCCCCCTCCTTGTATCTGGGCAGCTTTGTGATGGCTTCTGCCGATCGAGTATGCAGAAAGCGACACTAGGTGACTTCTGAGGCTCGTCAGAAAAGGCCACGCAGCTTCCCCTTCATTCTCTTATGCTCTAGATCTCCCAGCTGCCACGCTGTGAGAGGCCACACGCAGAGGCCATATGCAGGTGCTCACGTTGACAATTCCAGCTGAGCCCAGTGGCAGCCATGTAAATTAAGAAATTCCAGATGATTCCAGCGCTCAGCCCTCGGAATCACCTCCCAGCTGTTTGAGTCTTCTCAACTTCCAAACTCCTAACTGTCAAAATCTGTGAGCATATAATAAGATGGTTGGTTTTTTGTTTGTTTTGTTTCATTTTTTGTAATACCACTAGGTTTTGGAGCAGTTTGTTATGCACCCATATATCACTGGAACACAAATGACCAGGATGTTTATTTAGTACACAGTTATGTGTATACTAATATGTTGTAGCCATTATGAAGCACACACAAAACCAGAAATGAAATATGGGTGAGATAAAGCTAAATGTAAATACAAGTTCTTACCTTTTCTTCCCACACCTATTGAATGGTCTTGCCCAGTTGTTGGGCTGTTGGAGACCACACATAGTTGTATACATTGTATACATGGGCAGAAATATATGATATTTCTTGTCCTCTAGATGCCAGTGAGCACCTCACCAATCTGTGAGGAAGAGAGATTGGTGGGGCAAGTGATAGATAGGGGAAGGCCATGTTGGGGAGGTGTTCAATGAAGGTATGCAGTAAGGAGGGACACAAGTAAACAGGTGATGGAGAGATTCTGTGAGATGGAAAACAGGGCTCTTAGGCAGGGTAGAGATTTGTTCTGAAGCAGTATTAGTCTTTGAGAAAGTGTAGTTTCATTTCTGTGACGACATGCACGAAGACCGCATCATATCCCAATGTGGATTCCTGCCGATGCTATATAGTGGTTAGTGGATAGGGATGTTGTGTTACAGTTTCATGAACACAACGGGAACTGTTATGGAGAGCTGACTCTAGAGTTGAGTGCCTCTGAGTTCTTAATAGTTTTAGGAAGAGATTGGGTCCAGTCTTATTCCCTGGAACCTCTGGTATATTTTGTATGTGCACCCAGTATGCACATACAGACACATACTTAAGGTCTTTACGTATATTTTAATTTTTATATCATTACATACATGTAGACCTCTTTATTCACTGCTCTTACCCCCCCCCCAAAAAAAAAACAACACTCAACAAATATCTTTGTTTTTTTTCTTTCTTATTGCTGTGTGTAAACAGACTACGGTTAACATAAACTGTGTTTATGTGTAAAACCTGTACAAATAACATATCTAATCTAAGAGTGTGGAGGAGAATTAATACAAATGGATTTCTTTCTTTTTCTCTCTTTTTCTGACTTACTCCCAATAAAATCCGTTTAGCCCTGTCTTGCTCTGAATTCTCTTACTGGAACCGTGAAGTCAACCAGCTGCTGCATTGTGTGGTGGCCAGCCAATGTTAGGGTTGTGGTTTATAGAAATTAGACTCTGCTCCTGCCCTGGAGGAGCTCATAGTCTAGAGGGAGAGACAGACAGATGAATGGATAATTATGTTCTGCGTGGTGAGTGCTGTGAAGGAAGCAGGTAATGCGTGCATGGGCACATGAGGGATGGACACCTAGTTTCCGTGAGGTCTTCCTGGAGTTTTGGTAAGTGGGGCAGTTGTACAGCTGTACCAACCATGAATTGCATGTACCTGGCTTTTGGAATCAGTGTGCTTTCTACAAACAGACTGGATTATTTGACTTGAATATCCTGTTAAGGAGACAAGCTAATTTGCCTAAGGGGACCTCTTCACCCTTTACATTTAGGCTGAATGCTTTTCACATTGGTTCCTATCTACCTCTGGAATAAATTTTCTCTAGCCTGTCTATCAAGTAGAGAGACTGTTTGGGGATCACTCTGGTTTTTCAGTATTTCAACGTCATTTCTGGCCTTGGCCACTCTGTATATAGGAGGTTCTTTTTAAAAAAAAAATTTTTTTTTTAACATTTATTTATTTTTGAGACAGAGAGAGACAGAGCATGAGTGGGGGAGGGGCAGAGAGAGAGGGAGACACAGAATCGGAAGCAGGCTCCAGGCTCTGAGCCATCAGCCCAGAGCCCGACACGGTGCTCGAACTCACAGACCGTGAGATCGTGACCTGAGCCGAAGTCGGACGCTCAACCGACCGAGCCACCCAGGCGCCCCTATAGGAGGTTCTTTTTACCATGTCTGGAGTTGCCAGATTTAGCAAATTAAAACACAGGGCACTCCATTAAATTTGGATTTCAGATGAGCAACGATTTTTTAGTAAAGTATGTTGCAAGTATTACAATATTTGTGTACTTTTCCCAAAAGTATTTTTTTTTTTATCATTGAAGTTCAAATTTAACTGGATGTCCCGTATATTACCTGGAAAGTCATATCACTACCCTCTCTGGCTTCACTCCTCTTGGAATGTTCACAAGGCAGTGGGAAGTGTTTGCAACTTTTATCTCTAGGAGCACCACTTCTGGGGTGGAGATTTTGTCCTTCATTTTCCTATTTGCTTATCAAGCTTAGCTTTTTTTCTATGTCGTGCATGGCTAGGCCTGTCAGTTAGAGCAAGTGTGCCAAGCTTTACTTCTGATATGGACGCTGGTCCTATTAAAAACCTGGCCTTTGGTTGAACTGCTTCTACCAAAGTGATATCGTGCCTAAAACTTACTTTGCTCCGTAAACTTAGAGTGGACACTCTTTATAAGGAACGGTCCCAAAGCAAGAGTCTGAGGTAGGAGTGTAGGCTCCGGGAGCAAAGGGCATCATTCACTGCAGCTGTCTGAGACATTGAATCTGACAGATCAGAAATTCTTTTTATTTATTTCTTCATTTTTGACCATGATCTGGTAAACTGAAACTCTGGGCAAGTAACTTCTAGCTAGGCCAGGAGTCAACTAAAGGCAGTAGCAGTAATTTACAAGCAGGTTGCTCATGCCTGATACCGTGCTGAATGCTTTCCATGCATGTTCACATTTAACCTGCACAACAGCTTAATGGCCTAAGTACTCTTACCACCCTCATCTTCCAAGTGAGGAACCAGGCTTCCAGTGGTTAAATAACTTGCCCAAGGTCACACAGTCAGTAAGTGGCCAGGCTGGGATTTGAACTCCAGTTAGTTTGATAGAGCTCCGACTTCCTTTCTTTTTTCTTTAATGTATACATTAAAATTATTTTTTAGATATTTATTTTTTTGAGAGAGGGAGAGAATGAATGGGAGAGGGGCAGAGAGAGAGGGAGACACAGAATCTGAAGCACGCTCTAGGCTCTGAGCTGTCAGCATGGAGCCCGATACAGGGCTCAAACCCATGAACTGTGAGATCATGACCTTAGCTGAAGTTGGACACTTAACCAACTGAGCCACCCAGGCACCCCTTTAATATATATATATACACACACACACACACACATATATACGTATATATATATACGTATACATATATATATATACGTGTATATATATATATATATATATATACGTGTATATATACGTGTATATATATACGTATACGTATATATATGTATTTGGAATGTTTGTTTATTTTTAAGAGAGAGCACAAAAGCGGGGAAGGTGCAGAAAGGGAGGAGGACAGAGGATCTGAAGTGGGCTCTGTGCTGACAGCAGTGAGCCCGATGTGGGGCTCGAACTTACAAACTGGGAGATCATGACCTGAGCCAAAGTCAGATGTTTGATTGGCTGAGCCACCCCAGTGCCCTGAACACCCACTTTCAACAATAATGCTCCACTGCGTGGGGATAGACCTGGGGATAGTAAATGCTTGCGGGTTGATCTGTCTATTCTGTTTTAATGATTTCTAACAAGGAGGGATTGATACAACCTCTTCAATAGCTTCTTGTACTGTCTGATGCCCCATTTTGACAGACTACTCTTCTATGTATTAATATGATGTTTTTCCTTCACAGTAAAAAAACATTCCTTAGCTTCAGTGGAAGTAGCAAAATGATCAGTATCTTTTACATAAAGTGATAACTTTTTTTTTTTTCTCCAGCCATCTCTCAGTCTTTTCGGTTCTGTAATCAACATCACGATCAAAGATAATTTGAGCGCCTGTTTCCTAATGTTTTGTACTCTTTGCTGCTCTCTTTCAAATTCCTTCTCAGTTACATGTAGGAAATGCCTAGTAAGCATGTATTTGATGGGCTTGGATCTCGCAGTCTTCTCTCCTGCATCTACAGCATAGCCTGGTACCTATCCAAAGGTGTGTAGTGTTTTGCTGATTTCCTTGGAGTCATACCCAGCTCTTGTTTGTTTCATTGCACACCAGTGTGTACTACGTTCTTCTTGATATGGTGGTCTGTGATCATATTCAACAATTACTGAACATGTACACAAATAAAAGGTTTGTTAATAATCCTGGGCCCTCTAGGGAATGTCTGACACCCTGGTGTAGAGGCCACTGGCAGCGTAGACGTCACATGTAGTGTGATCATGAGACTGTAGAGCTCCTCACAGCTGAAGGGCCCCCACGTCAGTGGCTTTGAACTGACCGCAGAATGCCTCTGCAGCTTGCATGCTTCCAGTCCTTAGAAGACTTCAGGAGGCCCTGTTGTCCCTCTGATTGAGTGTTCATCTTGAGGGTCTTGAAAACCTGTGGCAGCCCCGGCAAAAAAAGTCAGGAAAAGGGTAAAGAAAATTACTGCCATTGATCTGCAGTGTCCTATAGGATGTGGGAGAGCTTTGGAGCTTTTGGGAGCTCTCTTTTTGAGATTTCTCTGTAGCATCCAGGATCTTTGGAGATGTGTGGTAGCTAGACATTGGGGGATCCTTGCTTCAGCCCCCCAGAGCACTTGGGGATACAGATCGGGGTTGAGTCCACTGGTTAAAGAGTTCAAAACTCTTGGAGACAAATCGGGGAGAAGGTAGATGCCGATCTGCATTTCAGCCTGGATAGCATGCAAACCTCAGCTAGGTGAAAGAGTTATCAGAGACATCTTTTATCTTTCACCAGCGGACTCAACCTCAGTCTGTATCCCCAAGTGCTCTTGGGGTTGAAGCAAGGGATCCCCCAATGTCCAGCAACCACACATAGTTCTGCCATCACCTGCTGCAAGACTACTGACCTGCCCTTCTAGGGACCTGAGATATGGGGAAATCAGTAGGACCTCTGGGAGCAACCCTTAAAGGCTGACCTACCCAAACTGTCTTTTCCAAACACTTAGTTCTTTCCAAGAAAAAGCAGTCTGTGGGATCATGGTAAGTTTGTGGTCTCTGGGTTTCCTGAGTAGCTGCCGGTCAGTTCACAGGAACCAAAGTACCAGTGACTCCAGATGGTTGATGTGTCCACAGAATTCCCATTACCCACTGATTGCCGTCCCTACATTCAGTGTGCTTTTCTGAGGACCACAAGTCCGGATCTGTGCTGTGAATCAAGAAGCACTATCTCTGGTATGCTGATGGGATTGATGTAACCTACATTCAGCGGAATTTCACATTTTAGAACTCGATGTACAGTTGCTTCTTGCGGAATCCAGGTCTCTTAAGTCTGAGGTCTTCTTTGCTTCAGAAACATGGCTTTTGAATGAATAGCCTTTGTTAAGTCCCCACTGCTGGCTGTGCCACCACCAACCGTGTTCCAGTCTTTGGCCTCAGAATGGAACCGGATGACTGTGGCAAACATGAACTTGAGACCATAGATATATATATAATCTGGGACCCGAATCGGTAGGGCTGTGCTTTGTCTGCGAACAAAGGTAAATAGGACTTCTTTGCTATTTACAGTGCTGTCTCAGCAAGGCACACATTTCAGTATCTTTAGTGCCTCCAGAGGGCTGACAAAGGTTTGTTGTTCTTTGATTGCAGTGCGGTTTTGAATTTAGCGTTGAAACATATGAGGCAGGGTTGGATTGATCCTTATGAAAAGAAAGCATTTACCCGAAGGATCCCCCCCTGGCAGGAACTTTCTTTAGGATTTTGCTATGAGGCAATGTGTCTATATTTGTCCCAGAACCTTCTTTTTTGTCTCCATTCAACAACACTTCCAGCATTTTGTATCGCATTTGCCCATGTGCCAGTTTTGGGTATTGTCTCCTTCCTTCCAGCGCTTTGTCTACATTTAACTGAAGGATAGTTGGCTTTTGAGGGAATAGGTGCTATACTTTCAGGATCCAGGTGGTACGATGGTAACTTTCATCACAGTTTTCGCATAGAGGTGTCTTAAAGGAGAGGGAAAGCCAATTTCAGGTTAAAATGCGATGCTTCAAAGACCACGTTGCTAAGAGTAAATAGTCCATTGTGGTGGGATTGTAGTAACCTTTTTCTTTCCACTTTCTTAAAGGCTTAAAATGTGTTTAATTTGACTTTATAATGAAAATAGCTGTTATTAAGAAGCATCATTGAGTAAAAAAAAAAAACAAAAACAAAATCCGCCGCTTCCTTGGTTCTGGGACAGGCCAGCAAGCCTACAGGGTGATAGATGACATGAGTTTAACATTGTGGAAGTGATTCAGAGAAGAATTCATGCCTCATCCTCAGCTTTGCGTTGTATGTCAGTGATGGTTGCCATGGTGATGTTTTTGGTGTCATCAGCAGAGGCTTTGGGCTGCATCTGAGAGATGAGCCATAGCCACAGGTGGAAAGGAGAGGATAAATGGATTATTGAAAATCTAAGATACAGGATGGAGAATACCCGTGGAGATATTATGTTTCAGGAAGCGGGGTAGGATTGCTATTGAGTGTGCAGGGAAAACACGTGTGGGGTTGTGGCTGTCTTTGCTCCCATCACTGACCCCAGCCCTTCAGTGAGGGAAATCTTGATCTTTGACCTGTATTACCACTGCCCTGGCAGGAGCTGGTTCCAGAGCTTAGCTGCTTGTTGGACCAAGCTGTTGACTCTTCCCTCTTGGGAGATAATGAAGAGAAGAAAGCAGTATGCAGCCTAGATTAGTGTAATCCTAGGACAGCTCACATACTGAGCCTCAGCCTTTCCCTACTTCATGGGGATATATATAGAGTGAGGGCATATGTCGCTACAACTTGGTGATTTGTTAGCTACGCTGACCAGACCATAGTCAGTGGGAAAAGTGACAGGACTGCAGTGTTCCAGAAGTTCTCAAACGTAGCATCCTGCAAACTGGAGAACAGCTATTTTCCTGAATATGTAAAGACTTTAAAGGAATATGAAGGCATGGATAATTTTAAGGGACTTAATTTCCAGATCTTCAGTTTTCTAGTATTCCTTCATAAAATCAATCTGCTTGAGCAAGTGTCATCATCCCTCCCCCCCCCCCCCCTTCATGGTAATTCTTTTCGTACTTTACAAAAGGAAAGCATATCTCTCATTTACTCAGAATTTTAGTGTATACGTTGCCCTAAGGTGAAAGAACTTCTAGTGGGGCTACATAAAAGGCACAATTCGAAATATTCGTGTTAGGGTGAACTTCTTTTATGCAAGACCCCATACACTACTCTTGTAACCAGATTGTTGAGGGATATATTTCTTTCTTTTATATATATATAATTTATTGTGAAATTGGTTTCCATACAACACCCAGTGCTCATCCCAACAGGTGCCCTTTTGAGGGATCTATTTCTAATAAGATCTTTTACGTTTATTTTTAAAATTGTGGTAAAATATACATAAAATGAAATCTAAGGTTTTACTATTTAATGCTCATCTGTCCAGATTTATAAAGTATGTATGTTCTTTTCACCAAATGTTTACAATTAATACTTGTAGTCATATCTCAATCCAGAAAAGAACAGGTAAACACATAGAGCCTATGATTACAGGTAATACAAAAAAAGCATAAACTTCAATTTATATATGTCCTGTGGTTGCAAAGTGGTATGATAGAGAGTGATCATTACAGTACCTGCATGCATTTTACGTATATGTATACATACACATACATATATACATATATACGTATATATGTATATATATACATATATGTGTGTGTGTGTATATATATATACATATATGTGTGTATATATATATACATATATGTGTGTGTGTGTGTGTATGTGTATATATATATATATATATATATATATATATATATATATATACATACACATATATATATATATATGTCACATTACCACAAAATCTTGTGGGGGAAATGAGAGAGAAATACAATGTGAGGGAAAAAAAGGAATGATATGCAATTTATGACATTTAAAGAAGAGCTGAATCATCGATTTCAAAAGTGGATGGTGGTTGATATCAAGTTACTATGGCATTTGTATTCCATTAAATACATTTAAAACAGTGACATAACAGTTTATTTCAAAATGTTAGTATTTACTGTATGCCAGCAATTATATCCTTGGCAGCCATTTCAATTACCATGGAAAAAAATGTAAATGTCAATTTACATATGTTTACATACAGGGTACATAGGTTTAAGAGTCCTCTTAGAGGGTAACTGAGCAACAAAGTTTCTAGATACTATTCGTGTTCCTCCATCTTGAGTTTGTATGTATTTTATACTAACTTCAACACCTGACTCTCCTTGTTTCCTGCTTTGACCCCTCCCCACCCCCACCCCCCAATATTTTTACTCAGTATCTCCCCGGGGTGGTCCGTGTCATACTCTGAAATGTCCACAGAGCAGCTCTTCCATTCCCAAATTAGGCTTTTTCCTCCACCTCCTTGCGGTCCTGCATTATTACAATATGGGCAGTACTTGGGCGTCCTGGTCTACCCTGTTGGGCATCTATCTGTCTGCATAGTCATTCCTGGGAAGTAAGTCTGTGATAGAAGGTTTATTTCCAAGTACCAATGCTTCATACTGTGCTTCTGAAATCAAAGTCAGGTGAAGAACCAGTTGCTTGTGTCACCTGATCTCATAGACTTCAGTTGGGGGTGGACTAACCTGTTTTTCCACTGCCCTTACACCATTGATTCTGTTCCTTTGGCAAAATAGGCTATGGGGCGCTCCTGGGAGTCTGAGCCCTCACCCTCACTGGCGGTCATAGAACCCGTCTCTCTGGGTGCTGGTAGTACCCGTGGGCACTGGTGCTGTCTCCCTCGCTCTGTGGAAAGGCTAGCTCTGGAGAGAGAAGAGTGGAGGTGGGGCACAGAAAATCTGCCATTGTGTTCACGGGAACTTAGCCCTGTTCTTACGGGTAAGACAGAGGTTCTGGTGTTAGCAACTGTAGTTAGTTCCTAAAGGAGCTTTCTTCAGGATAGCACAGGCAGAGCCAGACTCAACCAGTAACACCCAGGAAGACAACAAGAATCCAGTGTTACAGAAAACACAGCCCTCAGAAAGGAAGTGTAGGTTAGTTACAGAATTGTAACACTTCACAAAAATGCTTACCTTGCCACTTCTCGTGCTTTCTAATGTCATAATAGTGATGCATTCAATGGATTAAGCAGCTGGAACAAGAAGAGGACCAGGTACTTAGTTGCATTTTGTTTGGTGAGCTTGTAGGTTTTTTGTTTTTTTTTTTCTGCCCTGCCCCAATTTGTTGCAGACCTTAGACCTCTAAGGTCTACTTATTGTTAGTGATAATAATTACTGTATTCTTGAAAAGTACGTAATGCTAGAAAAGCAGTTCATTTTTTCCAGCCGTAGCCATCTGAGAAGTGGAGTGACATATAGGAAATAACTCATGTTTTAGAGGAGCCATACAAACTAACCTACCCAGTAGTCCAGATCATGGAAAAATTAAAGCTCTGAGCTTACAAGAAAACAGGTAACTGAAGCGATGTTCAATCCCGTGTGCTGGCCCACAGCGTTCTCTCTTAGTTTAGAACCTATATGTTACTTTTGTATTCTAGACTACCTATCACCATCTGAGGCACCTAGTAGCCACGTGGAAACTACTTGGATAATCAGGTAAAAGCCTTAATATTTATTTCTTAAAACCAAAAAAAAAATGTTTCTTTCTTGAAGTCAAGTCAGATCTTGAGTCATGGGTTTATATCACTGGCCCTAACTTTGTGACCTTAGCAAGTGATTTTACTTTCCTGATGCTCACTTTTGCCATTTGTGAAATGAAGAACCCAGGGTCTGCCTTTGCAGTTGAGAGGACTAGAGAAAGTGAGTATAAAATGCAAAGTAGGGGCTGAGCAGCTGTTAGCATTTCCTGGGAGGCGTCTTGGTACCCCCTGCACATGGGACCGTGCTGGAACCTGGCCCACAGTAGACCACCCAGCTGTAAGAAGTGGCAGCTGACTTGTGTGGCCCTTCTGCTATTGGGAAGCTGTGTTGGGACAGGCGCGAGCATTCCACCTGTGATATGGTGAGTTGTGTGACTGAGAGAGTGGCCTTGCCATGGTCACCTCTCCTCGGCAGTATGTGGTTAGAGAAGGGTTTTAGGAGATGACTAAAGGCATTGATGGGAAGGGGGTGCTGTGTGGCAGTTCAGAGGACCTTTTATATTTGAGGAAAGATACAAGAGAGGGAGTAGAGAAAATAAAATAAAGGTGGGTGATGAGCAGGCACATCGACATCAAATTGAGGTTGTCCTTTCTAGATTGGTTTTACAAGTGAAAATTCAAGTAGGCAAATCTGCACGTATTGATAAAGGAATTTATGGTTCATTCATGGATTCATTAATTTGATAGATATTTACTGAGTGTCTGCCATGTGCTGTGAACCGTTAAAGTGCCAGCAACACTGCAGTGAGCAGGCGGGGCCAGGGCCCTGCCCCCGTGAGAATGTGCTGGAATGAGAGAGACAATAAGCAGATGCGGGTATAACGATATCACAGAGTGATGAGTGCTGTCAACAAAACTGAAGACAGATGAGGAGACAAGTTTCAATTTTGGATAGATCGGGCAGGACAGACCTTTTGGGTAAGGTGACACTGAGCAGAGACATGAACCAAATGAGAAGGTGGGTCATGTAGCTAGCTATCTGGGCTGAGAGCGTCTCAAGCAGAGAGCGCACAAACGCAAAGACCCTGAGGCGGGAATATATGTTTCCGTTTAAGAGAAAGCAAGAAGGCTGCACGGAGAGAATAGCAAATGGGGTGGAAATAGGGGAGGCAGTCAAGGGCCAGTTCACGTGGGGCTTTGCGGGCCGTGGCAAGAACTTGGGATTTTATTCTCAGTTCAGTGGAGAACCAGTTGAGAATTTCTGAATAGGGATGTAACATGATCTGACTTAATGATCCTTTATGTAAGCAAATTATCATCTAGGAGCCCGTCTTATAAATTGTCGTTTGATTTGCACAGCAAGCCTGATGGGTTAATTCCATTTCAGATATAAAGGAAGTGGTATAGTCCAGCAGTTACTGGCTTGGACTTGGGGCTCAGACAGAATCACATTTGAATCGTGACTCTGTTTCTTAAGGCTTTTATGACTTTGGGCAGAATGCTTAAATTTGGTACATCTCTCTTTTCTCATCCTTAAAATGGTGCAATAATAGTAAGATCTACCTGCAGGGCTGTTTTGAGGGTTAAATGAAATAATATCCCCGAAGTGATGTCACACGGCCAGGCGCAGCCATGGAGTAGCGCTCAGTGCGCAGTTGGCCATTGCCCTTCTTATCAGAGAGGAATTAGTCAGGCCCCCTCAGCCCCGGGGGTGTTCCTTCCTCCACCCCCACCGAGCACTGCCTACCACTGAGGAGGTGCTTCGCCCATGAATGGAGATGGGGAGCGCCTCTGCAGGGACCCGAGGGGTCAGGGACATGATCAAAGTGCAAGCCTAGCAAGGTGACTATGACAGCAGGGCTCAGGATCCTCTGTGATTTATCCTCACAGGGAGATGTGATAATGAGACCATGCTCTACCCCCAAGTATAGCGCTGTGTGCGCAGCAGGCCCTGGATAAATATTTGTTGGAGATGAGAATCCTTTAAAGTGATTATTGTCTCTGTTGAAGGATACTGTATTATAAATTCCCATTAATTTAGGTTCCTTTACGTCCTGTGAATTCGGGTCTGATCTTTGTACTTTGTATGAAATGCAGAGTTGGAACTAAATGACTTACCTCGAGACTTTGTAAAAAATAGATGATTACCTAATTTAGGCCTATCAGGACATTGTTAATTAATTTGCCTCATTTTATTTTAGTTATTATTCACATGTATCCTCATTTAAAATATTATTTGTACAGCCATTAAAAGTCATAAAATAATTATTTCCAAGAGATTTCAGTTTTCATTAATTTTGATAAGATAGTCTAGCCCTTAAAAATTGCAAACGAATTAGATTTAATTAACATTATTCAGTTGGACAAGTTTAGGTTCAAAACAGTAAATGCTCAGGCATATGGCTGAAGAGTCGACAGGGTATGCGGGGGAGGGAGGTAAGGATTGGAAGAAGAATTTTTCTCAGGCCCTGGGGAACAATTCCAGGAAAATAAACAGTGATGGGGGTTGTTGCTTAAAAAGTGGATCACTAAGACATTTGGGGCTGTCCTCCCTGCTCCCAGTCACATCACTAGTCCAGTCCTTTGCCCACAGCCACCGATAACCCCCCAACAAAGTCTGGGGTCTCAGAATCCTTTGGTTCCAGTGGGAAAGCTAAAATGGTTGTGGTTAGGGGAGACAGATTTGGATTTGCACGTGGAAGATGGTCAAAGGCAGTCCCAATTCACAGGTTTATAGACCAGTGGTTTAAAGATTGAAGGCCTTGGGACAAACTTGAACCAGTTGTAACTCACATATGTGCACCGTCTTTGACCTTTTGCCCAGGAGAGGGCAGTAACATGCTAACATTGAAGCTTTTCCAGTTGTCCTTAATAGACACTGTGAGAGCCTGTACAGAATTAGTCACAGTTGAGCCTCATTTTCATTCTCACCTCATCAACATTCAATTTTACATTTAGTTGTTTCAACCTTTGTCTCCCGTGGTCTGCGCACATACAGATCTGGAAGTGACATTTTTCACCCGTTCTTAGGATACTAACAGACTGGAAATCTGCAGTGATGCTTTCTTATGTTTAATGCCGTGAATGCTGCAGGCCTTGGTTATTACTACTTCCTAGTGGATCAAGTTTAAGGGCAGATTATGTTGCTCTCTCTCAGCCATTGAGGTGGCTATCCTATCCCTGACTTTTCTAGATTTAGCAAATCATGCTGCCGAGAGTTCGCATCCTCCGTCCTACTGTAGAGCCCTATACCTTAGAAACAAAAGGTCACACCCTATCCCGTGCCTTATACAGGGTTTGAAATGAGAGAAGCATTATCATTTTTTTCCTTCTTTGTCCATCTTCACAGCAGGAAGCTTTGGTGGCTCGCTCCAGCCTTATCATTCATATGGCTAGGATTATTGGCTCTTCTCTTGGAGAACTTTTTCACCCCAAGGTCTGTGGGGAAGTTGTGGGCTAGTTGTGGACAATTTTTGCCTTTGATTAGGCTAAATAGAGGAGCATAATGTAAAAACAGGAGGAGGCATTGGAATATAAAATCCTCAATAGCTGGCAATATTGTTCTGATCATTCTTGGCAGTTGGCTTAGCTTTATCTGAAAGCCACAGAAGAGTGTGAATCTCCCCCTAACTCAGCTCTCTCTCACCCACCTTCTCATGGGCATGGCTGCCTTCTCCGGGCCAGTGGTTCCCAGAGGGGACATCAGCATGTATATAGTGGTTTATGAAAAAAAAAAAAACTGTGAGGAGTGAAGGGAATCTGTGAGAAGAGAGGGTGAACAGGATGAGTGATGGGAGGTGAGGAGGGGAAGAATCAGTATGAACTTGAACCTTGCAGGCTGTGCAAAGTACATAGTGAGTCACCTATTTCCACTATGTTGGAAGGTGTGTGGAGAGTCTGGATGTTTGTGAGTTGTGTGTGTGTGTGTGTGTGTGTGTGTGTGTGAGAGAGAGAGAGAGAGAGAGAGAGAGAGAGAGAGAGAGAGAGAGAGAAACAGAGAAAATATGAATATAGAAATGGAATAGTCACTCATCACTTATTAATAAGTAAATAAGAATTACTTATTTAGCAGAAGGGTTCTAAGTATATTAGTGAAATGCGAATTTCACTTCTGCTCCCTCTGTCCACCTGGCCAGGCCACAACCCATTATTTCCCATTGCTGAGTGTTTAATGATTTCCAGCCATAGGGCTTCTCTGGCTTCTCCTGGGAGCTTACTTCACACTCTGTTGAGTTTCAAATGTTTCTTGATACTCAGTCTATACTTCCCTTTGCTCAGTTTCACCCCATTATCTCCTAGTTGTACCCCTTGTACCATATTCATAAATCAATCTCTTTTGCCACTTCATCATTTTGGTAATTTGGAGCCTGACCTGTTTGTGTGTGTGTGTGTGTGTGTGTGTGTGTGTGTGTGTGTGTGTGTGTGTGTGATGGGGGAGAGGTGGATTGGAGGGCCAATGAGAAGGTGAGGAAAAAAACAACAACTTTGGGGAAAAATGCCTTCTGGCAGTGCTGTGTGGAGTTCTTTAAAGGTAAGGAAGTTTCCTTATTCTGCTCTTCCGTAAATCATAAAGCATTCTGAGGCAAACCTCATCACAATGGGCCTGAGTGGCTGGATCACTCTCCCAGCAGATGCAGTGTGTGTGAGTAGCATGGAGAGATGAGAGGTGAACGGAATGGCACAGCTCTGAAAGGCAGGCCCTGTTGCAAATGATTTAAATCTTGGTGTCATTTATGACCGTGAAACTAAGTCTCTCGGGGGACTGGTGAAATTTAGTAATATAATCTGTGGATTTTAAACTCTGTTCTCCACAGGTTCATAAGCTTGCAGCAAACATTCTGCTGGGTCACCAGCCTGCGTTCCTGGGTCCTCAGGTGGTGTTAGTTTCTTCCCAGCTACCTCGAATTGCCACCTCAAGGCTGGAGCTAACACAAAAGCTCCCCAAGCCCTTCTCATTTTATATTCAATGTGCCCCATGTACAGTGGAGATATTTCTTGGATTAAGAACACATTTGGTGTTTTTGAACTGCCCTGGATCCACCAGAAAATTTTAGGAACTAGATTTTAGGCAACTACTACAGATCAATAAAGTCAGTCAGTAACAATCATAGTAATAGGTGGCAATTCAAAGTCTCCATGCAGAATCGGGGGGCCTGGCTGGCTCAGTCCAAAAAGCTTGGGACTCTTGATCTTGAGGTTGTGAGTCTGAGCCCCAGGTTGGGTGTAGAGATTACTTAAATGAACTTAAAACAACAACAACAAAGACTACATGCAGAATAGACAGGAGGCGAGGAACAGTACAATTGTTTTGAGGTGAGTTTTTATTTTATTCTAATCCTCTACTTCAAAATTTCTTCCCTCTTTCCTGAGTAGATATTAGTTGGTCAAGTTTGATGTTGATGGCCAAAAAAAAAAAAAAAAAAAAAAAAAAGGAGAGAAACATTCAATTACCTTTATTTAAGAAAATTTAAATCAACCTTATTTAATTAAAATTTACATAAAATTAACAAGTTTTGAGTATACAGGTCAGTGGCATTTGACAAATATATACAACCACCTAACCACCACTCTTATCATCAAAGAACATTTCAGTCTTCTCAGAAAGTTCCCTTGTACCCCTTTGTGGTCCACTTTACTCCACAACTCCCTACCCGAGGCAACCATCAGTCTAATTTGTAATCTCTGCAGATTGGTTTTTTGTGTTCTAGAATGTCATATAAATGGAATTAGACATTACGCAAATGTCTGTGGTATTTGTCTATATTATTTTTATACATATGAATAGTTCCTTTTTATTGAATATTATTTTATTTATGAATATACCATAATTTGTTTATTCACCTGTTTCTGGGCATACGGGTTGTTTTCAGTTTGGGTGATCATGAATAAATCCGCAAAGAACACTCATGTCCAAGTCTTTTTATGGACATATGTCTAAGAATAGAAATGCTGGATCATATTGTTGCATGGTATAGGTTTTTTTTGTTGTTGTTCTTTTACTTTCAACCTGACTATGCCTTTATGTTCAAGGTGTATTCCTTATAAACAGCATATAGTTGAGTCTTCCTTTTTTTATCTAGCATGACAGTCTCTGCCCTTTAATTGGAAGGTTAATATATTTATAGTTAATGTAATTATTGATGTGGTTGTCTCTTGTCATACAATTTGGATTTCATTTGTCTCATCTGCTTTTCTTTCTCTGTTGCTTCTTTCCTGCTTTCTTTAAGGTTGATAAAGTATTCTTTAGTGTTTTCCATTTTCTTTCCATTTTCTTTCCTCCTTTAGTAGTTGCTCTAAGACTAACAATATGCATTCTTGATTATGGTAATTTATTTAGAATCAATATTGTATCTCTTCATACTTCACATTATGACATTGCATACTTCCTCTTTCCCTCTTTCACTCCCTACCTCACACCAGTCACTTCCCAATTCCCACTTTCTGTTTTCTGATTCATACTTCCCACTTCACAAATGTAATAACCTCACAGCAGCAAAATTTCCTTTAACTATCCACTTTGTTCATTGTAAGACTGTTGTCCTGTTTTTTACTTCTACATATGTTGCGAACCTTGCCTTACACTGTAATCATTTTTGCTTTAATAAAGAATGCTATATAAATTATGAAAAGAATGACAATATAGCCATTTTATATTTACTCATTTCTTTTCCACTTCAAGTGCTCTTCATTTCTTCCTATAGATCTAAGTTTTTTTATCTGGTATTTTTTTTTTTAATCTGGTATTATTTCTCTTCTGTCCTTTCACTTAGCTTTCCTTTCACATATTTGTCTGAAAATGTCTTTATTTTAGCCTTATTCCTTTTTTTAAGCTTATTTATTTATTTTGAGAGAGAGAAAGAAAGAGCATGGAAGGGGCAGAGAGAGAGGGAGAGAGAGAGTGAAAATCCAGGCAGGCTCTGCACCATAAGCTTGGAGCCTGATATAGGGCTCAACCTCATGAAGTGTGAGATTATGACTTGAGCTGAAGTCTGACACTTAACCAACTAAGCCACCTGGGTGCCCCCATCCCGCCCCTTTTTCTTTTCTATTTAGAGAGAGAGCGTGAGCAGGGGACAGGGGCAGAGGGAGAGATGGGGGGGGGGAGAGAGAGAGAGAGAGAGAGAGAGAGAGAGAGAGAGAGAGAGAGAAAATCTTAAGCAGGCTCCACACCCACCATGGAGCACAATGCAGGGCTCCCATCTCACAAGTGTGAGATCATGACATGAGCTGAAATCAAGAGTTGGATGCTTAACTTACTGAGCCACCCAAGTGCCCCTATTTTACCCTTATTCTTGAATGATATTTTTTCTAGTGATAGAATTCTTTTTTTTTTAATTTTTTTTTAACGTTTATTTATTTTTGAGACAGAGAGAGATAGAGCATGAACGGGGGAGGGTCAGAGAGAGAGGGAGACACAGAATCCGAAACAGGCTCCAGGCTCTGAGCTGTCAGCACAGAGCCCGACGCGGGGCTCGAACCCACGAACCGCGAGATCGTGACCTGAGCTTAAGTCAGAAGCTTAGCCGACTGAGCCACCCAGGTGCCCTATCTAGTGATAGAATTCTAAGTTAATAGTTGTTCCCTCTTCCTTTTATCACTTTAGAAATATTGTTCCATTGTCTCTGGTTAACAGTCATTTTCTTTAGCTTCAGAAGTTTGATTATGGTGTACCAACACATGAGTCTGCTTTGGGCTTATATTAATCCTGTTTGGGATTTGCTGAGCTTCTTGGAACAATAAGTCAGTGTTTCTCATTGCGTTTGGGAAGTTTTTGATTGTTACTTCTTTAGTTTTTTTATTTTCTGCTTCAATCTCATGCTTTTTATCTTTTGAGACGCCAATTATATGTATGCTATATCATTTGATATTGTGCCAAATATCAATATGCAGCTTTTTCATTTTTATTCAATTCCCCTCACCCCTTTTTAAATTTTTGTGCTGGGCTTGGACACTAGCTCTCCTTACTGCAGTCAGGAAATTGTGTTTAGGCAGTGAGCCAGAGTGAAAAAAAGGAAAGAGTAAATCAAAGATATTATTAATCTGTCTTCAAGTTCACCAACTCTCTGCCACCTCCAATCTTCTGTTAAGCCCATACATTTATTTTTGTTCTTGTTTTAAAATTGTTTTTAATGTTCATTTATTTTTGAGAGAGACAGAGACAGAGACAAAGCACAAGTGGGGGAGGGGCAGAGAGAGAGGGAGACATAGAATCCAAAGCAAGCAAGTTCCAGGCTCTGAGCTGTCAGCATAGAGCCTGAGGTAGTGCTTGAACCCACAAACCGTGAGATCATGACCTGAGCCAAAGCTGGATGCTTAACTGACTGAGCCACCCAGGTACCCCTGATTTTTGTTCTTACTTTGGTTATTGTACCTTTTAATTCTAGAACTTTCATTTGCATCTTTTGTAATTTCTGTTTTTCTGCTGAGATTTTCTATTCGTTCCCTCGTTAAGACCATATTTTCCTTTAATTATTTGACCATATTTTCTCTTAACTTCTTTTAATGCATTTATAATAGCTAATAATAACTGCTTTAAGATTTTTGTTTGCTAGGTCCATAATATGGATCACATTTTTCTATTTTCTTTGTGTAAGTGATTTTACTAATAAATGCTGGACACTGGGTAATTTGTTAACAGAGACTCTAGATTCTGTAATTTTCCTTGTAAGAGTGTTAATTCTTGTTTTATCTTGCAGTTTGAATACTACAACGGCTCATCACCTTGAACATGTGCAAGTTTGGTTTTCTGCTTCATTATTGCATACCTGTGGAAAGCCTATGGCATTTCCCAAGTCCCTCTAACTTGGTGGAAATCAGTCCAAATTCTGTCTTTTTATGAATCTCTTTGAGGTTTGGATTTAGTCTTTACCAGGGTGAGACCAGGGTAAGTCTTATTTTGTGGTGTGGTCCTTATTCCTAAGGAGTGGCATTTCTGGAATCTCTACCCTGGCAGGGCTAGGAGTCCAACAATCTCCAGCACTTCCCTTTTTGACTAGTGCTCAACCTCCAGTATCTGGGTTTTCCTTTCAACCCTGTAGTTGCAGTCTAGAAAATCTCGGGTGTGTTGACTCAAGATATATACTCAGCCCTCAGCCATGGACTCATAGTGGATCTCATGTTGAACTTATGGGGTCCCTTCCTGTACTTTTCTCTCTGACACTCCACCCTGCAGAATCCAGCCTATTTAGCTGCCAGCAACTCTGACCTTTGCCTCCCCAGCATGTGTGACCACTCTGCTGTGCTGGGAGTTCAGCTCCCTGTACTCCGGTCAGGAAATTGTTTCTAGGCAAGGGGCCAGGGTGATCACAGGCTGATCTCATGCGTTTCCCCCTTTGCAGGAATTGAAATCCTATGCTGCTTTCTGTCCATTGCCTGGAAACAGTTGCCTCATATATTTTGTCCAGTTTGATACTCGTTTCCAGTAGGAGGGCTGGTCTGATACCAGGTTCTCCATCATTGCAAATGGCATAAGCCCCTTACTTACTTTTATCTTTAATAATGGTTAGTACTCATGTACCTTGTGCAGGGTACTCTTCTATTTATTTTGTGTGTGTTATCTCTTTTAATTCTCACTGTAGTGCCATGAAGTTGGTACTGTTGTTATCACAATGTGCAGAGGGTTAAGAAACATGTGGCAAGAAATCCATCTAGCAAGTGCCCAAGAGTCTGGATTCACAGGGGGCAATCTGACTTAAGAGTTCATGCTTTTAGACAACAGACTCCCTGAGTGGACAGTAGCCAGTGCTCTGGGAATATCACTCCGTGTCTGTTGTTATCACACGGAATGTATTTTCCCTCCTCTAAAGATGAGATGAAGTACTTCATGAATGCAAGGAAGATTATTCAAATGGGAACCCTCAAGAGAAGTTGTGGCCATGTTATGGTCTGAAGGTGGTGTGCAGTCCAGTAGTTTTGTTAAGTCCTATTGGTATAACAGTTGCTAACTATTGCTTATATTTAAGGTTTGTATGATACAGAGGGCTTATAATTTCTTACAGGTCACACATAACTAGTCTTTTGAATAGCTGAGGCAGAGCCAAACTCACTCAGCCATGGCTCTTGAAAACCCCAATCATTATGTTGTGTTTTCATATGCTTTTCTCATTTTTGGATTGCCTGTTCCTTCTATCACCTTTGTCTTAAGGTTCCAGGAGTTCCTGGCTGTCCATTGGGTTTTTTTTTTTTTTTTAGAGGGCAAATGGGAACAAGCATCTCACCTATTCAGGTGAGGCAAGAACACGAGAAATAAGACCTCAAACTATTGCCTTTTGGTTGGGGTGTTTAGCTGGAGACTAGGGGAGTACCAAAGCAGACTCTATTTCCTGGCTGTTGTTCACAGCTGCCTTGACAGACGACCAGGCGATAGGAATGTGTGAGTACATAGGGCTTTGGTTACATCAGACCTGAGAGCCATGCTTTCCATATAAAGTGCTGCTAAGCATTACTCTCAAGTATGTGAAGAAGCAAGGGGAAACCAAGGTTTAGGACTCAGCTATGTGTATGTATTGGGGTCTTGGCTCCTCACCAGTGATGCAGCTGTGAATTTTGGCCAGATGCCCGATTATGTCTCCCCATGATGTTATAATCTTTAAGAGCCCTGTAGAACAGGGGATTAACCTAGGGGAAGAGATAGGCTAACAGAGTAGCAGTGTAAGGTAGCAGATAAAGCCCTGGATTCTACTCTGATTTTAAAATCACTTGCAAGTATTGTAATCTTGGGTGAATTACTTAAATGTCCTCAGCCTTGGTTTCATTAATTCTAAAATGGCTATCACAATATCTGTTGTATCCAACCTTAAGGATTTTTGTGAGAGAATGAAACAACGTGTATAAAAACTGTATTATCTAACCTAGCGTCTAAATAGTTTTCTGAGTGTAAGAGAGTCAATGGCATGCAGCTTCTGGCAATTTGGTTACTGTGCGCATCCTGATTTTTGGAAAAAAAATATAAATGGAACCATTTGCCTGGGAGATTTGGACATTCACAGAGGCGGAGCATAGGCAGATATGGGTTGTCAAGGAGTATTAGGGTTTGAATCTGTGAGAACAACTGAAATGGGCTGCTGAGATGAGGCAGTGAGTTAATAGACATTTTCTAAAGTTCTGGTGCTCAGCCTTGAGCCAGATGCTGTCGAAAACATAGCAGAAATAGGACGCAGAGTTCACATCCTCTCTAGGCATGGAGTCTCCTCAAAAGCTAAGATGGAATGACGGTAACACATTTCAGAAAAGTCAGCAATTTGAGTAGGTTGTTGACTAGGAGACACTTAGGGGTAAGGGGAAATTTCGAGGAGGAGGTAAATATCCACTGTAACTTTCACCAGTTCTGTTCATCTTCAGGCAGGGTGAACCTCATTCTGTCAGCTTATATCAGCTCCTCTCCCAAGCTGGGCTTTTCCAAGGCAGGTACTTCTAAACCCTCCAGCTGATCGGATCTGTCACAAATTAGGTTGATCCAGGCTTGGGGTCCGGCAAACTGAGTAGACTTGGGCCACATACCTGCCGCGTTTCCTTTAGCACTTACTGTCCAGTTCCACCATGAGGCTTCTACTGTGCTTTCTTGATTTATGTTACAATTCCTCTACAGGGCCAGGAGCCCATATCTGAGCCTTAGCTCTGTGGGTAGGGTGATACCCTCTCTGCAGAGTTACCAGCAATACCTGAGCTATGCTGGGGAAAGGATGTAGACACCTTTGGGAAGCCAGGGTAGGTAGAAAGTGAAATTAGGATAGAATTATAAATGTGAGGATATTTGGATGGGGCCGCATCAGGTAGATGCCTGGGGAAATCGTGATTCAATGGGTAATTAGCAAAACAAAAACAGATTGTGGTTGGACTCGGAGTGTAAGTGTGACCAATAAAGGAGATAAATGGCTGTCAGGTTAAATTGATTGGATAGAAGGAGCTGCCCCAGGGAAGGGAGCCATCTTTGAGGCCTCAGTGTTTCGGTTAGGCTCTTGGCAGGAAGACACTGGCATACTCAGAATGTTTAATTGAAGAATTTGATAAAGCGACTATGTGCAGTGGTATGGGAAGAAGTAAGGGACGCAGTCGAACCAATGAGTCAGGTCCAGGGACTAGTAACAGCTGGAAGCCATTATCACCCCTGGCTAAAGGAAGAAGCAGAGGGAAACTGGTGAGAAGTGTAACTATGGGAGAAGGGCTGCCCAGCAGGTACTGTAGCCCTCCCCCGCCCCACCCCACATACCCTTTGAGTTCAAACACCACTTTACTATCACCTTGGAGTACCAACAAACACATGTCAATAGTTTTAAATGCAGTCTTTTACTCACTTTATCAGGATAGCATAGAAATTCGGCTTTCACAGTCTTAAGGGCAGACTGCTTTCTATTTCATCCTGAGTTTTACCTCTAACTCTAAAACTGAGGTTCTCCTGACCCTTTTGTTCTTAACTTCAGCATTTCTCTGGATCTTTCCCAGTTCTGGAAATCACCCAAAACTAGTCCTACTCTTTTTGGTGGAAGCTTAGGGTAGGCATGCAAGAAAGGCTTTTCTGCCTCCCCTACCTCAGGACTTCTCTTCCATGATACCATCCAGTTTTTGAATGCATGATACTTCTAGAATAGAGACTTTCATGAAAACAGATAAACTTAAGTGAATGAATGAATGAATGAACGAAATATAAACAAAACCATCGCAGAGATTCATGACTGGGGCTTTCTATTTCCTTCTCAGTTCAACACACCCCTTCTCTGGAAATCCTGGCTTCAGAGCCCAGGCTCCTCTGGGCTAATCCTGATGCCCAGAGTCCGGAGCCCATGCTCCATCCTTGACACTTTCAGGCTGTCTCTTTTCACCAGCTTCTTCCATCCTGCTGCTTCTGAACATGCTTCAGTCTCCTTCTAAAAACCTCCCTGAAACCTGACCTTGCCTTTTGAGCTATCATTGTCTCCCTTACATGGACAAACATAGTTTGGCTGGAATAATTTCCTCAGTATCCACTCACCTATTAATCACTTACAACCCCGCTACTGTTGCTATCAATTTATTGAAACAGAACTCTGTCATTGTTGTCCTCTTCTCTAGATCTTATCGGTGCCTGAGCAGTGCTTATTCTCTTTCCACTCCATCCTACACGGAATTAAGCAGTGGTCTACTTGGATGTTAGATATCATCTATCTTCCTCTTTGGCCTGATGCAGGAGCCCTTTGTATATACCTCTCATAGATGGCCATTCATCCTACGTTCAGTCTTCCCGGGGTGATGGGTGCTTGATAAGGTAATAGTAACTGTTTGACCATTCTTCCTTATATGCAGCACAAACACACCTCTTTCCAGCTTTTCTAATCCTTAATTTTCATTATTCCCCCTCTCTCTCTAGAATAAGTTATTCGTTCAATTCAGTTCACTTCAACAAACATTAGTTGAGTGCCCGTTATTACAATGTACTAGATAAGCATGAACAGTAAGATTCCAAAAAGGACTTTTGAAATTTTCCCAAAAATAAGACAAATAAGGAAGCAATTGATTCAGAGTTTGGGTAAGATGCTAAAAAGTTAGCAGATGAATGAATTTGGCTCTTGAGTTTATGAGCTTGTCTGATTTCCCCTTTATAGGGCAATCATTCACTAAACATTTATTATTGCCTGCTAAGTGGTAGGTATTGTTCTAGGTCCTGGGATACAGTGATTAAAAAAAAAAAAAAAGTACAACCGATTTGCTAGTGGAGGGCACAGATTTTAATCATGTAAAAGAATTATATAATTTTAGATAGGTTAAATAAAGGGGGTTTAAGGCTCTTTTGGATAATGTAGTCATGGAATACCTTGGAGGGAGTGGCAGTGGTATAGATACCTGCTAAATCAAAGGGAGTGGTCCATGAGGAAACCAATAGCAAGGGCAAATGCCCAAAGACAGGAGCAAGTTTGGCATGTCTGGGTAGTAGCAAGAAGGTCAATGTGATGGGAGTGTAATGAACATAAGAATATTAAAAGATGAGATTGGAGGGACAGATCAAATCATGTGGAGCCTTTAGGCTATGGTAAGAGGCTTCAGTTTTTATTTTGTGTGAAAGAAAGTTATTGGAAGACATGCTTTGATTTCCATTTTAATCTAGGTACAGTGTGAATAGTACGTAAGGGGCAAGACACGTTCAGGTGGCTGTTTCATAATCCAGGTGGTAAATGATGGAGATTAAGGCTGTGGAGGTGGTGGGCAGTATTGGATTCTAGGCATATGTTTATTACAGTGCCGACTTAACTTGAGGATGGATTGCAAAAAGAAAGGGTTGAAGGAAAGAGGAGTCATGGGTGGCTATGCAGTTGGGTAAATGGTGTTGCTATTAACTGACATAGGGAAGACTTCCAGGGGCAGAACATTTGGTGCAGAAAAAAAAATGCAGTAGTTTTTGGTCTGAATTATTGTGAAGTATTTCTGATTTAGACGTCTATTTGAGCCTTCGGGTTGGAGGAGTTCGAGACTGGAGATATAAATTTGGGAGCCCCCCAGTAGAGAGATGAGATTAAAAGCCATGAATTTGGATGTGATCACTTAGGGAGTGAGCCTAGGTAGCTGGGGGAGAAATGTCAGAGAGTGAGGCCTATGGCATTCTACTTTCAGAAATTATGAAAGGGAGGAGAGGCGGGAAGGAGATAGCAAAGACTGACCACCAAAGTAGGAGGAAACCAGGATACTGCAGTATTACTGACGCCAGCAATGAAAGTGTTTCACAAATAAGGGCATAGTCAACATTGTTGAAGGTAGATGCGAGAGGAAGCTGAGACTGTAAATTGGCCATTGGGTTTGGTGGCATGGGGGTCATGGGTGACCTTTATACAAGCAGCTTCAGCAGAGGGTTAAAAGGAGAATAGAATGTGAGTGCATAGTGTTCCGCAAGTATTAGGAGATGAATACCACAGTCTTGGTCGTCTTTTGTACGCATTATACATACTGTTTTTTTTTTTTCAACTATTCCTAACATGATATACTTTTTAGATTTCTAGATATTTTTTTTTTTTTCAATCTTTCCCGGTCACACCACTTCTAAATGAGCTCAAGTGTTTCTTAGTTACGTCTAGTCCAGAACTTCATGTGTGATTTGTCCCACGTAGAATACGTCAGGAAAGTGATTCCCTTCGTTCTAGGTATTCTACATCTGTTATTGCAGCCTAAGACAGATTGCATTTCTTTCTTTTTTTTGACAGCCTCATTGAACTTTTGATCGATAACTTATCTAAGAGCTCTAAATCTTTAGCACACGTATACTTTCATAGCTACTTCTTCCTATCACAGTTTTTTTTTTTTTTTCTTTTGGATCCAAGTGCTGTACCTGATGGTTGTCACTGTTGTACTTCACCTTATTGATTTGGCTTGCCAGGGTCTAATTTGGGTCCAAATTCTGTCACTCGGGGATTGATCTCATCTTTTTAGAAGAAGGCTCCTATGCCTTCAAGTCATTAATAAGCATGATACTTGCTTTCACATATTTTGTGGAAGTTGGTGGGTATAAATTATAATTTTCTGATACGTAAATATAAATGTAGACAGGCCAAAGGCTTTTTAAAGAACACAATTTGCCGTGAGGGAGGCCACACAAAGTTAGAGGGTCTGGTTCTTACTTGCTTCAGATCAGAGCCAGGCGGATGCTCTTAATACCTGGGTGTGTCTGAACCAGTTCCCCAAAGCTCTTTCCAGGCTGGGTTGGTCCATTCATCTCATCCAGTTGTGAGCCTTGCGGACTGCATCATTATTCTGCCCACCATCCTCTGTCGCGGCCTCAAAGATCTCATGGGAGACTTGGCCAGATGCCCCACTGAAATTAAGATTCCTTATATTTCATTTATATTCTTTATATTTCATTTCTCTGCATCACCAGTCTGGTAGTCTAATCAAGAAAATAAATTTGTTATTTAAAAAATCAGGTTAATAATAACTTGTCACAATTAATATTTGTTTACTGTATTTTGGTGTTCAGAGTGCTTTGATGTATGGTTTCTCACTGAGCCATCACAATAACCTATGTTACCTAGGATGTGCTGTTTTGCAGGTGAAGGAACTGATCATCAAAGAAGTTAGGTAGCTGACCATAGGTTTCACGAGTGCTTATAAGTGGCAGAACCAGGATCCAAACCACTGACATAGGAGCCGGGAAATGGAAGCCTGGGCTGGTCGCTGAGGCAGTCTGGTGTTTCCGTGAGATAGGAAATAGAGGAAAGCTGACGCTTGATGCTCCTGTGGACACTCAGAGCTTTGCCCAGGTGTATGACAGAAGCCTGTTTTCAGATAGCCATCGCTAGTGGGGACGCTCTCCTTTAGCATATCGTGGGGCCTGGCTTTCCCAGACTCCCAGTGGGGGCTGGGCAGAGACTGTTTGAGAGCTGTTAAAAAAGAAAATCCAACTGAGTAAATTTGAAGATCTGATTGGCTTTTCTAAGGGGCGCCTGGTCAGCTGGTTAAGGGGTGGTTCAGTTGGTTAAGCATCCGACTTCGGTTCAGGTTATGATCTCGCGGTTTGCGGGTTCAAGCCCCGTGTTGGGCTCTGTGCTGACAGCTCAGAGCCTGGAGCCTGCTTCCCGTTCTGTATCTCCCTCTCTTTCTGCGCCTTCCTCGCTCATGCTTTGTCTCTCTCTCAAAAATAAATATTAAAAAAAAAATCAGTAATTGACTTTGCTAAGTAATTCATGAATCCGGCAGCATCCCAACTAGCAAGTAGAGAGCTCCAAGGAGTTGTACAATATGGAAGGTTTTCATGATAAGGAGGTGGTACAAGGAGGTCATTGGCAAGAGAAAAGACAGGATTGTTTCAGGCAAGGTCACCTTCTCTTAGGGAGTACGGAACAAGGTCTTATTAGGTAGAACGCTTCATCTTCCTTTGGGGGATGGAGAGGACCCATGTGACTGATACCTTACTGGTGCTCACCAGAAAATTACTGACTGGTTAAGAAGATAATTTTAGAGGAAGTTTAAACTGCAGTTAGGTTAGATATTAAGCCCTGCTTTTGCTCACTTGGCTTAGCATAAGTGACTCCATTTTGGGCATGTGGTTTTCTTTTAACAGAGTTTTTCTATGAATCTGTGCAAGTTAGAGCTGGTCATATGCCACTGTCTAGTTTAGAGGTCCAATCCTCTGAAGGATTAGTGGTAATGATTCCTGAATAAATCTTCAGGTTATGTAAATGTCCTTAAAAACAGAACTTTTGTACTAGTCAGACCTAGTTCAATTGAACTAGACTGAGTTTAACACCTGCCTCTATACTTAGTAACTGGAAACTTGGATACATTTACTAACCTCTTGTTTATTCATCTATAAACTGGGAAAAAACGATAGTGCATACTCTATGTAATATGGTCATGGGGACTAAATTAGTTAATGCATTGAAGTATTTAGCACACAGTCTGCTGCCTCCTAAGAAGTCAATAAATACTAGCTGTTGGTGACTTGCCGTTGTCCTGGCTCAGTACCTGATGTGTGTAATGACTGACTGCTTCTTCACAGTTTCTTTTTCTCATATAAGCCTTCTTAGCCATATTTGCCTTTCCCTTCTCAGTTTGAGGATCGTGCTCCTTGGAGGAAGAGATGAAACGCAAGATAAAAGTTGAGTACCTCTGCCTTCTCTCTGTCATCTTTTAACTTGCCGTCATCATACAAAGGTGTTTCTACCACTTCCTGATCATTTTTCTTTGAGCATAGCTTTAACTAGTGTTTTGTTGTTGTTGTTGTTGTTTGCTATTTTGCCCCCTAGGCTTTAGCCACTTTCCTTGCAAGTTTAGCCTTATGTGTTTTATAACTGTCATGTCTTTATATATTATGAATATATCCTTTCATACATTTTGTTATATAATCTGATTTATGAGAACTTTCTGGGTATCCATATTGTCTTTCTTAAGCGTCTTCTGCATTAGGATTATTAGCTGTTATACAGCCAGAATAAAATCATTTAAAGTATTGCATCTCTTCTTTTTAAAAAATTTTTTTATAATGTTTATTTATTTTTGAGAGAGAGAGACAGAGTGTGAGCAGGGGAGGGGCAGAGAGAGAGACACACACAGAATCCAAAGCAGGCTCCAGGTTCTGTGTTGTCAGCACAGAGCCCAATGTGGGGCTTGAACCCGCGAACCGTGAGATCATGATCTGAGCTGAAGTCGTACGCTTAACCGACGGAGCCACCCAGGCGCCCTGACATTGCATCTCTTTTGAATCACGTTTCCTTCTTAGAAATGTCCGTAGGCTCAAATTCATTATTTCCAAGTTCGAATTTTCCATCAGAAATCATCTTATCAGATTACACATCCTACTTTCCACATCATCCCTTTCTTAGCTAGCACAAATTCCAGTAGAATGTGGTCATTCCCTCCCAAGAATATCCTTAGTTCTACATAAGCATCTAGGACAAGGATTGACAAACTACTGCCTGCAGGCCATATAATGGTCTGTTGTTTTTTACAAATAAAGTTTTATTGGAACACAGCCATATCCATTTGTCTACACATTGTCTATGGCTACTTTTGCACTACAAGGGCAAAACTGAATAGCTGTGACGGAGACAGAGACCACGTGGCCCACAAAGTGTAAAATATTTACTCTCTGACACTTTGTGGGAAAAAAAAATTGCTGGATCCTTACTAGAGCTTCCTTGAGGAGGAAGATTAACCCCCCTGTGGCAGCTGTCCTCAAGAGATTTCTTCCCCCTCTGAGAAACACTGCTGTCAGAAGGAAAAATCAGATGCCCTGTTTTAAAAGAATTAAACTTCTAGCATGTCTAAACAATTGAAATCTCATATCGCTAACATTATCTTGCCTTTCTGCCAGTTTTGTGATCTCTTTCAGGAAATATTTTCAATATCCTCTGTCAGGCTAAGATGCTTGGTGGTCTACTCTTAACTGTGTTATTATTTTCTGTCTTGTTTTATCTTTCATCCAAATACTCTCAACCATAATATATCCTGGTTTGTGAATTTTCAGACATGTCTGTGCCTCCTTAAATGCCTTCTATTCAAGTTCGTCTTTTTTAAATTACAGGCAGAACCAGATAGGAGATAAAAAATCCTTGACTGTTCATTTGCTGCAGACTCGCTCTACTCCTTAGGCTTCACTTGTTGGCCATCCTTCCCTGCTCTCACTCAGCCTCCCCCTACCCACAGGCAGGATGATACTGGGGAGGAGATAGGGCAAGAGAGTCATTGTAGGCGGTGGTCTCTGAGTGAATGCTGTCAACTAGAGTAAGAAAAAAACTAGCCAGGAGAGCAGCTGTTTCTGCAGCCTGGGAAGAAAGGATGGGTACGTTGTTTAGGTGTGGATGGTGGCTTGAGAGTATGTCAAAAGGGAAGGCTCAGTAGCCCAGGCGTTAAGTCCAGAACAAGAGCGATAAACCTGGAAGGCACGCATACAGACCAGGGTTTTTGCAGTTGCTTTTTGCAGTTGAATGTGTGCAGGTTGCAGTTCCTTAAAAATGCCGGATCCTACCTGTGCCCTGACCCCATTGTTCCGTCCCTGTCATTTTCAAAGGTTCTGCCTTCTGAACTGGTAGTCCTCCCCTGCCCTCTCCCTGGTCTGAGTGTGCCCCTGCTAGATTTATTTCCTCTCTAAAGCACAGCTTCATACAAATGGGAATTCAGAATCTTGCTAATTCTTGCCTCTTTTTCCTTGCTTCCTCTGATTCTCAGTCACGAAAGTTTATTCTTTGTATATCTCAGGTTTTTTTTTTTTTTTAATCCTTAAACGCTTCAGATTAAGAGGGGGAAAATATTTTAGTCAGGAAAGATTTATGAGACAAGAAGAGTTAATGGATTAATGGAAAAGCAAGTCGCTCTGTATTCTAACAATAGGTCATTCAACAGTACTTATTGCAAGAACCATTAAAATCATCAACAGGTCATTAGTGCTGACTTTGAACTAGCTCATCAAAATCTCACTATTAATAGCCTTAATAGCTTTGGAAACTGGCTCAGAATGCTTGAATTTTAACAGTCAGGAATTAAAGGTAGAACAAAATGACTATTGGGCTCCTTTGGTTTTAAGGTCCCAAGGGAAATTCAGGGTTTTGGGGGGTCCTTTCCAAAAGTGTGGGGTTGTCTCGGAGGACAGGCAGTTGAGTTCTCTCCTAAAAATGCCTGCTGGTGCCACTGTCAGGACGGAGAAAAAGTAGATGACATACTGCTCTGACCTGCTGAGAGCTGTGCACATGTTCCTTTTCAAAATGGTGGAAATCAGAAAAGGAAGCCGTGCTTTGAAGATTCTGTCAGCAAACATCTCAAAAATGACAGATGTCCTACTTTCTTTTGCAGACCTTTTCATGACATAACAGATCTCATTTTGTTCGAGCTTTTTCTAACACGGTACTCTTGAATCACCCTTTAATTTCTTCCTGTTATTCCTGCTCTGTCACATGCTGTGTAAGAGGATTTTGCAGAAACTGGGGTCCTGGGTAGGTCAAGTCACACAGGAGACCTTTAACTTAGTCTCCGGTCAGGAACTGGGAGATGCTGCGAGCTGTTCTCCAGGGGGAGCCTGCAGACAAAGTAGGCGATGGGAGACAAAGGCAAGGCTGCTGTTTCAGCCGCTTCTTGTCCCTCTTAGTCTAGGGCGGTTGTGCTTTAGACTTACAATATAGGATACATGGATTCTGCCCTTTATGTGTTGTTAAAGCAAAGATGTCCTTTTTCCTCTGAGCTCTTAAGGGGAAGTTAGCAGCATTTTTATCATTTTAATTTTTCCTTTATGATTCTAGTCTTAAAGAAGGTTTTGTCTATGTCTGTGCCTGGGTATGTATGGGGGAGAATAAGAAAATGCCACCTTTGCACCCTAACTCCTAATTTTTAACTAAGGAAATTAAGGGGAATGTAGATTAGCACTTAGAGAGGGTAAGAAGATCTTGTACAGAAAGAGAAGAGTTAACATATGGACATCAAGTACTTGGGAGGAATATGGGCAAATCATTATGACATGAGAGATATATAGACGCAGATGTCAATACAGATCCACACTCCAGATCCACTTTCTGTCCTTTCCCCCTGCTTTAACTGCTGTGAGGCTGAACCTGGTTTACCTGATCGCTGGGCCCCCAGTGACCCCATTAGGATTACCCAATGGGATGCATGGGAAGAGAGAGCATTGGAAGGGTGAGGCTGGATGGCCACTCCCCCCCCCCCGCCCCCCCAGTTTCAACCCTACTCTTTCATCTCTACCATGCTGTGGATTGCTGATGGCTGCCATTTTCTCCCAAAGGCCACAAATACCTTCACGGTCACCCTAGGGCAGGGTTCCATTACTAGCTCCCTTACCTTGCCTCTTTAGGCATCCATACCCAGGTGTTTTAGCCAACCACCTTGTTGTTTTCCCTGGACTCTGCCCACACCTTTATAAATAGTCTCTGTTAAATTTGCCTCAGTCTCCCCATTTAGGATTGCCAGCTGTTTCTTTTGGGACCCTTCTGATGCAATTCTAGTTATCTTATACCTATCTAATATACCTGTGACCACGTACCCCTTTTATATGCTGTATGCAATGTATACTTTAGGTCTTTCTAAATCACCAGGCAGGATGTTGCACTGGCTCGTTCCATCACAGGTATTGCTCAGAGATTCTGAGAGGAAAGAACAACAGGGGTAGGAATCCCTGTTCCTTGTAGACTAGGAAATGGATCTTGATTCTGTCTAATAATGAGAAGAGAATTCCTCTTTTCTTTCCAAATTCTCCTTGCAAGTGAGTGGGCTTTTTAGTTGTTGACAGGAAAGCTTGTTCCCCTGGCCCAAAGGCAGTGTAGGTGAATTGTCATGGAGGCAGTATAGGGTTGGTTGGGTGACAGAGAACATCCAGTTGGGCTGAAGCACTTAATCGTTGAGCATCTCTTGGCCTCAAGCAAAGATGGTGGCCTCCTTACATGCTTTCCACCCAGGAGAGCAGGGCTCTTGGAAAACAAATCTAGTATGTCGTTAGCATTCATCCCTTTACCCTGGATAGCCTGATTCATTTTTTATTACGTTTCTCTAAACTCCATTGGGTTTAGTCTCTCCCTACTCTCTCTCTTTAAAGAAAGCATGTACCTAATAATTCAGACAATGTACCATAGAGGTCACTTACGATGGTTGTACTTTGCTAATGTCTGATGTTTTGTACTTTATGCAATATAGAACTTTAATGGCATTTAAAAGTGCCTCATCTCGTTGCAATCTCCTGTCTGATTCTCTGCTTTCACCTTAGTTCTAAGGTTGGGTGATTCGTTCGGTTATGTGAATATCAGAATCCTTTCTTTTTCCCAGGAAAATGTCATGGTGAATTTTTTTCGAGTTGAATCGAAACACTGTAATTTTTAAGTCACTTGCTTTATCTACAGTGGCATTGCTTACACCCGTGCCTGCAAAGTATCTTCAGAATTGCTGAAGGGTCACATAAACAAAATGCGGACTCCACGTGCATTTAGGACGAGCTGCATCTCTAGTCGTTGGGCTTTTTGGTTGCGGTCCACAGAAAATGATATTGACTAATTTAAGGGGTGGGGTGAGGTATGGTTCTAGACGGTTCTATGGTTTCTAAGTTTTTGTGATACCCTGCTTACGATTTAAAGTCCAGGGAGGGGGCGTCTTTTTGGCCCAGCATGGGCCATCTTGTTTGACAGTCCCATGGAGATTCTACTCACTGGGGGAGGGGGTTTCTCAAAACACAACTTGGGTGTTGTTTCCACTGACAGGAGGGCGGGTGCCTGGCAGGAAAGCCAGCAGATGTCCACTTCAGCATCTGTCTTTAGTCTTCTGTTTATCTCTCTTCCAGATCATCAACTAAGATGTTAAATAAAACCGGACTTACCACGGGTGCCACGGGCTCCCCACCGGGCATTCCTCTGACCATGTCCATTATCACTGATAATTGTTCATTTGCCTTTAGTCAGGTTTTAGCCTCTGTGATCCGCTTCACACTCCTGCCAGTTTGAATTTCATGTAAGGAGTAAACTGGATCAGTTTCGTTTTTAGAGTCAAAACGTGTTATTTCATTGACTGTGTTCTTGCCTCCCTGCTAACTTTGTCATCCTACCCCAAGTAACAGTTCGGTTTGGAAGGCTGCCGCGTGGCCAGAGCATCGGCTTTTCCTAGCCAGCTTTGGTCGTGTGAGTGAGGGCCTGAGCGGGGACAACCAGGGCACGCTACTCCCTGCCATTCCGGCTAATGAACTGGAGACACAATTTCTATTTCAAATGACCCGCAGAAGCACTTCGGTGCTCTCTGAACCATTGAGGAAAGGTTGAACCTGACTCCATATAGTTGTATAATCTAAGCCGATTTTAGGCTCTTCGAATCCGGGGAAAATAGGTAACGATAATTGCTGATGTTTATGGGGGAGCATGCTAGGTACTTAGACACCTGACATCTTGCCCGTATCATCTCTCTTGAACTTTCACCCCAGCCCTCACAGCCCTGTAAAATAGGTGCAATCCTTATCCTCATTTAATCTAAGACTTAAAGGCAAAATAACTTGTTTCAGGCTACGAGTTTCATAGCGTATTTTACGTGCTTTAACCTCTATGGTGTGTTGCCACCTGTGCTGGTTAAGTATTCAGCCACCAACTCGTCTATTCACTGATTCCTCAATGCAGTGAAGGAGATGTATGTTGACTGCTGACTATGGGCCAGGCACTGTTGGAGGCACGTAATACAGAACACATAGCTTAAAACATGGTGCCTTGCCTGCCGTGAGGGATCTTGCATTCGAGTAAGTAAGGTAAGACCTATGTAGAAACTCAATTAATTGAACACTGCATGTCCTGATTATGCAGTTCATGGAAAGTGTATAGACTCAACCTGCCTGGTGCTGCTATATCATCTAGAATCTTTTCTGGAATAGAACACGGGAGATGCTCAGATAGGTGGGTAGGTAGGCAGGTAGGATAGATAGATGTGCATTGTGTTTCTAAGTTTTCCACCAAGGTACTCATCATTGCAAAGGGTGGAAACATGTTCTTCAGGTTCTGAGAGTACAGAGTGCCCTTCTATAAGAGTTCTTTTCTCTTAAGCTTTGTATATATCTAAAATTTTATTTTAAAATGCCTTTCCTTCATAGTATTTCAGTGATTCTTTTTAATATACAAATAAATTCCTAAAAGTAGATACTATGAAAGTAAGACTCAAGCACATGTGCCCTATTTCTCAAGCATGTACCATATGCTTGAGGGCACCCCTGGTGCCCTTGGGGTTGGTACAGGTACTCCAGTTTGTGAAGCATTGGATAGACCAGTGTATCAGTCAGTATCCACAGAAGCCACCATGAATATTTTGAGCAGGAAGTGGTTTAACGCTGGGAATTGAAAGGGTGAGGCCAGCCTAACTTCAACCTTCATAAAGTTGGGGGAGTGGAGGCCAGGGAAACCCCATTCAAAAAAAATTTAAGTGTGGGAACTGCAGTGAGCAAGGGGGAGTGGGGGAGGGCAGTGATTCTCAAGAAATGCCTGATGTTACCGGCATGTGCCAATGCCCAGGTACTTGCCTCCACTTGTACCTGGAGTGCAGTGGCTTCTCTTTCCATTCTGCTGTCCTCCTCTTACTCTAGTGCCCCTTGCTGGTGGAATCTAATCAGAAACCTGGCAGCAAGGGCATTTAGGAAAGGTAGTTTCTCGGCTTTGGAGACCTGGCATGCAGGAGAGAGCTTAGAGATAAGAATGGTGCTGGGGACCAACAAACAATATCTTGTGCAATTAAAACATGACATTCTGGCCCAGAATAAGGCAATTATCATCTCCTTCCTTGTTTTCCCTGCTGCAGCCCTATCCCTTTAAAACTTTTCCTTGAGAAGCTGAAGTACCAAGGAAATGATATTTGAATAACAAGCATAACAGAGTTGGGGAAATTGTTTTATTGACTCTCCTCCTTTTTAATGTCACTTTCCTACTCTTTACTGTCTTGGTTCCCCCACTCCCTTCTTTAAGGGAGGAGAAAGGCTGTTAGTCTCAGGATTGTGTTTCAATTCCTTTGGGGGCTTTTTATCATCCTAGGCCTCTCCAGAGATAAGCTCTTTAGGGGAGACACAGGGTGAAAAGCTGAATTGATTGAAAGGATTTGTAGTGTATTCCTCTGTGGGAATGTGATCTTTCTCCTGTGGTGAAGGGAGTTAAATGCTCCGGCCAGTTCATCTGCAACATCACTGATCTCATTTTCAAGATGCCTCTGATATGAACCCAAAGAAGAAAGTCTATTTTCTCTTAGTCCCTGAGCTCCCATTGGCCTTCAGAACGGGGTGAGGGGCTTTCAGTTTCTTTTCAGAAGACTTTTTCTTTTTCACCTCCCAATTTTCAAGCAAGATCTTGGTCGGAAATTTTCTTTGGCTCATTTTGATGCTTCCCTGCCTTTTTGCAAATGAGTATCACCCTTTTTTTTTTTTTTTTTACGCAAATGAATTCTTTTAAGGTGATAGACCATCTTAAAAGACTATCACGTTTTGTTGTTGTTGTTGTTATTATTTTTATAGTTGACATTAAGCCTGTAAGAAAACAAATGCCATATGGCCTCTATTTGGCATCTTTCACGTCAGACAAGGATAGTATTTCCAAAATGTTGGGACCATTCCATAAATGTGTGTTAGGGAATGTTAGTTTAGGAAGGAGTTTGAATTTTAGAAAGTTGTGAGAGAAACAAATGCTTTGATATATATGAGTAAGTGTTTTGTTGGAATAGTTGGAATAAAAGCTATGAAGAATAGGAGTTTATAATCTTTAACTTGGTTTTGTTTGCTTTCCATATGGCTTGTATATTTGGACTCCTAGAACTCTAACTTATAAGCTATATTCAGAGGGTCATCAAATACCAAACTTAGACACGCTGACTCATAAGATTGGAGATAAGGATGGCCGGGTCTACAGCCTATTTTGGGAAGGTTTGGCTATATGCATGTTAAATAACATTGAAATCAAGCAGGTAAATGTAGAGCTTTTGGGTTCTGCATGTGATAGACAATGAGCTTGGCTTATTGTAGGAATTCCCCAGAGTGGAGATTCGGAAACAGGTGAGTTTCTGTTCTGAGCTGGAATTAGAAGTCTCTTTGAGAAAAAGTGAGGTATTAAATAAGTAAAATAAAAATAAGTTGGTTGGACTGCCAGTAGTTTGAATGGATAGAAGAAGTGAGAAGGATCCTGGAGAAGGAAAGCTGACTTTCACGTCAGTTGTTCCAAAAGACATTACAGTTGGGAGGGATTAAGGAAGCCTTTTCCAGCTTTATTTTGATAAAGTCTTCATTTTGGAGCTTCAAATCCTGTATGAAAAAGGAGACCCCAACTTCATAATGGGTAGTCTACGAATCAATTATCCACAGGCTTATAGGGGAGAGAGCAAGTAACCATGCCTTTTAATATACTTTCTTTTCCCATAATCAGTGTCTCATTGCAGAATGTGAAATGAACAGTAAATGAAAGGCAACTGGGTTGGTCAGTGCTGTTTGTGACTGATAATTAGGTGAGGGGTCAGAAGCCAGGAGTTTTAATAGCTATGTGGGCATCTTACTCAACATGTTCAGATTGCACACCCTCATTCTCCTATTAATGGGTAAATGAATGGCATTACCAGACTCAATTAAACTAAGATTTACTGACTTATATTTTTCAAGTGCTTTAACTTGTATCATTGTATTTAATCTTCCCAGTAATCTTATGAAATTAATCACTGGTCCCCTTTTACGGATTAGAAAAGTGAAGTCCGGAGAGTTAAGAGACCTGTCTTTTTAAATGCACACAAGGATAAACAGGGGGACCTGGTATCCAAAGCTAAGCCTAATGGATGTCTGATGGCTAGTCCAGTGCTTTTTTCACAGTGCTGCCCTACTTGGTTCCAGTTTCTGGGGACCTGAATTCTATCACTCATATTGCCAGCTGACCACTGTGATGTCTTTATTTGGGAAAATCCACCCAGCATGTCCAAAAAGCCTGGTGAGGTGACCTAATTTATAAGAGGATCCAAAAAACCCTGCAAAAAATCTGATATTTTTCTAGCGTATAGAATAGTAAGAAAGAAGAAAGAAACATTTTTGTATATTCTGCAATTATCCCTTAAAATGAGATATTCTCGCATAATGGAACATATGTTTTTCATCCAACCATTATAGGCTAGTTTTGAATGTATATTCATCTGCAATATTACATAGTTTCCAGTGAATATCTAGCTTCCTCCTGAATGGGTTTAGATTTACCTTCTTAAAACTTGGTCTCTTAAAAGTGGCCTAGAAGATCAATTTTAAGGGGCGCCTAGGTGGCTCAGTTGGTTCTCACAGTTCGTGAGATCGAGCCCCAAGTCAGGCTTTGTGCTGACAGCATGGAGTCTGCTTGGGTTTTTCTCTCTCCCTCTCTTTTTGCCCCTCCCCCTCTTGCGCACACACTCTCTCTCTGTCTCCGTCTTTCTCAAATAAATGAACTTAAAACAGGAAGATCAATTTTAAGAATTTAATGGCATGTCAGAAAAATTTCCAGCTAGCCCACATTTACCTTGGTCATTGCTGTCTCCTTTCTCTTCACCTGCATCACTCTGTCGTACTGTACTTTACAGCTGCTTTTAGCGTCCTGACATTCCTCTCGTTAAATTCACTGTCATGTAGCGTCTCCTCTCTTTTTAAAGTACTGCAACACTTCCCAACGTAATCAGTTCACTCTAATGGCCACCAGCTCTCTCTAAAATCATTGGATCATCATCCTATGGTGAGCTGGCTATCTGCAGCAGTTGTTTTAGGGCGTCTCTTCCAAGAAATAGCAAACACCGTTCACATATATGGTAGATTGCTGGGGCTTTGTAAAAAGCAGCAACAGCCTTGATTGTGTTGGAGAGGAGAAATTCTTCTCTACCTTCAAGATTCTTCTAGCTGGTCTAAGAATTACATTGACATGAGACAATGAGATTAACAAGAGAAAATCAAATTTAATATCGTACATATAGGGAATCTGCACAGACATGAGATTTCAAAGGCAGTCAGGAAAAATGGGATATATTCATCATCCTGAACTAAGGAAAGGGGGGTAGGGGTCTGGGACTTTGAAAGGAAGGAGAGCAATTCATAGGAAGATGAAAAAAGGTAAATGTCTAGTAAATAAATGTTTGCTGGTCTTCAAAAACAATGGGACATACAAAGGAACTTTAACAGGGTAACTTTGTCAAATTCCTTCCTATCACCCCTAGTTCATATTATGTTGTAGTTATCTATGATGATAGCTCTCTTCCTGGAGCAGGTTTTCTTATCTAAATTCTTTTTAGGCAGTTAGGCAGAATTCTTCCCGAGTCTTTTGGGCCTTGATTGATTTTAGCTTGAAATAATCTGCATGCCAAAGTGGCACGTTTTGGAGTGGCCTGCCCTTAGCCCCTACAATTAGTAGGATCATGGGATTTTGTGTGCAGGACCCAATTTGGAGCCTTTTTATAATGGGGTAGGACCCGAAGGAACATGATGTTCTTGGACTGGCTGCATGAATTTGGAAGAGGGCCAGGGGGGCTAGGAAAGACTGAGAAGACTGACAGGCTCCAAAATGAAATGGGGCCAGTTTTGGGGCTTGTCCCCAGTTTAGAAGGTTCATTTCATCCTCTGTGTTTTTGATCTCCTCCCACTTCCTCTTCCTGAAATGTTGCTGCCCTGTTTCTGCCCATTCTTCCCTGGCATATTTCTATGCATTCTTCCGTCCCAGCTCAAAGGCTACCTCTTGGTAAAGGCTTCCTTGACCTTCCTGTGGCATGTGCTGCTCTATTCTCTGTGTTCCCAAACAGCTTGTGTGGACAGCGTACCTGGTCCAAGCATTGCTCGTTTATGTATTTGTTGTAACTGAGCTTGGAGCCCCATGGTCACTGGTGTCTTCCTGGCACGTAGTGAAGACTAGATACATATTTATCAAGTGAGCAGATGGGTTCTCCCTTCCATCCCCACTTCTTACTTGGACCAGGGATTTTTTGTTTTGTTTTGTTTTGTTTTGTTTTTGTCTAGGGCAAGTGGCTGAGAACAATCCATACAACACTTTTAGCACCTTGTAACGAAGGTCATGAAAGTGCGCGAGGCTCACGCATTCCACACAAGAGGATGAGTCCTCTCTCTCTCAATCCCTTAGGGCCAATCTCAGTTTGGCAAAGATGATAATTTGTGTATGATTTCAAACCTAACAAACTTTCCGATTTAAAGTAAAAGCTAACTTAATATTCTTTATTGCTTCTTGGAATCTGATCTTGGCAAGATGAATGTAAAAAATATTGTGAAGTAATTCTTGTGGAATTTTGACTCAGTGAAATTGAAATGCCAGGGATCTCATTTTCAAAAAAGTCCCCAGAGTTTTGCCCCTCATTGTAAGTCAGTGCACAGGCTTTTTGTTGCTGGTCTAAAAGCTCTGCCCTTTGGTGAGATACCTCACAAGGTAATCCCACCGCAGGGCAAACCCTTAGGGACCATTAAAAAGACAGTTGCAATTTACGTACATTCCCCCAAATACAATGAACCAGGGGAAATGTTGATTTTACCTGCATTTTAAAAACAAGTCTTCTAGTTGTCTTGTGATTGAAGGGCATTGGAAATAGCCTTTGAGCGACCTCATTTTCCTGCTCTACCGAACAGCCCTTGATGGAGGTAGCGGCGGCCAAATAGAGATACCAGCCAGGTGGTTGGAAGGTTCGGATGTCTTGCTCTTCGGACGAGTGGCTAGAGTTAGCACCTTGGCCATAAGTGGCAGTGGCTCTAAGGCTGTGTGTTGTCCCGTACAGAACAGAGTAGCCACTGGTCACGCGTGGCCAGTGACATTTAAATGAATTAAAATGAAATGAAATAACAATTCAGTTTCTCAGTTGCTGAGCTGCATCTCAAGTGCTCACTGGCCACATGTGGCTGCTGTGTTGGACACTGCAGTTATAAATTGTCATCATTGCAGAAAGTGCTATTGGGCAGTGCTGCTCCAAGGACCTGGAAGCCTGTAATGTTACATCTGCAAGATGCTTGACTTCTCCAGAATGGCCAGGAGCAGTCCCGGGAGGTGCAGCTTAAAATAGAGAGGGAGGTCAGTGAATAATGTTTGTTTGCCTGTGGCCAGGGCTTGGGTGATGCCTTTGGGTGCAACTACCGGGTTTGAAACACAGCTAGTGGAGAGCGAGGAGGTGGGGTGGTTGAGACTCAAACCGGAATCTAAGTTACTGTGTGACTAATGCACGGCGGGACTTATGTTGTTGGTCCCTTTCACCTTTGTTACCTTACTTCGGCCCCAAAGATAGTGGCTACTTGCCTGCTTTTTACAGATGAGAAGACCGAGGCTCAGAGGATTAAGTCACATGTAAAAGGCCACACGGTAGTAGGAGCCTAGTGCTTCTAACTCTTAAGTTCAGTGCTTCTCTGTCTTTAGGGGTGGGGAGAGGGTGTAGGGAGCAGATGGGCAAAAGGACCATTAGTTAAAAGGGGAGACATTAATTTTGAAGAAAGCCACCTGTTTGCTCCATCCAGCAGTCCCTTGGAGCCTGGTTAGTGCTCAACCAGCTGCTTAGGGTCTTTTGTCAAGGGTTGATGCTAAGGTGGATTTTTCTTCCATGGGAACTTAATGAATGGGATGAGGATCTTTGGAATCTAGAATCAAAGATGAAAATATAATAATAATTAGGTAGCAGTTACTGTTCAGTGTGCCTGATACCGTTCTAAGTATTTTGCATGAGGAACGCACATAATCCGTGAAACTAGCCTATGAGGTAGATACTGTTATTATCCCTATTTTGTGGTTAAAGCAACTGAGGTTTGGAGAGATGCCATATACTGTCCAGGGTCACTCATGTCCTGACCCTGCGCCCTCAAGTACACAGCACTGAGCAGGAGGCTCAGGCGATCCTGTTAATGCTCTCCGACACCTTAAAGGTAGGGCTTCCTGCTAATCATATTAAATACATAGCTTCAATAGGAGTATTAATTCCTCACCGTGTTGTTCACACTTCATTTCCTTTAATCACTAAACATATGAAAAGTAATTCACTCTCCCTTCTCGCTTTATGTATCGCTCATTTCCTCCTTTCTTCTTCTTTGACCTGATTGTCTCCCTTCTCTTTTGCTCTTCTCTTCCTCCCGTTTCTCTGTGAGGGCAAGAGACCCCAGTGGGTTATTATTCACTGCATGCAGGTTGCTAAATTGCATCCAGAGTGAATGTCAGCCTCGGATGGAAGTGCCACGGGGTCGGCTCTTGATGACCGCCGCCCGCCCCCCCTTCCCCCCCCCCCCATGCTTCCTGCGTGGCAGGGGAGCACCAAGGGGCGGCCACGGCCAGCACCCTCCCCGTGTCAGATGCAGACGCTAGAGGGAGGGGTGGGCGGCGGCTTACGTGGGGCTTGGTTAATTCCCGCCACCCCGGGCGCGCACCCCCTGGCCCTGCGTGTGGGGCACCGGGCACCTTTCTCATCTCTGTCTGCGGCCCCGCACAGTGGGGCCGAGCCTCACCGTCCTGACGGCATGGGCAGTCAAGCCTGCCCTTCTCCAGCTGAACACTTTCTCCGTGAGGAGGTGGAAAAAAACCGAGGAGGAGGAGAAGGAAAGAGCCCGATGTGAATGGGTAATCGAATACCTTCCTCGGTGCGTCCACAGCTCCCCCACCTCCTGCGAGGGAGAGAGCACGTGACTGACCACCCCCCCCCCCACAACCCCGGCGTCCTATGCGAAGTCTTTGCCAGCACCCTGTTATTGTGGGGGTGCCTGTGAGTGCGCTGGAGTGGAGGAGGGCCTAGATTAGGAGTCCTGACAGAGGGAGAAGAGATCATCTTCCCTCCGAGCCAGGGAAGAGAGGGGACCCTCCAGAAGGTCAGAAGATAGGATTTTGATTTACTGCCTGAGGTGAGCAGGTAGCCAAGAATTGTGTAAAAATAATAGATATTGATACGAACTGTACAAAGGTTGTGAGTTGGTTCCTGGTTCCCAGGCTGTGAGGGCACAGCAGGCTGCTGAAACTGATTTGCTCTCCCGGTTGGCCGAGGCCCCCTTTCAGCTCACTTCTGGGGGTTCTCCCCTCCCCCACTCCCACCTCCAACTCCTGCGAGACTTCGGTGTTGAGGCTTGGAGTCCAGTCCTTTCCCTCCAGGCTGAACCAACCATGTGATCCTTCATTCATTCCTTTACTTGAAAACATCATTTTATTGCTTCAGACTCATTACCTCTCACTTTTTTCTTACAAATTCTGTACCAAATGCTAGAGGTATAAAAAGGGATGGGCTACAGTTGTTTTCTAGAGGAGTTCCTGGTCTACTTGAAGAGACAGACAAGACTCAGCACAGTGTCCCAGTAGAGGCACTGTAGGATCTCATACGAGGATGGATAGGGGCCTGGAGGGGGAGGGCCAGCCCAGGGAGATGCAGGAAGGGTCGAAAATGCCTTCTAAGCAAAGGTGGTACTTGGGCTGGCTAGATGAGGAGGGGAGGGCAGGCTGGCCCCCGGCCCCCTTCAGCAGGAGCTAAGGCACGAAGATTCGAGAAAGCACGACCGAGTTGGAGATCTTCAAATAAAAAGCAGGGGGTTTGGAGTAGATGGGTTCCTGAGGGGTCATGCCATGAGAGGAGAATGAAAATTTATGGAAATGCAAACCGCGAAGATCATTTTATGTCACGGTAAGGGATTAATTTGATCTATATCCTGAGAGCTGTGGGTATCTACTGAAGAATCTTTAAACAGAGGAGTGACACTGTGAAATTTACATTTTATTAAAAAAAAATTCTTTTCCTCGGGAAACGAGGCACTGGATTTGCTCAGAGTGGTGAGACCTGGTGGCGGAGCTCGTGGAAAGGCCTTCGTGGTGGTCCTGGCCAGAAATGATGAAGGTCTGAGACAGACTGGTGGCAGGGAGAGGAGATGGAGGGAGACCTGGGTAAAGGGACTAGCTATGGACGGGAGTGGGGGGCTGCACCTTGCCTGGGGTGGGGGAGAAGGGAGAGAGAAGGGTGTGTGTTGCTAGAATAATAATATCCATGTGTTCCTCCCATTTCATCAAATTAAGTCCAACTCCGTTTTCTTCTTTGCACCTCACACCAAAGCATGATAGTGGCATTGACTCTTGAAAATACTCTCTGGAAGAAATTTGGGGGTGTTTATTTGTGTGGCCTATCAGCTTTCTAAGACTTCTAAGCTCTTCCAGGGAGGGCACACAATGTATTTATCCATCTATTATGTGCTACATTCAGCACACCAGGGGTACTTAATAAGTATTTAATAATAATAAGATCTGAGCCCCAGGAGCATTATTCTGTTTGTCAGTGAAGGAGTAAGTAGGTTTGGAAGCAGTTTGGCTGAGTTTAAGTTTCATAAGAAAAATCTCAATTTGAAGTTTTGAACGTATTAAAACCCATTCCTGAATTATAATATGAATGGCTTCTGCTCTTGGTTTTCCTCGGTAAATATTTCAGCTGGCTTAATTGGTGACTGTTTCCTAAAATATAGGAGGTGGCATTTCTTTGTTGTTCGGTAATCTCTGACGATCAATCAACCTGTCTTTAAAACCAGAGCTTTTTACAAAGATGGTTGGTATTTTCTAATTCAGGTTCCTGTTCTCTTTTCTGATATTTGCATAAATCAGAATAGCTACCGTTAGTTTGTGTCTTATTTGCAACGTTCTTTTCTCTCTTGTGTTTACTTCCTTGTCACATTTATCTTTATTACTCCCTGGTGTTCCTCCGTACCTTAAGACCCTCTGCTTTTTCTTTTTCTTCCTGCTCTCCCTAGTCTCTACCCCAATTTAATGACCGGGAAGACCTCAGCCATCAGGCCATGGGATACAGCATATTTTCACAGTACATCAGTGCTGGGGGCCAGACCATGCTGTGCCCCTGTCAGTTATGATACATCTAGTTCATACTTTTCTCTGGGGCTCTGATAAGCCTGATCGGATAGTTTTGGTGGATTTAAGAACAAGAGTCAATACTTCCGGCCCTCCTCCTGCATTTGGGCTTTGTGTCATGAGGATACACAGCACATATCCAGTGGCCCTAACCTGAGGGTAGTGTTATTACTAACCCTTGCAATATGAACATTAGGCTTTTGGGCTCCCTGTGTTGAATCCGGGTAGTCCTTACCAAAGGTGAGTTCTCATGAGTGGGGAGTGTGCATCTTATCTACTTGGGTTGTTTCACAGCCAGTCTTGGGTTTTCATCTGGACTTCTACACATATAAAAAATAGTAGGTCAACTCTAATGAAGATCTGTGTAACATGGCTTGCCTGGACCACGGAACCTGGAGCTGTAGAATTTGCCCTCTGTGCTGCTCTAGGATCAATGGCTTTGACCTAGCTTAAGGAAGATAGAAGGAAAGATGGAAGTCGTATCTTTATGCTGATATCCTGGAGTCTGCTTTCATTAGAGTATGAGCCAGTGCCCGATGATGCTATGGGCTGTGTGTACACATAATCCCAAGGTTCCTTCTCCTGACCACTTACCACTACTTAGCAAGCATTTCTAGATTCCATTGAAGTGGTCCTTCTCTTGGAGCAATCCTGCAGTGTGCTTTGTGTTGTGCTCTTATCAGACCACTTTGAATGTACTTTCCTCAATTCCAGGCAATCAGTGAATACACTGGGGTACGTTTTGTGAGAAGTCTTAAGCAAGGTGACATGACTGGAAACAAGTCATATAAAAAACTGTAGAAGTAAGAGGTGGTTTTTTTAACTTGTAGGAGAGATAGGGCGAGGCATGAGTTTCATTCAAGTGTGTGAAATGTTGTCATGTGGAAGGGGATTAAAGTTGTTCTGTGTGTCCCCAAGAAGTGGAACTAGGTGCAAGGTGAAGGGAGACATTCAATTCATCACAGGGAAGGACTTTAGAGTGTGATTGTTAAGAATTTTGGGGGTTGGGGGGGCTTGGGTGGCTCAGTGGGTTAAGCGTCTGAGATGGCTCGTGAGTTCGAGCCCCACATCGGACTCTGTGGTGACAACTCAGAGCCTGGAGCCTGCTTCAGATTTTGTGTTTCCCTCTCTCCCTCTGTCCCTTCCCTGCTTACCCTCTGTGTCTTCTCTCAAAAATAAATAAACGTTAAAAAAAACTTTTTTAAAAAGGATTTTTGTGGTGGAATCCAGCTTCTTGAGTTTAAATCCACCATTGCTGGTTACCAGCCATAGAAAATTGGGTTAATTTTTTTTAACCCTTCTAATCTTTAGTTTCCTCATCCGTAAAATGGGGATAATACTAGTATCTATCTTCTGAATTGTTACAGTTATCTCATGACATAGTGCCAGTTAAATGCTCTTATCATGATGCACAATGAATGCTTGATAGTGCTGGCAGTTATTAATGGGCTGGACCGTCTCAAGGTAGTACACGGATTTAACAATTGTTGGCAATATTTCCTATTACCACTGAGCATCATAACTTTTTTTTTTTTTCAAATTTGGAATTTTTTTGGAATATTTATGTGTGGTTTTCTTATGTTTTTCTTGGCTGAGGGAAATTGATAGAGAACTACTTAGCTTCCAGAATAATTTAAATGGTATAGATTTCCTGTGAAGTTTAGGGAAAATACAATATACAGTGTCGTGAATTCAGAACAGTGGAAGGGGAGTAGATGGGAGCGTGGGGTAGAATGGATAAGGATGCCACTGTGGTCTGGCGAAAGTTGAATTAAGATTTAAGAAAAAAAAATTTAATGTTTATTTTTAAGAGAGAGAGAGAGAGAGCATGCGCGTGGGAGACAGAGGATCCAAAGTGGGCTCTGTGCTAACAGCGCAAAGTCAGACGTTTAACCAACTGAGCCACTCAGGTGCCCCAAGAACTTTTTTTTTAAATAAAGAAATGAAATTTTAAGGTTTTAAAATACATTGTGCACATTTCTGTGTAAGGCATTCATAGGCAGTAATAAGTAAAATGCCATTTACTTTTGTAAAGGAAGAGGTGAGTTACTTTATCCTGAATTTTAGGAAACACGGAGATAGTGAGATAATAAAGTCTATCCTTTTTAATTTCTTGAATTCTTTGTACACTTAAAAAATCGAGGCATAACATACATAAAGTGAACACATATCAGTGTGTAGTTGGGTGAATTTTTACACACGTATACATCTGTGCACCCACCCCATAAAGATATAAACCATTGCCAACAAGCCAGAGAGTTACCTCATGCCCTTTCTAAGTCTACTCAGACTTCTGTCAACATTAGATAAGTTGTGCTTGTTCTTGAACTTGATATGAAGGAAATCCAGCAGTAGGTACTCTAGTGTCTGGTGGCTTTTGCTCAAAATCTTATCTGTGAAATTCTTTTGTATCTTTGCATGTAACTGGTTTATGCAAAAAGCTTCTTATTTCTAAATGGCTTTCTATGTTACAAATAAATCTTTGAAAGAAATGTGAGGCTGGAAGGAGTCTTATACAACTTCATGCCCACGTCCTTTGATTTACAAATGAAGCATCTGAACCAAAGATATTAAGTAATTTGCATAGATAACTAATGGCCAAGTAACATGGTCCCTTCACAGAGACAGATCGATTGCAAACATTATTCTCAGTAAGAGTCATGCACATAGTGTCTAAATTATGCATAGAACATGTGATTTATTTAAAATTACAAATTATTATGATACAAATTAATCCTGTTCACTATGGGACTGGCTTTTGGGTTGTATATACATTTTGACAATGGCATTTTTAGATGTTTGTTATGATTACCCAGACGAGGAACTCTTTGTCACCATGCCCATTCATATTCATAAAGCCCTATGCACAACAAAACTGGGATAGCTTCTACTGGAATAAATATTAAGTGCACACATTTTCTCTCTTTCTTTCTGTCTCTCTGTCTCTCTATCTCTCTCTTGTGTGCAGACGTGCACATGCACACTCACACACACATTCAAAAGCACACATACACCACCTACAACAGACCATGTGAAAAGACCACGCATATCCTAAAACATAACCATGCATCTCTATGTCCTCAAGTGGGTAATTGTCTCTCCACAACCTTATTGCTCCTGAAACTCAAAGTGTTGTTCTTGAAATTGATTGAATGTAGCAAAGCTGTATAATAAAGACATGGGAGTAGATGGAAGGGTGGTAAAGCATTGCCCTTTAGTGGGCAGTGGACTTTAAATTTCGATACTGAAGGATAGGAGGTAGGGTCTGGAATTCCCATGGATTTTTTTGTAGCTAGGAGGCTATGCACAAGATGGAATGCATTAAATGACAGAAGTATAAAGAAATGCCATTTCTTCTTCAGGAATATGGCAGTCTGGCTAATCAGCCTGACCCTCTGGCTAAAAAAAAATATAATACTGGATAAAAAGGATGTCTTAAAAGCATCGAATTGCTATAAGAAAATAAGGGATCAGGAGGCTGAAATCCAAGACAGGGAAAAGGGTTGGGAACTCTATTTACCCAATGGAATTTACTGATCTTCAAAATTGAGCTGCAGTTTTGATGGCCTGGCTGGAGAGAGCAGAAAACAAAACTTGGGATGCAGTCTAAATGGGGAGCCTAGGGAAACCCTCCCCTATTATGCTGGAATCTCGGAATTATAAATACAATACCTGCATCACATTCTCAGGAGAGCTGCCTTGAGGCTGAGCAGAAGGGGGCTGGAGGTGGGGACAGTGAATGAAAACCTGTCTCTGAGAAGTTGTAGCCACAACCAGCTCAACCCATCAGTGTACTTAGGACCCGTATTTGCATAAATGGATGGTCAAGAACCCTCTGGCAGGGAATTTAGTTTGAGGTGGTTCTGGGTTCCTGGTACTCCTAGGCACCTGGCAAAAACAAATGCAAAACTAATTTGAAGGAAGACACCTACATCCTAGACTACTGGGACCCACCTCCCCGGTGCATTTTCAAGGGTAGTCAGCAGTACCATCAGAGATAACTAGCACACAACAAAACCAACATGAACCAGAAGAAACACCATAGTGTAGAGAAAGACCAGCAAACGCTCCAGACTTTGGAGTCATCAGACATTTATTATAGATAATTATCCTTATTTTGTTTAAAGAAGTCAAAGGCAAACCTAAAAATATCTCCAGGAACTAGAAAAGTATAGAATGTATTCTAGAAGATTTGTGAAAGAACCCATTAGGGATTTCAAGATTACTGCCCGGACTGCTGGGGAGTAGATAGGTACCTCTAGCGGGGCACCCCCAGCCAGGCAGGGCCTTGGCTGCTGGCTTATGGCCAGCTGCACCCCTCCAGGACCTGCCTCACGGCACATACGCCCATGCCCATCTCCTGTCAGTGGGAAGGAAGGGAGCCGGGAGTCATGGAGACTGTCCCCCAGCCTACTGCAGGAGGGCAGAGCTGGCTCCAGGAGAGTCCCACCTAACCCATGGCTTAGCAGCCTGCTCCATGATGGGAGCCCCTGTCATCACCCAGTTTTCAGTGGGTTTTCATGCATGTCTTTCTCCTCCTCTGCCTTCTTATGGATCAGCTCTGCTCCTGGTTCAGTGCCTGGTACCTACAAATTAAACCAGAATAAGACAGCTCAATGGGAGAAAATGAAGGAAAACTGAGATATAACTTAATGCCTTGCCTGGAGTCACAAGTAGTTAGGTGACAGTTTACAGAAACTCAGCTCTGCAAATTGATGGACCACAACGCTTTTCATCCAAAGTTACTCAAAAATGGCAGAACCGTTTATGAAATGTGAAGAAGAGCTGGACCATGGCAGAAGAAATTAAAAGAGATTGAAGATGATGACCATGACCATGAGTTGGAGAGATATCAAGTTCAAAATCAGAAATTGCAAATGTTTTGAACAGGGTAAACCTCAGCTTGTATTTCAGGGGAATAAAGAATGACACACTCAGGTATTACTCCTGCATTCAAGTCTACAAATCAGTACTACACGAACCCAGCATCAAATCCAGTGGCTGACTCACCCGTAAATTTTCATCCTGAATCTAGATCTTTGGATAGCTCCTTATGGTTCAGACTTCGTCTAGACCTGTGTTTCTGAAAGTACACAACCATCTCAGGGATATATTGGATGTTATTTGTCAGTATCAACAAAATTTCTGGATTGACATTGTAGTCAGCCAGTGTAGTTGGGTTGGGAAGTGTACTGGACATTAGACGGTGTCACCATTTTATAATAGCTCAACCAGGAGCTACCTACCCAACCTGTTCATAAATCAGGTAATAGGCTTAAATTAGCTAGTTACAGTATTGAAAATGGTGCTGTCGAAACGTGAATGAAAGTATAATCAGTTATGAAAATTGCATAATGGCAAACTATTTAAGATTGTAAACTGGGCCAAGGGTTCTTAGTTCTTAATGTCAAAAATTGTTGAGAGGAGAGGCTATCGTAGCATTTTATTCTGAAGACATACCTTCAGAGTTTAATTGGTTTAAAAAACCTAAAAGGGAATTGTTAATGGTAACAGTTAATTTTTATGAAACTATTAATATTTGTAAGGCTTTGTGCTAAATGCGACACATAAATTAATCTCATTCAATGCCTATGAATAGGCACTGTTACTATTCTTTTTTTTTATAGTTGAGGAAACGGAGGCTCATAGCGGTTCGCTAATTCACCGAAAGTCACACAGCTGGCAAACGGCGATCTGGGGTTTCAGTACAGACTAAGTCACAGTCTACGGGTATATGCAAACATAAATACATACGTGTCATGGATAAACGTATGCTTTTAAAAAAAAAATGGAAGCGTTGCCCTAGGGCAACAGTTTCCCAAGACTCTCTTGTCAATCTCTCTGGGAGACTGTCCTCCTGATACAAAGATCCTATTTGCCTTTTTCACCATGTTGATATTTGTGATGAGGATGCAAAAGAAATGGTGGGTAAAGTGCTAATGCCGGAGTATGAATCAAGACAGTGGTACCAGCTACGCTAGAGTTTTTGTACTGGGCACCACTATGCACTCACAATAAAAATTATTCTAGTCATACTCCCTTTCCTTGATGAAGTATTAAAATGCTATCGATTTTAACTCTCTCCTCCTGAATATGTGTGCTTTTAAAATATTTTCTGTGATGAAATGGGTCGTATGTATAAAGCTGTCTGAAGTAATCGTGTTTGTCTTGAGGAAAAGCACTTGGGTGATTGAATTGGGAGCTCGACTACTCACTTTTAAAAAACAGAGACCAGGGGCGCCTGGGTGGCGCAGTCGGTTAAGCGTCCGACTTCAGCCAGGCCACGATCTCGCGGTCCGTGAGTTCGAGCCCCGCGTCGGGCTCTGGGCTGATGGCTCGGAGCCTGGAGCCTGTTTCCGATTCTGTGTCTCCCTCTCTCTCTGCCCCTCCCCCGTTCATGCTCTGTCTCTCTCTGTCCCAAAAATAAATAAAAAACGTTGAAAAAAAATTAAAAAAAAAATAAAAATAAAAAATAAAAAACAGAGACCATTCTTACTTGGGAAAAAAGCACCAAGTAGAACTTCTGGGAGCAAAAGATAAAATAACTGGAAGAAAGACCTCATATGATTGATTTAGCAGCAGATTTATATACAGCTGAAGAGAGGATTAGTGTACTAGAAGATAAATCAGAAGAAGTATCCAGAAGGCAGCAGGGAGAGACCCTCCCCATTGTCCCCTCTGATAAAAGAAAATGTAGAAGAGATGTTAAAATACATGGAGGGTAGAGCGAGAAGGTAAAGATCTTCTCTGCATATAATCAGAATTCTAGGAGTGGTAAGAGAAAATAAATAGAAGTAATATATTTTAAAAAACAATGCCACAGATTGCATGCATACATCCCATGATCAATCACATCAGAAGGATAAAATGTTTAGTTTACCAGAGTTACGTAACAGTTTTGAATATGTATATACCTAAAAACATGACCTTAAAATAGTTCTATTTATCTGTTTATATTTGCATTATAAATCAGATTTAGAAGAAGGAAAGGTCAAATGTACAGATTTAAGAGGTATAATGAATACTAAGGAACACTAATGAATTTATTTTTACTTTAGATTTCCAAATGACTTCTGCCTTAAAATGGTATCATAATATCACAGCAGAAAATCAACTACATAAAGAATATTTTAAAAGAAGTCCTAAAAATGATAGGTTAGTATAAAGAAATGACCAGCAGACTAACTCCTGACTTCTCAATAGCAACAATAGAATCCAGAAGATAGTAGAAAGTTTATGTGCTTAAAGAAAATAACTAGTGCCTTAGAATTTCGTAACAGTGAAAACATCTTTCAAGAATGAAGTAAAAGTTTAAAAAAATCAAGCAAAGTAAACACTTGAATTTTAGTCACCAGCACTGAAGGGCATTCTGAAGGTTGTATTTTAAACAGAAGGAACAGGAGCATAAGATAAAAGGTCTGAGATGCACACCGAAGAGCGAGTATTGAATCTAAATGAGTATTAACCATTTATAACAAAAATAAAAATGAATGATACTGATATAATTAAAAATGAGAAAAGTGCATAACAAAAATATATAAATTAAATATGGAGGTTGATGAGCCTAAACTGTCTTTTAAGATTCCGCTGTTTCCTGAGAGAAAGTAAAGATGTTAACTTCAAGCTCTGATAAATAGATATGTTTTAATTTCTCTTATAGCCATTAAAACAGTAGACACTGAGTATAACTTACAGTTAGCACATGGGAAGTACCAGTGACAAAAGTGCTCAATCATCCAAAAGAAGGACAAGAAAGAGAAAAAGAAAAGAAACTCATGACAGGGAGGACAAATAGAAAACACAAGATAATTTAATCCTGTTAATTACAGAAACTAAAAATGCTCTAAATACAAAAATAATTATCAGATTGGACTTAAAAAATCTAATGGTATGTTCTTTGCAAGCAACATATCTAAAACATAAGGATACTGATAAACTGAATATAAAAAGTTGGGAAAATATATGCCATGCAATATTGACTAAAAGAATGCTGTTATAGCTGTATTATTATCAGATATTAGTAGACAAATGGGTCACTTCAATGATTAAAATTTTAGTGTACTAAGAAGATATAAAACTTAAAGATTACGTGAAACCTAGTAACATGACCTCAAAATATATGATATAAAAATTAATGGTTGCTGAAGGAAAAATAAAAACATTCATAATTATGATAGGAAATTAAAAAAAAATACTTCTCTTTGTCACAGATAAAACAAGCCAGCAATTATCAGTATCGACCTAGAAGATTTGACCAATGTGATTAACAAACTTGGCATAACAGACATATGCAGAACACTGCAGTAAAAAGGTACAGAGTACAAACTCTTTGTCAAGTGTATATGAAACATTTAAGAAATTGATCATTTACCAGAACTTAAATCACATCTCTTTGCATTTCAAAGGACTGAAATCAAGTTCAGAAGACCTTATCCTTTCTGATCACAGTGTAATAATTAAGCTAGAAATTAGTAGCAAAAGGATAACCAGAAAATCTTAGATATTTGGGGTAAATAACTTACGTGTTAAAGGGGAAATCACCCTAGAAGTTAAGAAACTATTTTTAATTGAACAATAACAAATCAGTACATGTAGGTGCAGATAAAACAGTCTTTAGAGAAAAATTTATGGTCTTCCTAGCTTGTATTTTTCAAAAAAGGTTGAAAACTAGTAGACATTTGTTTCATGAAGTTAGATACAGGGAAAAAGATAATCTAGAACACTGTGGACAGTAGGAAGGAATCAAGATAACAGCATAAATGAAAGAAAACGATAGTAAACATATATTCACAAAGTCTAAAGTTTTTTTTGAAAAAAAAAAAAAAAGTCTTATACACTTACAAACGTCCAGCAATACTGATCATGAAAGAATGATAAAAGGCACATGTGGTCACTCTAAGGAATGAAAAAGAGGATAACAGTATAAATGCTACATAAAATAAAAAGATAAATTACTATGAAAACTGTGTGCTGATGAATTTGAAAATTTAGTTGGATAGAAAAATTATTAGAAAATAGAACTCAGCAATACTGATTCACAAGTAAGTAGACAGTCTAAAGATTGGGATAATCTGTAAAACATTTAATTGGTAGTAAAAGAAATCTTCCTAAAAGAAAAATGCCCGGCTCAGAGGACTTCATTGGCAAGTTTTGTCAACCATTAAAGGAAGAAAACTTTCATATAAACTGTTGCAGAGAATACAAAAAGAGATGACAGTCCCTAGTTTTTTTTGTTTGTTTTGGTGTGGTGTTTTTATGTTTTTAAAATGAGGCTCATGTAGTCTCAGTACCAAAACTCAGCAAATTCTTGGAGAAAAGATAGTCTTTTTAATAATTAATATGAGGGAAATTGGGCATCTATGTATTTTAAAAAATGAAATCGGTTCCTCAATTCTTAGCACATACAAAAGTCAATTCCATGGGGCGCCTGGGTGGCGCAGTCGGTTAAGCGGCCGACTTCAGCCAGGTCACGATCTCGCGGTCCGTGAGTTCGAGCCCCGCGTCAGGCTCTGGGCTGATGGCTCGGAGCCTGGAGCCTGTTTCCGATTCTGTGTCTCCCTCTCTCTCTGCCCCTCCCCCGTTCATGCTCTGTCTCTCTCTGTCCCAAAAATAAATAAAAAATGTTGAAAAAAAAAAATTAAAAAAAAAAAAAAAAAGTCAATTCCAGGGGGATTTGAGATGTAAATGTGAAAGGCAGAACTATAAACCTCATAGAAGTTAGAAGAGTATCTCATGAACTTGGAGTGGGAAACTTTTTTTTTAATAAAGCAAAATATTTATAATAATAAAGAGCAAGTTTGATATGTTCCACTACATTAAATTTGCATTTTAATCATTATACCATAAAGATACTGAAAAGACAGAGAGTGGTTAGGTATATTTATAAGATATATAGTTAACAAAAGACTCATATTTATGATTGATTGCACTGTTCATTATGGTAGCCAGTAGCCATGTGTGGCTATTTAAATTAAATTAGATTAAACTAAAATTTCCAACCAATTCTTTAGCCACATTTTAACTGCTCGTTAGCCATATGTGACTACCGGCTACCGGATAGCACTGACTTAGATTTTAAAAAGAAATATAGATTCAGAATATACAAAGTATAGTGTCTCTCTATATAAAGTGTTTGTAATTTATAAAGAAATGAAGATTCTTATATAAATTAATTTGAATACAGTAGACAACTTGGTAGTAAAATGGGGAGTAAAAAGGCTTTCATAGAAGCCCTTCCCAGAAGGGGCTATCTAAATGGCCAGTAGACATATGGAAAGATGTCAACCTCATTAGGAAGTGGAGGAATACAAGTTAAAGCCATTACAAATTGCCACAGTATATTCAACTGATTGTACAAATTAGCAATACCAGGTGTTGATAAGAATGTAGATTAAGAGGAACTCCACTGTTGTGGAGGTGTAATTGGCCTGATTTGGTAAAGTAGTTTGGTGTTCTCTATTAAATTTGAAATATATAGGGGATAAGTTTGAAATTCATAGGCAAGAATATATGTGTATATATACATGCGTATATCCCCTGTGCATACTACATGTAGGTTAAAAATCTTAGAGAATATCATGCATGCTTGTACCAGGTCTTGAACAAGAAATGACATGGCAGAATAGCTCCAAACTGGAATTGACCCACAAGTCTGATCTACATTCCATCTACATTCCAATGTAGATAAATAAATTGAAGTACGATCATAGAATGGAACCGTATATAGCAATTGAGGTAAATGAATCACAGCTGTACCCAACACCATGGCTAAATCTCACAAGCGTGATATAGAGTAAAAGAAGCACCATGTGAAGTAATACATATGGTATGAATCTATTTATGTAATGTTATAAAACAAATAACTAAACCATACTACTTAGGGATGTGTCATTAGGTGCAAATTATAAAGCAAAGGAAGAAAATGATTATTATAATACTCAGTAGGGATGGTGGTTTCTTCTGTTGGTAAGGGAGAAGGTTGTAACAAGAGAAGGGCACACAGGGGTCTTGGGGAAGAGTTCTATTATGTTATTTTTTGTTCTGGGTGGTAATAATAGGTATTTGCTCTAGAATTATTTGGAAGAATGAGTATTTGGAAGAGTGAGTACATAAATATTTTATGAGCTTCTTATATGAATATTCCACAATCATAAAAAAAAAAGGAAGGCTTGAGCTGCTTATATTTTCCTGAGCATATTTGAAAAGGAGGTAGAGAAGAGGGATATTTAATAAAAGTTTTATGAATACACTCAACAAATAGAGACGGGGAAAGATCACTCTAAGATTGGAACATCATGAAAACAGCATGGAACTTGGAAGACATACCTGTTTGAGTCCTATCCATCCTTTAGGGGAAGGTGGGAAATTGATGGGAAATAAGGCTGTTACAGGTTAGGTGTATATCATGTGAGATTTTCCTAGACTGGAAACTGTTTTGAAATTATTCTACAATTAAAAAAGAAAAAAAAAAGTCTTCATAGATACATCATCTTCCACAAAGCACATCTGTGGATTTCTTGAAAGAAAATATAACCCTAGTTGTGGCCCCATTAGCATCAGACAGAATAAGAAAAAATTTCAACATCTTAACATGCTATTCTTTGTTTATATCACCTAACAGGATGTGGATAGTTGGCAGTTTCCCCATTTGATTTATTTAATTACAGATGAATCATTTGGCTTAACTTACTATTTTGAAGTAGAAATAATCATATCTAATATTTATAGATTTTTTAAATTTATGTCTGGCACTTTTAACAACTATGCTTTGTTGCCTAGAAGAACTTCTTGGGGCAAAAGGAGACACCCCTCTGGACGTTCCTGCCTATTTTCATTTGGATTGAACATTGGCTTACGTAAGCCACCTCCCCAGTTGTCCTGAGACTAAACACTCTTGAAGTTGGCACTGACCCACTTACTTTTGCCAGGTCATATCATAGTGCCTTGTCTTATTTCTACTGAACATTAACATTATCCAATTTTTTTTCTCCTTTCTTTCTTTTTTCTTTCTTTCTTTCTTTCTTTCTTTCTTTCTTTCTTTCTTTCTTTCTTTCTTTCTTCTTTCTTTTTCTCTTCTTTCTTTCTTCTTTCTTTTGTCTTTCTTTCTTTCTTTCTTTCTTTCTTTCTTTCTTTCTTTCTTTCTTTCTTTCTTTCTTTCTTTCTTTCCTTCCTTCCTTCCTTCCTTCCTTCCTTCCTTCCTTCCTTCCTTCCTTCCTTCTTTACTTTGAAAGAGTTAGGGGCTGTGCACAAGTTAGTGTCATGTGTCAATTTAATTAATGTGGTCCTGATTCCAGCCTCCAAATCTTTAATAACATATTTTGCATTGAGACAGATAATATTGGGCTCTAAATTTGCCTTCACCTTATAAGCTAATTTGACCTGAGGCAAATTATTGGATTCTCTGCATTTTAACTTTCCTCCTCTATAAAATGAAGGAAAATAATTCTAACAGAAGCACAGTATCTAACAAAACCTAATTCTCAGTAAGTAGTGGTAACAGTACAGAGTAGTAGTAATAGTAGTCATTTTTTATTATTTGCACTAGGGAATACACCAGGAAATGCAACGGGCAGATAAGGAAGGACTACATTTGTGCTCTGCCTCTTGAATTTTCCCCACACCCAGCAAGCAGGATGATCTAGCCATGTAGTGGCCATACAGTGGCAACAAAGGGCTCTCTCCCCTGGGGTTAAAAGCACCAACCTGGGAATCAGGCAGGCCTGGGTTCAAATGCTTACTCTGCCATTTATCACTGTGTGTCCTTTGGCTAGTAACCTAACCTATCTCTCAAAAGCTTTGAATTTCAAATACAGTTGTATGTATAAATGGCATAGCATCGTGGCTGACACGTATTCAACAAATCATTATCTATTATCGTTGCTGCCCTAGGTATAGTTCTAGTAATCAAGAATATAAGGTGCTAGAAATAATGAACTGAAAAAAATCCCTTGATCTCAGTACGTGACCCTGATGAGTCCCATTTGCAGCCTGTGGATTTGGTTAGCTCACAAAGGAGAGACAGTAACACAGGCAACTCTTGTGTGCATTTATTGTCATTTCTTTTCCACCTCTCTTCTTCCCTTCATTAAAAACAAGCCTTATTTTCAAAGCCAGGGCAGTTTAAGATAGCTCTTTCTCTATTATGAAGAGGATGGCAGTGGGAGGGGGGAGTTAGGAAGACAAATAAGGACCAAATTATTTATTGATTTTTATTGTGGTAAAAAGCACACAACATAGCATTTATCATGTGAATTATTTTGACGTATGCAGCACAGTAGTAGTACCAGCAGCCATGTAGATGTGCAGCACGTCTCTAGAAGTTTTTCATCACGTGAAACTGAAACTCCGTACTCCTTGGAGGACAGCTCTTTCCTCACTTCCCTCAGCCCCTTGGCAACTACCATTCTAAGAGTCTGACTACTTTCAGTACCTCCGATAAGTGGAAGCATGCAGTTTGTCTTTTTGAAACTGTTTTCTTTCACTGAGCGTAATGTCCTCAAAGTAGACATCCATATTGTAGAATATAAGAGGATTTCTTTACTTTGGTAGGTCCGTTTGTAATTTTTTAAGGAACTACTGTACTGTTTTCCATAGGGCTGCGCCATTTTACATCCTCACCAGCAGTGTAAAATAGTGGACGTGGGTCCCAATTTCGCCACATCACCTCCTTGCCAATACTACTACTTATTATTGTTATCACTATTATTATTATTAATTATTTTACAATGGCCATCCTAATGGGTATGAGGTGATAACTCATTGCGGTTTTGATTTGTATTTACTGGATGATTAGTGATGTTGAATGTCTTTTCATATCCTTGTGGGTCATTTGTATATCTTCTTTGGAGAAATGTGCACTCAAGTCTTTTGTCCATTTTTAATTGGGTTATTTTTGTTGTTGTCATTGTTGTTGAGTTCCAAAGGTTCTTTATATATTGTAGGTATATATCTATAAATATTGTCTCCTGTTCCATTTATATATCTATATAAATGGATATATCTATATATATCTATATATATCTATAAATATTGTCTCCTGCGTTTAACTCTGTTGATTGTTTCCTTTACTGCACAGAAGTTTTCCAGTTTGATGTTGTCCCATTTGTCTATTTTTGCTTTTGTTGCCTGTGCTTTCGGTGTCATATCCAAGAACTCATTTCTAAGTCTAATGTAATGAAGTGTTTCCCTTTTTTTTTTTTCTAGGAGTTTTGTGGTTTCAGGTCTAACATTTAGTTCTTTAATCCATTTAGAGTTAATTTCTGTATATGGTGTACGGTAAGGGTCCATCTTTTTTCTTTGAATATGGATATGCAGTTTTTCCAGCACCACTTGTTGAAGAGACGATCCTTTCCCCATTTGACACCGTTGGCAATGCTGTCAAAGATCATTTGGCCTTATATGTATCAATTTACTTCTAGGCTTTCCATTCTGTTCCATATATCTGTCTTTATGCCACTACCATACTGTTTTGGTTGTTGTAGCTTTGTAATTCATTTGGAATATATTAGTAATGTATTTGAAAATCAGGAGGTGTGGGGCCCCCAGCTTTGTCTTTTCTTTCTCAAGATTCTTTTGGCTCTTTCAAATCCTTTGAGATTCCATATAGTTTTAGGATGGTTTTCTATTTCTGCAAAAAAAAAAATGCTGTTGGGATTTTGATAGGGATTGCAGTGAGTTTGTAGATTGCTTTGTATACCATGGATATTTTAACAATATTGTCTTCTAAACCACAAACGTGGCATTCTTTCCCTTTATTTGTATTTTCTTTTTTAAATTTTTTTTTTCAACGTTTTTTATTTATTTTTGGGACAGAGAGAGACAGAGCATGAACGGGGGAGGGGCAGAGAGAGAGGGAGACACAGAATCAGAAACAGGCCCCAGGCTCTGAGCCATCAGCCCAGAGCCTGACGCAGGGCTCGAACTCACGGACCGTGAGATCGTGACCTGGCTGAGGTCGGACGCTTAACCGACTGCGCCACCCAGGCGCCCCTATTTGTATTTTCTTTAATTTCTTTCAGGAATATTTTGTCGTTCTCAGTGTACAAGTCTTTGCCTCCTTGGTTAAGTTTATTCCTAAGCATTTTATTATTTTGGATGCTATTATAAATGGGACTATTATCTTAATTTCCTTTCCAGCTGATTTTTGTGTGTTCATTTTGTATTATGCAACTTTGCTGAATTCACTTATTAGTTATAACAGTTTTTCTATGGAATCTTTAGGGTTTTCTTATGTAAGATCATGTCTGTGAACATGAACACAGATATTTTTACTTCTTTTCCAATTTGGATGCCTTTTATTTATTTTTCTTGTCTAATTACTCTGGCTAGAATTTCTACTCTATTGAATAGAAGTGGCAAGAGTGGGCATCATTGCCTCATTCCTGATCATGGAGGAAAAACTTTCACTTTTTTACAGTTGAGTATGATGTTGGCTGTGGGTTTGGTATTTATGTTGAGGTAGGTTTTTTTTTTTTTTCTATCTCTAGTTTTGTGAGTGTTTTTATCATGAAAGAGTGTTGAATTTTGTCAAATCCTTTTCTGCTTTTATTGAGATGATCATGTGATTTTTGTCTTTCATTCTATTAATGTGGTTTATGATAGAGATTGATTTTCATATGTTGAACTGTTTTTACATTATAAGAATAAATCCCCCTTGGTCATGACATGTAATCCTTTTAATGTGCTAATTTGATATGTTAGATTTTGTTAAGCATTTTTGCATCGCCATTCATCAGGAATATTGGTCTGTAGTTTTCTTTTCTCGTAGTATGTTTGTCTGGTCTTGGTATCAAGGTTAAAGCTGGCCACGTGAGTTTGGAAGTATTTCCTCTTCAGTTTTTTTGGTGTTAGTTCTTCTTTAATGTGTGCTAGAATTCCCCAGTGAAGCCATCTGGCTTTTTTGTTGTTGTTGTTTAGAAGTTTTTGACGATTGATTTAGTCTCCTTACTGGTTATAGGTCTGTTCACATTTTTTATTTCTTCATGATTAAGTCTTGATAGGCTGTACATTTCTAAGAATATATCCATTTCTCCTAGATTTTCCAATTGGTTAGTGTATATTTATTCATAGTAGTCTCTAATGATAACTTTTATTTCTGTGACATCGATTATAATGTCTCCTCTTTTGTTTCTTTAAAAAATTTTTTTATAATGTTTATTTTTGAGAGAGAGAAAAAGACAGAGTGTGAGCAGGGGAGGGCAGAGAGAGAGGGAGACACTGAATCCAAAGCAGGCTCCAGGCTCTGAGTTGTCAGCACAGAGCCCGACATGGGGGCTTGATCCCATGAGCTGTGAGATCATGACCTGAGCTGAAGTCAGACATTTAACTAACTGAGCCACCCAAACACCCCATCTTCTCTTTTATTTCTAATGTTTGTTATTTGAGTTTTCTTTTTTTTTCTTAGTCTGCCTAAGGATTTTCCATTTCATTGATCTTTTCAAAAAATAACTCTTCATTTCATTGAGATTTTTCTGTTTTTATGTTCTCTATTTTATTTCTGCTCTAATCTTCATTATATCTTATCATCTGCTAACTTTGGGTTTAGTTCGCTCTTTTTTTCTTAGTTCCTTGAAGTGTAAATTGAGATTGTTGATTAGAGATATTTCTTCCTTTTAAACATAAGTGTTTACCACAATAAATTTCCCTCTTAACATGGCTTTTGCTACATCTCATAAGCTTTGGCATGTTGTGCTTTTATTTTCAGTAAGGACAAAGTTATTAAAGTAATCTGGACCCAGGACATAATTCTTCAGTAGAACTAAATAATTTAACCACATTTAATTATTGTTATTTTCCTAATAAAGATGTGCTCTCATTATACATCTGTCATCTCTTGATCATCTATCTAATTATCTATCTATCTATCTATCTATCTATCTATCTATCTCTGGAATGGACCTTCAAGATTAGCTAATACAGCATCCTTATTTTCCAGAAGGGAAATCTAGGCCCAGAGAGATAATTATCTTGCCTGAGATCTCCTAGCCACTTACTTCCAAAGGTCTAAGGGCTCCAACTCAGTGGGAAAGCCTACACTTGCTACAGACTGAAAACAGACTTAGAACTCAACAAGCCTTCAGGAGACCTTTCTTGGGAAATGATAAGAAAGGAGGTTAATATTTTAATTTGTTTTCTTATCAAATATTAAAGATTTGGGAGTCTCCGAGCTGCTCATTTTCTCTACTCTTCATTACCTGGTGGTGTTTCTCCCCTCTGTGCCTGCTTGTTTGTAACTTTTGGCTTTACCAGGGCAGAGGGGGTGTGGATAGCGAATCTTTGATTTAGAGCACACTGACAGAAGATGGTGGAACGATTTGGATAGTTTCTACAGAAACAGGGCTCTTGCTGGTCTGGGGCTCTGATTTTCCTGCATGAAAGAGGCATGAGTGAAGCTGACTAACCTGAGAAGCTCTGAGGAAATCTGCTCTGTCAACGAGAAACTTTTCTGATACATCAGGCTTTTCCCTAGTTCTTGTCCGTTTCTCCGAGAGTTGCGGGGAGGTGGGAGGCAGCAGCATGATGCTTCTTTTTAGGGCAATCAAAAAGAGCAAGGGATGGAGAAATTTAAATGTTGGCAATATTTTAAATAAGCAACATCCTCCTCATCATAATCATTATCACAAATAGCATCTGTTAGGAGGGCAGATGTGCCAGGCATTTTTCTGGGTACTTTACATACATTATCTCATTTAATTTTCCCAAGAGTTCTGCAAGGTAGGTATTATCTCCACTTTACAGATGAGAAAACTGTGGCTCAGAAAGTTTCAACAGCTTATTCAGGGTCACTCAGCTAGCGTATGTCAAAGCCAGGACCGGTCTGTCTACAGTCCTTGCTGGACAGTGAAATTTGTAGTGTGTAGTCTAGCTTGCCCATAAAGCGATAATAGTCTTCATATCTGGAGTCCTGCAGGCCCCCCTCAAACACGTTTTATATTCTGGACTTTGCTTTTTCAAGGACTTCACTTGACCACAGAGCCATGAGATCACCATGTGAGTATAATTTAAAAAATGGAGTGGACTTTTAAAATATGACTTAGGGGAATTATTGCATGTAGTTACCGTGTCCATCCAGTTTGGAGACGAATTTCGAATTTTACAGACACCACTGTGGCCTTTGTGACAGTTCTCTTAAGTCATTCATATTCTCATAACTTTATTGGATTCTTTGCATGCCCCTACTGGCCAGTGGCGATGCTGCAGGCCTTCCGAAGGACTGACGCCATCGCTTTGCTCTTTTCATCGGACACCCTATCCACTTCTTGATTCTTTTCCAAATGCCTGCCTTGATCTTTAATTACAATCCTCCGTGGACTTGTCAGAGCCAAGCTCATCCTGCGCCTTACCTTCGTCAGGCCTGCACTCCTGTCCCGGTCTTCCTCACTATTACTCATTTCCCTTGGCACTATCCTGCTGTTCTCAGCTCTGAGTTTACTGCCAGTTAAAGGAGCCTCCGCAGTGGTAGAACCCTCTGTTACACTCCATCTCTCCTCTGAAATCACACTATAATCCCGTTTGCACACATCATTTTCTACTTTATTATCATAGAAGTATTTCTCTACATAGAAAATACTGGCATGTGGAATTTGCCTAAATAGTATGGATGAAACACGAAACACATATGTTATAATACAGACACATACATTTGGTGAAAATCCCATTGGATAAAGAAGGGAGTTAAGGCGTTCTGCCCAGGCCATTTAAGTCTTGATTTAGTTAGCGTCTGCTACATACAATATTATCCTAATTAATGGGCACAAGTATTCCAAAGTTAGGGGAACTGACATAGCATGAAAGAGATCTGAAGATCTACATTTAAAAACTTTTTCTGAAGCCCTCAGATAATAAGCTTAATAAGTCACCTTGAAATACTTTACACATGCTAATCACAGCCACCAAGAATCACAAAGCAGGGATACCTAGCCTAATGTTGTACAAGAGCTGTAAAATATTTATAGTCTGCAGAGTTCAGTTTACATTATTAATTCACTTTTCTGTCATTTCTCAGGAACTTCTGAAATTCTTGGCCTTTGAAATTTTGGAAAAGAGCTGTTTTGATCCTAGCACACCAACAAAACAAATACTGTTGTAGCCTCCACTTTCAGTGTATTCTGCTAATTGAGCGATTAGCGACCACCCAGGACAGTTATTCACAGATCAAAGAGCTCAGCCACCCACTTTCAACAGCTTTTGAAGTCCTTCCCTTAATACAAAATGGTTCAAGTGAAGGTGTTCCTTTCCCGGGTAGGGAAAGAGCCAGGAGTTACTGCCACTTTATTTCAGCTTTCCAGTGTCTTACAGTCGTAGCACAGGGATATAACCTTGGCAATGTAAATTAGTTCGGAGAAACTGGTAGGCCAGCCACACTGGCTTTGCTGCTGGCTGGCCATGAGACCCTGAAGAAATTTCTTATAATTTATAATAAAATTTAAACATATAAAATAATATTATATATATATATATGTTTATATATATAATATATATTATATTATATAATATATATAATATATATATTATATATAAATATATTTATATATATAAATATATATTATATATATTATATTTATATTATATATAATTTATAATTATGTTATATGTATATTATAAAATAATATATATTATAATATATATTATTAAATATATTATAATATATATTAATATATAATATATAATATAATAAATATATATAATAATATTTATATATAAATATATAAAATAATATTTTATAATAAAAATTTCTTATACTAAAATATGAGGCCTCATAATTTATTTGGGCCTCAGTTTTTTCCTCTAGTAAGAGAGAGGGTTGAACTAAGCCAAACTGTACAACCCTTAGTTGCTGTTATATTCTATATTATGTGTCTTCCTGGTGCACACACATTCACAATATTTACACAGTGTACATGTGCCTGTATGTGCACACAAAAGAGGTGTGCAGCACTTTAAACAGACTTGATAACTCAGAATTAGATCATGACTCTCACTTTATAGAAATGATTCTTTCCAGAATGATTCATTATGTGATTCCTTTAAGTCAGAAGTGGGAAATATCTGACCCTAGACAGATTTATGCACTTAACTTATTTTTATTCAGCTAACAGGGTAAATTTTTCATATGCTTGTAATTGCTAAATCACAACATGGCTTTAAAAAATTTAGTGGCAGTACCTAAAAGGGGACAGAGAGAGGCTGATACTTCATTAATTTCTCTGCTTTATTTTGGTTTTATTCTTCTTCCCTTCTTTATCTTTTCCTAGTCAGTACAAATTGGTACAAATATTTGAAACATATGCAATATATAACTTTAACAACTTTTTTTTCTGATTGAAAGTATCATATGCTCATTGTGTAATATTTGGAAAAAATGAGAAAATTGGCAGAAAGAAGAAAAAATCACTCAAATTCTAACAAAGGTAATTATTGTTAACTTTTGTTGTATTTTCTACCACCAGCATTTTTCTATTCATTTGTATATAGATTGCATCATACCACTTTCTGTGGTGCTTTTTAATTTAACACCACAGCATAAGGGGTTTCTATGTTATTAAAAGTTCTTGGTAAACATAATTTTTTCGGTTATTTAGCATTCTGTCATATAGCTATAGCATAATTTACTTAACCACCTTCTTACTGTCGGCCATTTAATTACTTCCAATTTTTCACTATTATAAATGAAACTGCAGTGAACATTTTGGTGTATAAAGCTTTTCTGTCTGTATTTTACATTATTTCTTTAGGATAGATTCCCAGAAATTGAATTTACAGGGTCAAAGGTAGGAACATTTTTAAGGCTCTTGATCTATGGAGCCAAATGGCTTTTCCAAAATGGTTTTTATCAATTTATACTCCCTGTAGTAATATGTGAGAGTGCCTTCTTCTACCACATCCTTGTCTACTCCTCTTTAAAAACTAAACAAATAGTCTTTACGATTTGGTAGGTAAAAATTATGCACTATTGCTAAATTAATTTTTATTTCTGTAATTACCAGTGATATTGAGCAATTTTCTATGTTTGTTAAGCATTTGTAATTTCTGTTTTGCAAATCTTCTGCTTATATCTGCAGCATATTTTCAATTCCTTGTTTTATATATATATATATATATATGAACATAATTTTGTGTCGTCAGTCTATAAATCAGATGAATGCACACCTCCCGCTTCCTTTAAAAATGTTGTGTTAAGTTGCTTTTTTTGTTGTCCTTGGTTGATCTTTTTTTCTATTGGCCATTGTTTCTCAAAATTGTAGTTTTAAATAGCAAGCTGTCATGATGTGCTTCTGAGTAGATGGCTTTCAGATATCTGAGTTTTATGTATAGATTTTCAGGCACACATCTACTAAAGTGACATATGCTTCTGTATAATTTTTCATTGATTTCCAGGTAGCTGATGTGGTCTGTAACCTTCTTAAGTATATGTAATTTGGCATTATTTAATAAGGGTTAAACGAAGAATTTAATGAATGTTCTTTATCTACTATTTTGGTGTATTTCTTCTTTTATATCTGTGGATTACCAAAATCAAAAATAAACATTTTTTTTCATGTTGCTCCTTTTATCTGACATCACAACTTGAGGATTTTTCTATGTTACTAAAAACTCCTTTGGAAATAGAATTTTTGATGGTTCCTACTACCCTTCCCTCACTCCCAGCATCTGTCTTGCACATTATTCTTCGCCAGTACAGGAAAAACAGGGACACACACTTCAGCATGTTGGCCATATGATTAGAAATCAATGTATGTACAGGGCCCATGAATATTTTATTGATAACTGTGGTGAGATAGAGTGCATTAGCTATTTTAAAATATGGCTGCTCAGATGTAATTCAAAAGTTGTTCAAAACAAGTTAATCAAATTTATTTGTACAAAAGCACTTTGCTATGTGCCAAGTGCTAGTCATTGATCAATGGTGATCAAGTCATTTGAATATTGAACAAGTCCACAACCACTTGAACGGTTCTTAAGGGATAGGGGATGTTTTTGGTCAGGCCACAACTCAACTCTGACTGCAGGTTCTTATCCCTGATGGCTGTGGCTCTGAGCTTTGAACACACTAATTCCATAAAAGAGAATGTACTTTCAGGATGTCAGACGCATCAGTTTGGAGCAAGCTTGAGGATTCACTTCTAGACCTTCAGTAACATTTTATCTTCCTGGGGAGCTAATATGATTCAGATGGGCCAGAGTTGGCTCTTGGGACTCTTGTTTGAAGCTCTGACACTCTGCCAAATTCTCATGTTCCACTAGGTTTTTGAGAGTGTCTTGTATTTACACGCAGAATTCTTTTTAAACAAGGTGACGGTCTTTGCCTTGCCTCTGTCACTCCTACAGAACCAAAAGGAATAAGCAAGTTGTGGAAGAGTAGAGAGAACGGGAGTAGAGTAGAGAATATAGTTTCATTTCGGCCTGTTGTACTCTTTTGGCTTATAGTGCCTGGGAATCTTGCGGCTTCACAGGCCCCTGGGTCACTTAGGGGATCTCATTTATTCCATTTCCAACATAGGAGGGACAAATCTAGCCTGTGTGACATTTCATTATGAGAATTTGAAATAGTTTTAAAAATAATATTCTTTATAAAGGGACTAGGACTAGAGAACCATGAGGACATTTTATTGAACTTGACATATAAGCATAAAATACAAATTAGAACTGGGCCATTGGGAGATGGAGCTTCTGATTTCTTTCTTCCGCGATGTTATTATAGCCCCGAATGAAAACCTTTTCTGAGAGTTAATTTAAGGCTCTCATTTTGGTTCTTGGGACAGTTGTGTTTAGCCTACGAAATTTCAGTTCAGTTCCTTTCAATGATTATTTATATGTGAATCACTAGGATTGTTTCCTTGGGTTGGACTCTGGTCTCTATTATTTTTAAACTTGAAGATCTTGGGCAGATATCGCTGTCATGAGGAACCAATGATGTGCCCATGTTGAGTGCTGAGCATGGTGCCTGGTGAAAATAAGTACAAGTGAATATTAGTGATTGTCATAATTTCCATTAGATTGTACACTTCTAAAGGGCAAGGCTTGTTTTACGTTTATGTTTTTGACAACTTAGAAGACTGCCTTGTAGGTTGTAGGTGAATAACTTAGATTTGATTTGTTTCTTCAGTACCTTTTCTTGGGTTTGAGCACATCTTTCACTCCTAGCTCTGGTGGTGGTTATAGTGATGAGGGTGGTGGTGGTTCTGGCCGCCTGTGTGAGATACGTGTAATTTACTATTCTGAGGCTAAATAGAGGATTCAAGTTTGCAGGTGCCAGTCTGACACCTTTTACCAGCACCACCGTAAATTTCACTTTAAAAAGCTTTGTAAACTGCATTTTTTTTTAAAGAAAGGTTGTGTGGCTGCATCCCTACAGTAGGTGAGAACATTTATATTTAGAATTACTAAGGAGACTGTCTGATTTCATGAAGTTAAGAATAAAATTCCAATTTGGCAGTGAAGTAGTGTGACCCTCATTGCGTTTGTAGCACACCTATTGAAAGGCACTAAGTAATGTCTTGGAATGACCATTACAGGTTTAAATGTAATTCAGTGGAGCCTGTAATTTTCTCTGGGCTTTGAAGCTTAGTGAAGTTACAAGCTGGTCAGGACCTTGAAGGGAGGAGGGGGAGAGCATTGATGCAGGGGGATGCGAGGAAGATGCTCTTCCTTCTTGAATAGAAATCACAGTCCCATTAAAAGAAAAATGCCAGAGTCTTGGCAGAAAACATAGATTTGCATATTCTTCACTTGCATTTGCATATTGAGTTCAAGAGGCTGTATCTTCAAGTCTGTAAAATAAATAGTGTAATCTGCTGCAATTGTGTTCCAATCCAGTATCCTGGGCATTGCACAAATGAAATACATAACACATTTAAAAATCACATTCCAGAAGATGAAAGATGGCAATCAACTAAAGGGGACTGCACATCAGTGGTACCGATAGGGAGCAGAGACAGTGGGGCTTGGCTAGAGGACAGGACTGAAGAAGTCACTGCCCTCAGGTGTCCTCGCCTGCAGAGGAAGCCTGATTGGATGGATCCTGCACCCACTGGAGTTTGCAGCTTCAGAGACCATGGTGCCCAGGGTACCGCCTCCCTCCCAAAGTGGAAACTCTGCATGGTGCCCAGAGGGGCACTGTCTTCTTTTAAATTGACCCTGGGCTGGGCAGAAGTCACACTGGGTACAGGACATTGGTGAGCAGGGCTCCGGATCTGATAGCCACCGTGCCCTCAGTTTCACTGGTTCTTCCAGTTTGGTGTTAGAAACCTATACTTAACCTGGTTTAGGAGACAGCAATGACACAAAAAGTGATGTGGGGGAAGCATAATCCCATAATATTGACAAGCCCTCCTACAGCACCCTCTCCTCTTAATAGATAAATACACCAAGTAAAAATAGTGTTTGCTGTGTAAATGCTACTTTATGATAGTCCCCTAGCTTCTTTTTCCAACTGCGTTGCTGCCTCTAAGCTTCTCCTAAATAATCTTCTCCTCCTAGTGCTGCCATTGTGCCCAGGGGATGGTGGTGGTACCAGCCCACCAGTCAGCAGCAGACGGTCAGACGTCAAGACCCGGTTTAGGCTCTGCAGTTTACAAATCCCCAATATGGCTTTCAGAAGCTATAGAGTAATCCATAGGAGATTCTGAGTACAGCCGGTCCTGAAGTAGTTTCCTTTCTAGAGGTGATAGTTAGGTGGGCAAACTTCACAGGGTGTTAAAACCAAAGAGATCTGAGAGAAGAGACAGATGGGGCAAGAGGAAATTACGGGAGGGAAGTAGTGATACGCAGATAATAAGGAGTGGCAGAATATCCAGGAAAGGCTGGGAAAACACCCATTCCTCATCAGTGTTGAAATATTTTCTTTAATGTTTAAAGTGCTTAGTTCATGAAGATTTGACTGTAAGAAGTCCTGGGATCTTAACCGCAGACACAGGGGAAGGCAAGGGATGAAGACAGTGGGTGAGATCAGGGAAGGCAGGACTGATTCAGCAGTCGAGATAGCTTCAAAAAGATGGGTGGAGGATGCACCAGATGATAGGATCTAAAGAGACACAAGGAACTCAGGGCCTTTCTGGGAATCTGCAGGGCTTTTGTTCACTTAGAAGGAAGAAATACAAGAGTCAAGCAGAAGGTCAGGGATCTGGTTGGCGAGCTGGAGTTCAAGGCAATGCTCCAGCTGTAGTAGGGGATTGCAGAGCCATCAGGGAAGCTGGCTGTATAGTCAGGGTCAGCCTGGCAGGGGCTGCTGGTCAGCAGCAGGGTCTCAATTCGTCTCAGGCACAGTGAGGACAGAGTTAAGGTAGACCATTTCAGTCCCCACTGCCCGGAGTGTCAGACTCTTGCCTTGATCAGGCTTTGCTGAGAAGCCTAGAAAAGATAAAGTATGCTAATCAGCATGGCTGAAGAATGACCGACCGGTGGGGAGCTTTGCTCCCCTGATTGTACATCATTGTACCCGTTGCCGGTGGGTATATTAGCTGCTGGGCTCATGAAAGGAAGTGGGAAATGCACTTCCTTTCATCTCTTGAATGACAGCCAGGTGTATGCCCATTTCACCCGTGCAAACATCCATCCTTGGTGCCATTCCATAAGCCCTACGAGGCTGAGCACACAAGCAGTTTCGAAAAATAACGGTTTGGCGTGGTCTTGGGGAACGGAAATACCTTACTGCTGTTCACATTCTGATTTCACGCGCCAGGCTCTCCCTTCAGTTTCAGCGGAGTCACTTAACCTCCGGCTCTTGGTGTGGCCATTTACAAACTGGGTGTTTAATACATGCAAACCTTGCAGAGGTTTTGTGGAAATTAATTAGGTAAAGGTTAGAAAGTGGTTAGAAGATGGAGCTCTGACGTGATCAAGTCAGGTAATTATATTGCGCCCACCTAAAATCCCCTCGGCAGACTCAGATAGAAAAGCTTCTTCATGCCCTATCCCAAGCTAATAGGTGGTGAACTTGTTTTCTTTGCCTGAGATGTTATGTACATCAGTTTGGGGGTTAAATGCAACTGTCTCCTTTTGTACTCATTCCACTCATTCTGTCCTCCTCTTTCATTTCTTTGCCTTCTCTTTCCAATGCCGGTTCAATTATTTCATTGTTTGCTCACCTGACTTGCAATTAGGACAAGGGAGCCAGCAGGCTTGTATAGGCAGATGAAGGTCCTTGTTAGTCCTGGGACCAAGTCCACAGCCACTCACACAGAGCCGGTGTCCCCATACACCCGAGGACGTGACATGGTTTCCTTTCCATCTCAGAGGGAGGGTGCTGTATAAATGCAATCCTTGGCCACAAAACAGGCTTCGGAAGGAAATACCTGGGAGCTTATTGGCCCAGAGAAGTACTTATTGGCACTTACCTCTTCACAACTGCTCCAAAGAAATAAAATATATGAGATTCACAAACCCTCAGTCTTCATTACTCACTTTGCATAATTATTGCTTGTCCTGGATGAGTGGGTAAGTGTAAGTAAGACTGCAGCAAATCCCCAAAGTATTCTGAAAGCAGGTCACTTTGACTAAGAATTGAATTATTCTTTTAGGAGTTTTGATTTCTTTTTCTTTTATTTTTTTCCACTTCCATTCATGCTGTCTCTTGCTGATCTTTTTTGTAAGAGTTCTGTTGAATTCTGTGCCTTATCCCTCCGCCTTATGTATAGTGTTATGTATCAGTTTTATATTAATTTTTTTAAATTTAATTTCAGGGACAGAGCAAGCATGGCTTTTTTGTTTTCCACGAGGATTTCTCTATACTCACTTAATTATGAAGGCGTTTCAAAACATCAGTGATGTTTACTTTATAAAAATTCACTGAGTTGAATATACACTCATAATGTAAGTTCTTGTCTGTGTAAATGTTACCTGTTAATAAAGTTTTTAAGAAGTCACTTTCGTTATTAAAATTTTTCTAATCTATTTTCTTTATCCATGCTTTTGTTTTGTCTATATCACTGAAGGTTTCTTCAAAAGCATTTAAGCTTACTTTTGTAACTATTTTCTTGCTTGAAATGTAATTGTTTTTCTGTGCTGGCATTTGAGAGCCTGTATAGAGTAGTGATTAAGTGCAGGGCTGCTAGAAATAACTATGTAACCTGGGGTTACTTAACTTTAAACCGTATCACTAAAAGTGTAACTAAAAGGGGCGCCTGGGTGGTTTAGTCTGTTAAGCATCTGACTCTTGATTTCGGCTAAGGTCATGATCTTGCAGTTTATGAAATTAAGCCCAGTGTCGGCTTCTGCACTGACAGCAAGGGCCCTGCTTGAGATTCTCTCTCTCCCTGTCTCTCTGCCCCTCTCCCCACTCGTGCTCTAATTCTCTCTCTCAAAATGAGTAAACATTTAAATAAATGAAATAAAAATGTAACTCAAAAAAGTATAACTTAAGAGTTATACTTTTGTTTACCTCAGTTTATTCATCTGTTAAATGGGGCTGAAGTTGTGTGTGCCTCATTGGGTTGCATGAAGATTAAGTGAGTTAGTACATATAAAGCACTGAGAATGTGGTTATCACACAGTCAGTGCTATGTACGCGTTTAGGAGTGAGGATTTCTTTTGTGCACCTCTGTTACGGTACCAGCGCTCCCTACATTATTTGGTTGAGAAGCACTGAGGCCTCTGGAACTGGCTTGGGTTGAGGAAGTTTATTACAGGGCAAGGATTAACCGGCCTCCAGTGGACCCTGGGGTTGGGGGTGAGTATTGGACCCCTGCCGGAACCCAGGCAGCTACTCTTGCCTATCTCCTTCCCTGCCGCTGGCTGTTAAGAACTGTTGATGTCTTGTCTCTGCTTCTCTGTGCCAATCTGCTGTTTCTCTTTGCCTCCTGGCCCTTCCTGCATGCTCCTCAGCACTCCAGCTCAGACTCACCCACTCCAAGCAGTGCCTCAGCCTGCGGTCTGTTCAGCAGCACAAGTCCGTTGCCCACAGCTAACTTACGCAGCTCTTCCGAGTTCACATTACAGTTTTCCTAAAACCTTGGTCAGGGACCCGGCCCTAGCTCAGCGAGCTGGGGCCCGCGGGACGACGTGGAAGTGTGGGAACAGACGATAACGTTGTGCTTCTCCCGAGGCAGTGTCTCACCTGAACCTCTCCGTGGCTTTTCAAAGCAGAATTCATCATGAGATGAACTGATTTGGTAAGAGTTCTGCCTCAGATGAACTCATCCGGTCCGTTGCAGTCCACTAAAACACGTGGATCGCGGCCAGAGTTTGAGAAACACTGCTCTCCGAGCCTTGAGGGTAGCGGTGGATTGGCTTGGGGAACGATTGGTTTCTCCGCACTCCTCCGTTCAGGGCGTCTCTGTCTGTGGTGCACAGCAGTGTCACTCAGGGCACTTGTGAAAGACGCATATCTTCACCTTTCATCTGCAGAGATTCGGCACCACCTTTTCTGGGGTTCAGCCTGCCTACCTGCAGATTTCACCCAGTGCTCAAGTGCTTCTGAGGCAAGCTGCTTGCAGACCACGTGTAGACAAACACGGCATTAGGTGGGAGTTCTCTAATAAATGATATACTTTGCTCCCACTTTTCTTCCCTCTGTGCATGAACACTCTGTCTTATGAGCAAACTGTATTTCAAAAATCAGCTTCTGAGACCCTTGCTTAAACTGAAGAATCCCATCTCTTTTAGGAAGGTTGGTAGATCCCTAAGCCAACATAAAAAGCCCAGTTAAGCTTTCCTTTAGATTTTGTTACTAGCACTTCCCAGACCCCATAGCCGGTGTGAATGATGTGGGGAATCACAGGCTGGGGGTGGTGACAGGGCCCTTACCTAGGCAATGAAGCATTTATGTGGAGAGTGAAGTAGACAGGAAGGAAGAAAGAGTGAAAATCCTCATATTAATGGGGAGAAAAAGTTAGTTTTGGGGTTTCTGACCACACCCTCGTGTAGTCAGAAAGATCTCTTAAGGACATGTGTATGTATTTTCAATTTCGAGAGACTTCGTGTAGTTGACACTTCAATTGTTGTTTCTGTTTGTTTGGTTTTTGGTTTTTGGTTTTGGCCCTGACTACTCTTTTTCTGTGGTTTAGTATTTATCTTTGATTGTCGACCAGATTTTCTACAAGTCGGTAGTGCTGACACTTGGAAATTATTTCCACAATTGTCTCCCATCACTGACTTCCTCCCAAATGTTGGTGTAGAGGGCAATTTTAATACAATTTTAGACTCCCACTTTCTCTGCCTCTTACTGTGTTTTACTCTTCATCAATTTCAGATCTATTATCTCCTCTCCAGCATTTGTTTTTTTATGGCCTGATTATTTCCTAGTGAAGAGCTGTAACCTCCATAGGGAGCTGCTTACTTTTTGTTATCCCTCAGTCAATCTCATAGACGCTAACCAAAGTAACCTGCTACAGGTGCTCATTTAAATGCACTGCTATTTTCTCTGAAGTCTCTATGATCAACCAAGCTCATAGAAGGAATCTTGAGTCAAAGGTGGAAAAAGTATTTTCAGCAAAGGAAACCACCACCACCAACAAACTATAAAACCAATTATAGGTATGTATTCACAACTAAAAGATTTCCTCAAACTAGAAATAGAAGGGAACTTAGTTAATCTGAAAAAAGACATCCATGAAAACCCTATAAGTAGTATCCTACTTAATTCTGGAAGACTGAATGCTTCATCTCTAAGATTAGGAGCAGGACAAGATGTTCCCTGTGCCATTCCTGTGAAAAATTGTATTGGAAGTCCTAGCCAGTGTAATAAAACTAGAAAAAGAAGTGAAAGGAAAAAAATACAACTCTTTATTTGTGATCAGTTATGTAGAAGGTAGCGAAGGATATACCAAAAACCTACCAAAATGAATAGGAAGTTTGTGAGGTAACGGGATACAAGGTCAATGAACAAAAATTAATTATACTTATATATACTATCAAAGAACAATAAGGCATTGAAATTTAAAAAATAAGTTTCTGATATCACAAATACGTTTGTATATTCTTATACAAATAGCGAATCATTCATTGTTTTACACCTAAAACTAATATGATGTTATATGTCAGTTATACCTCTGAAAAAAAAAAAAAAGGAAAAGAAATACCCAGTATCTTTTGGTTACTCTTCCTATAGTAAATCTTTTCCAATCCAAAAAAAAAAAAAAAAAGAGAGATTTTTAGGGATGAATTTTGTAAAATATCTGGCTCAATATTTAGATGTCAGTTCTCAAATTTTGATATAGAGTCAATACAAGCTCAATAAAAACTCCAGCAAGCTTTTTTTGTAGAAATTGACAGCTGATTCTAATTGTTTTTTTAAGTTTATTTATTTATTTTGAGAGAGAAAGAGAGCACAAGTGGAGGAGGGGCGGAGAAAGAGGAAGAGAGAGAGAGTCCCAAGCAGGCTCTGAGCTATCAGTGCAGAGTGCACTGTGGGGCTTGATCTCATGAACCGCGAGATCATGACCTGAGCCAAATTCAAGAGTCTCACTATTAACCGACTGAGCCACCCAGGCTCCCCTTGACAGCTGATTCTAATATTTATACTGAAAAACAAAACAAAAACATTTGAGTAAAAGAACAACGTTGGAGAGCATACATTGTCTGATTATGAGAGTTACTGTAAAGAACAGTAATGAAGGTAATGTGATAATGTCATAAGAATAGACATAAAGATCAGTCAGGCTGAAGAGAGTTCCAAGGTGGACCCACACATGTATAGTCAATTTATTTTTGACAAGAAAAGAGGACCTTATGCTATGTTAAAAATTAACTTAAAATGTATCATAGAATTATAACTGTAAAGATATGAAACTAAAAAACTTTTAGAAGAAAACAGGAGAAAAATTTTTGTGTCTTTGGTTTAGGCAAAGATTACCTAGGCATACAAAGAGCATGACCATAAAAGAAAAAAAAATTGATAAATTGGGTTTCATTTATAAAAAAAACTTCAGTTCTTTGAAAAGCATTGTTAAGGAAATGATAAGATAAGCCATAGAGTGGGAGAACATATGTACAAAATACATACATGAATTTCTTGTGTCTAAAATATATAAAGAACCCTTAGAACCCAACAGTAAGACAAACAACCCAATTAATAAGTGGGCAGAAGACACTTTACCATAATAGAGATACAGAGGGTAAATAAGCACTTGAAAAGATCCTGAACATTATTAGCTGACAGGAGATTCATATCAAAATCACACTGAGAGGGGCACCCGGGTGGCATGGTTGGTTACGTGTTGGACTCTTGATCTCGGCTCAGGTCATGATCTCACAGTTCGTGGGATCAAGCCCTGTGCTGGGCTCTGTGCTAATAGTGTAGAACCTGCTTGGGCTTCTCTCTCTTCCTCTCTCTCTCTGCTTCTTTCCCTCTCTCTCTCTCAAAATAAATAAACCTAAAAAAATGAAAACCACTGTGAGATACCACTAACCGTTTAGTAGAATGGCTAAAGTTTGAACAAAAGTAAAAGGAAAAGAAGAAGGAAAGAAGAAAGGAAGAAAAAAGGAAAACGAAAGGAAGGAAAGGAAAGAAAAAAGCCGTAAGACCAAGTGTTGGTAAGAATATGGAGGAACTGCTGGCAGTATAGCCACTTTGGAAAAGTCTGGCAATTTGAAGGTTAAAATTACTTTCACCTTATAACCCAGCAGTCTCATTCCCAGGTACCCTCTTAAGAAAAAGGACAACATAGGTTTCCAATAAGAACTACATGTGAATGCTATAGCAGCTTTATTCATGAGCATCAAAAGTGGAGACACCCTCAATGTCCATCAACAGTGAATGGATAGATGTATTGTGCTACATCCATACAAAGGAATATCACTTGCCAATTAAAAGGACAAAGTGCTGATACATGTAACAGTATTGATGAAACTCAAAAGCTGTTATTTCAAGTGAAGGCAGCCAGATTAAAAAGGCTGCCTAGAGTCTGGTTCCATGTACAGTATATTCTAGAAAAGACAAAATTATGGGGACGGCAATTAGATTAGTGGTTGCCAGGCATGGGAAAGGGCAGAAGGGATTAATTACAAGGGGTTCAGGGAGCTTTTGGGGTGATGGTGATACTCTATACCTTGACTATGGTGGTGGTTCTATACTGCATCTGATTGTCAAAACTTAAAGAACTGTACACCTGGAAGGGAAAATTTTATTTTAAAAAAAAAAAAAATTTTTTTAATGTTTATTTATTTTTGAGACAGAGAGAGACAGAGCATGAATGGGGGAGGGTCAGAGAGAGGGAGACACAGAATCCGAAACAGGCTCCAGGCTCTGAGCTGTCAGCACAGAACCTGACGTGGGGCTTGAACTCACAGACCGCAAGATCATGACCTGAGCCGAAGTCGGACGCTTAACCGACTGAGCCACCCAGGCGCCCCAAGGAAGGGAAAATTTTAATGTGTGCAACTCATACCTCAGTATAATGGACCAAAAAAGTTTTATGTTTAGTTGCAATTTACATGCTGGTGTGCGCATGAATGAATAATTTATTTATCCGTACCGTTTAGTGATAACAAACCTGTACATTTGCATAGTACCTTTCAACTTGTAAGCTATGTTCATACCTGTTTTCTCTTGTAAGTCCCACAAGAAATAGGCATTGTTCACATTTGGGAGATGAGGTACTTCTCTGAGGTTCAGTGAGGCTAAGTGATGTGCTTAAGGTCACATAGGAAGTCTTCTTTAAATCCAGGGCTTTTTCCACTATTTGTCAATGCTACTTTAAAAAAAATAGATCGTATTTGCCAATTTTGAAAAAAAAAATGTTTTTCTGGCTTACTTGGCTGCCCTTTCTTCTCCTGCATTAGCTAGGAATTACTGCTTTGGTGCCTTATACTTATTCTCTGGTTCATACTAATTCTAAGGAGCCTCCACATGCTTCGATCAGCCCCCTCCCTTATCTCACACATCCTCTGCCAGAGCTTGTCCATTTTTTCTGAAATACAGGTCTCCTGAGAAAATGCTCTTGATAAGCGCAGAGCCATCTCGTGGCACCCACTGTGTCCCCTTCCTCCTGGCAAATGTGACAGATACTATTTGCGTTGTAGGTAGCTAGTTGATCTCTGCATTCTTTCTTCATCTATCTCCTAGAGAAATTTGTGTGAGAAAGAGCCATGTTGACTCTGGACGAGGAGACAGATGGAAATTCGGAGAATTGGTGTGGGAATGAACAATCACGCGGCTGGTGGAAGAAGGAGTGAATTTCAAGGCATGAATGATTAATTAGGTGCAGGGGTAAAGGCTTAGAAGCTCCTTTCATTAAACTCTGTGGAGCCCAGACTGGATCAGTTATGTTCTGTCGGACTACACCGCTACCTAAGTAGATTCTGAAGGGAAGAGGAGAACGGGAAGGAAGATGTCAGGCTTTAAAGAGAGAAAAATGTCGTTTAGCGAGCAGAAGAAAGTGACTCCGATGGGGACGCTTTGTTGTGGAGTGCGAGGATAAGCCAGAGGAAAAGATGGTTGTATGAAAACATTAGGACATCGCATCAGGTGATGAAGAAGGAATTTGGTGCTAAAATAGAGGGTTTGACTTAGACCTGACTATAAATTCGGCAAAAGAAAAGGACAAGGGCACATGAAGAGGTGTGGAAACGTTGCAGACATGTTAACCTTGAAGTGAAGCCAGTTAACTAAACAGACGGAATAAATGTAAAACTAGGCCTTTACAGTTTATGAATGATTAAGATTTGAGTCACGGGCTTGGTTGCGGGAAGGCAAAGCGGAGGGGTCGTGGTTAAATTCGGGGTGGAGGTGAAGCCACCTCAAACGGGGTGGGTCCAAGTGTGAGGACGCTCACAAAGAACTCCAGAGAAGGAAATGGTAAGAACAAGAGAAGACACTTTGAGAAGCAAGGCGAGGAATGAAATGAAAAGGATGGAGTAGGCAGGACAGAGTGAATGAAGAGGGGATACCCTTTCGCTCCTTCACACGCATACACGCGGGCACACACGCACACACCACACGCGTGTGCCCTTACTCATCTGCCAGCGTGAGGCAAGAGAGAATTTGAGATCCGAGCAAAGGCTGCCTGAGGATGAAGGGTTTCAGGGAGAGTTTCACCGAGACTGAATGCACAAGTGACAGGAACGAGCGGAGGAGCTGGGGGAGTGGACTTGGGATGGAGGTGATGGGAAAGAGAAGTCTCTGGGTACAAGGACAGATGCAGGGCCGCCGTATTTAGCTTCGTGGTACCGCAAGGGAAGAGTTCCTGTTGAGAAGAACGTTTCTGCGAGTCCCCTTTCAATCAAACACACTTCAGTGACTGCTGTTTCATAAGCACTTTGGTTTTTTAATCATTATAAAATTGGGGTCTTAACTTCTGACAGTGACAGCTATTACCCGGAGGCAGACCAGGAATTTCCGTGTTGTAATAAGCCAGCCTCGTTGATTTCCCAAGCAGCGCTCGCAGGCAGCTGCGGTTTCGTTCACCTTGGAAGTTGAGAATGAACTGGATGTAGTGATGGAGGTCTGTTCCTGCCCCCCGCCCCCCGCCCCCCGTTCTCTTATCTCCTCTGGTTGCGTCTCCAGCTGTGAGTCCAAGCACCTTAGCTGAGCACCCACATTCCTCTGCGTATCTGTTCAGCTTTAGCTCACGACTCCCCTTTCCATGAATGCTAGCTGCTGGCCAGGCCACACGGCTTCCCGTCCCCCAGAAGCTTTGTGCCTCACTGCTTCCCCGCCTCGGTGCCGCCTCACTCCTGTGCCTCCGCTCAAGCCCACGTCCTCACCTTACATACCCTCAGAGCTGCTGCCAGATGAACTTGTCCTCAGTGCCCAAGCCCAGGCCGTCTGTCCCTGCTCACCTCCAAGCCCTGTGACGGTCCAGTGTTGGGGTGCTGAGTGTGTCTTGTCTCTGTGCCCGAGCGGATAGTCCTTGTGGGCAGACGCCAGGTCTAGACTCCCTGGGACACTTCACTGTGATTCACACCTTGGGCCTCAGTAAGGATTTATTGATTCATTGGATTTTTTAAAAAAAAATTTTTTTTTAACGTTTATTTTTCTCTGAGAGAAAGAGACGGAACGTGAGCAGGAGAGAGACAGAGAGAGAGGGAGACACGGAATCGGAAACAGACTCCAGGCTCTCTGAGCTGTCAGCACAGAGCCCAGCGTGGGGCCCGAACTCAGGAGCGGTGAGATCATAACCTGAGCTGAAGTCAGACTCTTAACCGACTGAGCCACACAGGTGCCCCGATTCATTGGATGTTTGAGGGGAAAGGGGTAGGAGCTCTAGTATGAAGTGTAAGTTAAGATTTTGCTTTCAAATTCTATTTTTTTCCACTTTTATCGAGACGTGATTGACTCGAAGGTATGTAGCATAAGGACCGGACTTACATATGTTGTGAAATGATTACCACATAAGTTTCCCTAACATCCATCATCTCATGTATCAAACTCTAGTTTAAAATTGGAAAGTCACAGATACCCTGAGTGCATCCCTTGTATCTGGATGTACAGATCTCTGCCCGTGGATTCTGGCACAGCTTGTAACCGAGTTGAGTCAGAGAGGAGCTTCATTTGGCCTCAGTTGGGCTGGGGATGGAGTGTGGCCTGTGCCAGCTGTCCCTGCCCTGTAGTTTCTGTGGCGATGGCGGACACGGTAATTCAGGCCTGATGTACATGCTGCTCCAACAGTGTGAAAATGCTGGATTCAGAGAGAGTGGCTAATTGCTTTTTTTTTTTTTTTAATGTTTGTTATTTATTTGGAGAGGGGGGAGGGGCAGAGAGAGAAGGAGAGAGAATCCCAAGCAGGCTCCACACTGTCAGCGCAGAGCCCAGCGCGCGGCTCAGTCTCGAGATCATGACCTGAGCCACAATCAAGAGTCGTACGCTTAACTGGCGGAGCCACCCAGGTGCCCCTATTTGCTTTTTAAAAACAATATAAAATTTGAAGGGTGACCAAACTGCAACTATATTATTATTACAGCGAGGACTCACAAATAGTTTTCTTTGTTCTTTTTCACTATTTCAATTTCTGCATATTAAGGAAAAGTTGCAAAGTTAACTGTCATGTATTTACTTGAAATATCACCTTTGTGTTTTCTTGTGTGGCTGTATTTCTTTGTTTGTACTTTGGCCCGTAATTTGTCAGTGAAAATTAATGCGAAAATCTGGATTTTTTTCCTGAAGCAGAGTCTAGCCGAATCAAAGAGAAAATAAAAAAAAATAAGGAAGTTAGGGCTTCATTAACCAGTTTGTTTCTTCAGTCGTGTGAAGTCCCATTTAATGACCACATTTTCTTTCATGAAAATGCTCTGCCTTTCTCTGGATTGTACTTTGTAGTCATTCTGATAATTGCTTGGTATGTTTTTCTGATTCCCGATGTTTTTTTTTATATTCCTCATTTTCAAAATGTTGGCTTCTGAAGGCCGTTCTCTTGAAACAGTCTACAGATGTTTACGCATTCTTTGCAGAGGGCTAGGCACTCGGAAAGCGTTGCTGCTTATGAAGCTGGTAACCAGGACCTGAGGATAAGCAGGAAGTTTTACCAGGAGAGGCTGTACTTTATGTAGTGGTGGGTGGTGGTAGAATTCAGGTCCTGCTTTTGCCATTTTGAAACTAAGAGAGGCTCCCAGGCATTTTTGTGGGATGCGGGAGGAATCTGTATTATTTATGGTTAGAGCAGGCAACAGATGATAGCCTGAATCGGTTTAATTTGAAGAGAGTTTAGAAGAAGGACCGTTTACCAAGGTGTGGGCAGTGCCCAGAAACTACAAGAAATAGTAAAGTGTCTTGGGGCCGGAAGCAACTTGGTATAGTTACCAATACCTGTAGTCCTGAAGGAGGAAAGTGGGGGCAGTTCCTGGAATCTGGAGGGGGTGCTGTGTGGAGAGAGCCGTGTGGAGAGGGTCATTTGATGGAAAAGCTGTGACCTTTAGTCAAGTGATACAGCCAGTTCGCAGTGGATCCTCTGGGAGGGAACCCCTAGAATTGGTCTTCTTGTTTCCCCTGAGCTCCTGCTTGTGCTGTCTGTTGGTCAAACCCACTGGAAGCCAGAGGACTAGGAAGCCCATTGATGTGCTCCAAACAGGTCTGTCCCCCCAGGACTCAAAGCAGAGAAGAGTAGAGCATTGATCTTGAGGAGGAAATGGAAGATGGAGGGATTCTCAGATTTTTAAAGCTAAAAGAGACTTTGAGAACAACCAGTCCATTTTCTTTGATAAAGAAAGAGAGGTTGAATAATTCTAAGTCACATGGCTTGTTGGCGGCAGAATCGTTTTTAAGGCCTGAGATTTCCTGATCCTCAGTTCCCTGTCCCTCTACTACACCATTCTTGCACCATGATTTGAGAGGAGGGGGGAGAGAGGAGGAAGGGCAAGTGAAATTAGAGTTTTGTTTCCACTTACGATTAATTCTCTGAATAGATGCTCCCTTCCAAATGTAACATCAGAGGGATTTAAATGAGTTCAGAATTCAGTTATGATTGGTCGTGCGCTTAACAAATGTGTGTATTGATGGCAATAATAAAAAATGGCATTTTATATTAAGGAATATATGACTGCATTGAGAGTTGGCTTAATAACTGGCCAGCTCAAATGGCATAGCTGTTGTTCCCTATTGATTCTGGCCTTGCCGCTGTGCTCTCTTTGAAGTCTTTTATGGCCTCAGCGTCTTGGTTTAAACCTAGGCTTGGAGTGAATGCTGAATCATGTGTGGATGCCAGGCTTCATCAGCAGAACCATCTTAGAACTCAGAGACCAAGGGTTAGAGGGCAATTTGTACACATATATATAAATCACTTGTGGAGGCGTTGATTCACATCGGTATGTACACGTGCAAATAAACACTCGGATACATAAGCAGTTATCAGCTAGCAACATCGACCTAGGAATGATCCCTATATAATATGAAGAAATTATAAATGATATTGGTGTTTACAGTATTTTCCTTCATGTTATAACCTTTAGGGAGTGAAAGACCTAGAACAGTGCCTTCGTTTATGTGTCAATGTTGATGGAGAGGGGCAACTCATTATTGGTATTCTTAGGTACTTATGCATTGGTTCATTCATGGGTTGTCATCAATAAGTGTTTAGTGAGCACCTGGCATATGCTGGGCACTCTGCTAAGCACTGGACACAGATAAGGAAGGTAGATGTAATCCTTGCTCTCACTTAGTTAGGGTCTGCAAGAAAAGTATCTTAAGCGCCAAAGTAGGGAGAGTTGGGTTTGCCTCTCCTATACTCCATGTAGGGAGAATCACTGTGAGTGAGTGAAAATATGGATTCCAAGGATAATAAATTGCTATTTTGATGTAGTTGAAGTTGTCATATTACTTTGCACAAAATTTGGTGACTGATGAGAAGGGGGAGTAGTGCTACCTGGCTCTAGAATTTAAAGTCCATTTAAAATATTGTTTATATTGGATATTAGGTTATTTCTTATAGACTAGCTTTTTAAAAAACACTTTTAATAATATTATTTGACTTCCTAATTGAATATACAGTAAAATTCACTTTTTGGGAGGGGGGGATATACAGGCCTGTGATTTTTAAAACGCTTAAGTTTGGATTCACCAGCACCATTAGGATACATCCTCAGAACTCCCTCTTGCTGCCTTTTTGTAGCCACACCCTCCCCAAACCCTAATATGTGTGACATATGGCAACCATTGATACATTCTCCACTGATGTAGTTTTACGTTTTTGAGTATGTTATATACATGGAATTATGCCATATGCAAGATTTTTTATTTTTATTTTTATTTTTTTCAACGTTTTTTTTATTTATTTATTTTTTTTGGGACAGAGAGAGACAGAGCATGAACGGGGGAGGGGCAGAGAGAGAGGGAGACACAGAATCGGAAACAGGCTCCAGGCTCCGAGCCATCAGCCCAGAGCCTGACGCGGGGCTTGAACTCACGGACCGCGAGATCGTGACCTGGCTGAAGTCGGACGCTCAACTGACTGCGCCACCCAGGTGCCCCTTTATGCAAGATTTTAAGACTGACTCTATTCATTCACCATTTTGCGTTTGAGATTCACCCATGTTGTGTGCACCACCAGCTCTCTTTATTATTGGGTATAGTCCTGTCATTATTATGTTTGATGTATTAATCCATTGAAACATATGTACATGGTTTCTAGCTTTTGGCAATTGTGAAAATATGTTCTGTAAACAGTTGCATGCAGTGTTTTATATAGCAGAATTTTCAAGTTAGGTAAATACTTTGGAGTGCCAGTGCTAGGTCTATGGTAAACTTGTTAAACATAATGCAAATCCTAGAAACAGTTTTCTGAAATGTGTACACCATTTTCATAACCACCAGAAATGTACGAGATTCCCACAGAATTTATGCATCCTTGCCAGCACTTGATATATAAGATGTGTGTATATATGTATGTGTGCATATATATACTGTGTGTGTGTGTATGTGTGTGTGTGTGTGTGTGTGTAGATTCACACATACATATACATATATATGTAATATATATGAGAGAGAGAGAGAGAGCCATTCTCATAAGTGTGGAGAGGTTAGCTAACTTTTTAAAACAACCCATTTCTAAGGTCAGTAAAAATTGTACTAAAGCTGGAGAGAGTGGTGGAAAAGGAGTCTTTGACTCTTTACTAAGTAATTCGAGGCAAAAGAAATTCCTTATCTCCATCTAAACATTCACTTTCAATGAACATCTAAATATTCACATTCAATGAATAAATACTAGGTAGCCGCTATTTGCTAGATGCTTTTAAGTAGATTGTTTAATATTCCCAACAACTCTGTGAGGTAAGGAATATCATCCCCATTTTATAATGAAGAAAATGAAGTCTGGACAATTTAAGTTATTGCCCCCCATCCCCACAAGATGTCAGATCCAAATTTCAATTCTAGATCTTTTTGATTTCTAGATCTTTTTCCCTGCACTATTTCAGTATCATTTTGTTAGCTGTTACTATATCAAAATTCATATTTATGGGATCCAAAGGACAGTCTTAGAAAATTCTAAAGCATATGCAATTGGATTTTAACAGTAAGAGAGAACATATTCTTATAGCACCGCCCTTAAAAAGTCAAGAATAATAATAAGAATTAAGTGCAGTTCTGTGAAGAACTAGAAATGAACTCTGCACGCATAGTGTCACTTAAAGCAAAGTTCCATGGGATTGTTAACACATTTCTGTGGATGTAAATTTCAGCGGCAAGCGTCACTAGCTTGCTTTCTTCACTGCACCCTAACACCCTTCTAACTAATATTTTGTTATTTTGCAATTTCAGTGTATCGTTTCCTCCTGATCTCAGGCAGAATTAGGGGGGCTTCTGTGGTGCACAGGGCCTGCTCTGTTATAGCTCCTGTCACATCGTGCCGTAATCTCCTGTCTTTTTGTCTGTCTTGGCCACTATACTATAGGCTCCTTGGAGATTGGATCACATTCAGTGTTGGATCTCATCTCCAAGCACATTACCTGGCACCTAGAAAACATTCAGTAAACACTTGTCGGATAAGTCAGTCTCCACAGTAATCCTGTGAAAGTAGTTACTATGTCACGTTTTACAGATGAGGGGGATGGGGGCCGGCGAGGTAAAGAAAACTGATCCAGGACTGCACAGCAAGTTAAGAGTACATGTAAAACATGTGTTCTCAACTCCATAGCTTTCCTCTGTCCAGCACAACACAGCACGACTCTTGTGGTTGGTGGCACTGGGGTTTAAGCAGTACGGGTTTTTTTTGAGGGTGGCTTGGAATATCGTTAGGCAGCAGAGCAGGTTATCTTGGGGGACTTGGAAAGGGCCTTTTCAACACCTAAATGGTAGATCGATCTTAGCATAGGTTGTTTATCTGCATCTGAGAACACCAGTGTTTTCCCGGTAAATGTCTACAGATCTCGTGGCCCCTGCCCCATCCCTGGCTCACGGTTGTCCTCCTGACATCTTCCTTTGACCTCCTTTCCCCGTTGAGATCTTCTGGCAGCCTTGTTCCTATGCTTCTCTTTTTATCATCCATCACCCATTTTCACTGCTCATCCCCCCCCCCCTTTATAGTCAGTGACAAGCCAATAATTTTTATTAACACTTGAAAATGATATTTTGCTGTTAAACCAATACACGCAATTGCCCTAATCTGCTGCCCAATGGTAGTAATCAGAATCAGGTTTCAAAAGGTTTGGATTTCAGCAGGGCTGCCCACACTGTCCTTAGAGGCCTATAAATTAATTATAATTAAGAACCATGTGCAGATGTTAGATGAGAAACTTTGAACAATTTTGGTGTCCGCTCTTGCAGAATATTAAAGGGAAAAACTCCATGAGTGACTGTTGCTGGTGAGAGTACAGATAGTCATCTACATTTGTATTACAAATTTCTATTAAAACGCACACACAGAAAGTGATTTATAATCCTTTATTAGTTATCTCTACAACCCTTGTGTTTAGAACTTGGGTGACAGTAGAAGTGATCCTTCTGCCTTTGTACATAAAGCAGGAAAAGACCTGCTGAGGATAGAAAAGCCTAGATGGAGCCACTGGAAGTGTTGTAGAACAAGGAGGGAGCTCAGGTGGTAGGTCTGCTTAGACCAAATAAGAACAAAAACACTTCTATTCACTAGACATCCTAGGAAATAAAATTTTGCTGCCGAGGAATTCAAGCCACATTTGCCCTTTGCAGTGATAAGGGTATCTTCTCGTAGGGGTCAAAGGGACTGGTAGTCTGTGGAAGGGCATTCTTGGCTGCATTATGTAGGAGGACTTGATGGTTCATCTGCTGGGTCAAGGGTTTACCTGTGTCTTTTCCCTCTCCCATCTGTCCTGCTCTTCTCTGATCAAACACTTTCCCAGAAGCAATTTAACTAAGATTCTGTTTTCTTTGATTTTCTATATTTGTTGTGGCTATGGTATGTTGGAATGGATTTGGGGTTGGTTCCGCACAGGAGTGTATTTAGATAAGTAAATACCCTAACAGGACCAGGAAACACTGTTTATTGCCGTGATGGTCACTACATTAAAAACGGATTCAGTGTGCCTGTAGGTTGTCCAGGTAGACTTTTCTTTCATCACTGGTTTCATGGGCGCAGTCTCAGCACCTGTCCCCACCCCCTAGACTACCAGGATTTCCTACCATGTTTCTCTCTGAAGAAAGAGCAGGGGCAATAGGGTTCAGAAGCTTCTAAGAGAGCTATGGATGATGGTAATAGTGTGAGAAGGAGGAGAACAACAATGCAGAGAGAATAACAATGCAGAGAGAAGTTTTTGGTTCTAAGTCAACTGAAATCAAAGAGTCATGCCTTTTGTGTGTTATTTCTGCAGATTTAGATGATGTTTAGATGATACTTAGCAGACCCTAAATGCATTTGGGGATTGAAATTGGGTTTCCAAATTCCCTGAATATATAGATAACATTGTAATTCATTTGCTAGAAAGAGATATTAGTTTTGTATTTCAGAATGGCATTAGATAGTACATGTTTGATATCTGTAATACTCACACTTACTGCATCAGATGGTTGGTGAACACATTTATTGCCTAAGCTAAGCATTCTGAGTCAAAAGTACCTTTCTGGTTCAACATTTTCTCTGCTCTATAAATTTGAATTTAGAAAGTCTAACTTAAAATTCAAAATTGACCTGGAACTTAAATTTAATTTATGTTAATTAAAAATTTTTATTTTGGATCTGTTCTGCAGAGTTGAGTTAATCATACTTCTCAGTTCATGGCATACTTTTATTATTGGCTCAGATAAGGATGTCTTGTTTAATTAATTAGTTCTTTCCGGACCTTTATCTTCCATATACATTTTAGAATAAGTTAATAAAATTCCTTAAAAAATCCTACTGTTATTTTGATGGAATTGACTTGAAGTTATAGATTAATTTGGGAGAAAATAGAACTCTGTAATATTGTGATCACATCCATGAATGAGGAATATGATTACATTGTTCAGGCCTTTTTTCATAACCCTTTCATAGAGTTTCAAATTTTCTCTGCAGAGGTCTTGTGTATTCTTAGTTAATTCCTAAATAATTTCTAGTTGCTTTTGCTGTTATGACTATCATATTTTCTGGTTGGTTAAAAGAGAGCTATTGATGTTTTCTAAGAGTATTATTTATCTATCAATCATACCCTACCCATATTAATACTACTAGTTTTAAAATTCCATTGGATTTTCGATGTAGATAATCTTAATACCTTCATATAATGCTAGTTTTTTTTCCTGTTTCATCCCCATTCTTAAAAATTTTTGTTTTCTTGACATCCTTTATTACCAGAATATCCAGTAGCAGGAATAGCACTAACCTTGCCTTTTTCTCAATGCCAAAAGAAATGTGATTAAGAGTCTTTAGTATAGGGGCACCCGGGTGGCTCAGTTGGTTAAGCATCTGACTTCAGCTCAGGTCATGATCTCATGGTCTGTGAACTCAAGCCCCACGTCGGGCTCTGTGTTAACAGCCCAGAGCCTGGAGCCTGCTTCGGATTCTGTGTCTCCCTCTCTCCTCTGCCCCTCCCCTGCTTGCACTCTCTCTCTCTAAAATAAAGAAACATTTAAAAAAATTAAAAAAAAAGTTTTTAGTATATAATCATACCAGGTAAAGATTGATGGTCTTCTTAATTTCCTATTATGAAAGAATTTTTTTAAAACATATGCTAACATTTATGTCATAAATAGATGTTTGCCTTAAGTGTGTTTCCATCATTTTTTTGAGATATTCATGTAAATATCTCCCTTAGTCCATTAAAGTGATAAATTATTTTGATTTATATTCTAAAGTTAAGCCATCCTTATGTTGCTGGTATAAGCCATACTTGATAATGATGATTATTATTTTTAAAATATAATATTATTTATTTTGTTTAGCTAATATTTTGTTTAGGATTTTTTTTTTTTTTTTTTTGCTTTTATGTTTGTAAGTAAAAGGGACCAATGATAATTCTTTTCTTGTACTATGATTTTCTGGATTTAGGACTAAACTTCCCTTGTTTTTCTATTTTGTTCAACTTGCATGAACAAGGCTCTCCATTTTTTCTTAATTAAAAAAATTTTTTTTAATGTTTTATTTATTTTTGGGAGACAGAGAGAGAGAGAGAGCACGTGCGCATGAGCGGGGGAGGGACAGAGAGAGGGAGACAGAATCCTTAGTAGGCTCCAGGCCCTGAGCTGTCAGCACAGAGCCCGACACGGGACTTGAACCTATGAACCATGAGATCATGACCTGAGCCGAAGTTGGATGCTTAACCAACTGAACCACCTAGGCGCCCCAAGGCTCTCCATTTCTTACTCAAAAGTTTGGCAGGCTTCATCTATAAAACCACATGTGCCTGTTTTATTTTGGCAAAGGTGCGGTGCAAGGGTGGGGTGGTTTTGGTGAATCAGAACTGGAGGCCTTTGATAACCATTTTATTTTCTTTAATGGTTATTATTATATTCAAATCTTCCACATTTTCTTGAACCTTGTTTTGGTTTTTATTAGATATTTATATATTAAGTTTAAAAGCAATTGGTTTTCATAATATACTTTTATTATTTTATTTATTATTTTTTTATTTTTGAGAGACAGCATGAGCAGGTGAGAGGGACAGAGAGAGAGAGAGAGAGAGAGAGAGAGAGAGAGAGAGAGAGAATGAATCTTAAGCAGGCTCTATGTTCAGCACAGAGCCCAATGCAGGGTTCAATCTCATGAACTGTTAGATTATGACCTGAGCCGAAATCAAGAGTCGGATGCTTAACAGACTGAGGCACCTAGGAGCCCCTATACTTTGATTATTTTAATATTTCCATTGGATATGTTGTTATTTTCCCTTTTTCATTGTTAATTTAATTTGCATTTTCTCTATTTTTTCTGTGATTGGTCCTGTCAGAACTTTGTCTATGGTAGTCTTTTTAAAGGCCGGCTTTTGGGTTTGTTTTTTCCTTTTACTTGCTTTGTGTTTCATTCATTTATGCCTTTTTCTATATTATTGAACTTCTCCCTAGGGTTGACTCAGGTAATTGTTCAATTCAATAAGTGAAAATTTAATTACAGTTAATTATTTTTCATTTTGTATTTTCTCATAAATTTGCTTAAGGGTATAGGCTTCTCTGTAAAGTGTTTAGTTGTACTCCTAAAATTTTGATATTTAGTGTTTTCATTGTTATCCTGTTCAAAGAATTTTTTCGTTTATCATTTCTTCCTTCTTTAAATTTAGAGTTATTTAATAGTAAGTTTTTAAAAAGTTTTTGGATATGTAATTTTTTTTAGCTACCTTTAAAAACTTATTTGTAATTTAGTCGCATTATAGAAAAATGGCAATTGTTTCACACTGATTCTTTGGACTATATTGAGGCATTTTTGTAAATGTAATATTTTCCATACACTTAGAAAGAGTATGCATTCTCTGTTGCGCATGTATGTCTGGATCTTAGAACGAGTACAGGCTTATTACATAGGCTTTATTTTATTTTATTTTTTTTATCATTTATGTCTTTGTTTGTATTTTGGGTCTCGGATTTACCTGTTTTTCACCAGGTGTTTTAGTGACTGCTTCATACATGTTAAGCCTAGATGTTAAGATTCACATATGTTGATGATTATTGATTGTATCTTCTTGGTACCAGTATGTGACATCTCTCATTGTTACTTCTAATGTTTTCACATTTGGCTGTTATTTTATCTTGATATTAAAATTTCGATAGATATTCCCACTTCCGAGAAGGTTATACTCATTTATACTTCATTTGACTTGCATGGTACGAGACTCCTCGTTTCCCTACTCTCTAATGTTACGCATTTTAAGGCCTGTGTATCCTGGCTTTCTGTTTTGATTGCTAGCTTGGGAAACTGGACCTGATACACAGTTCTGGCACTTTTAATCTTCATTTCTCTCATTGCCAATCATATTGTAATCACAGCCTCCCTAATTGGTGCACTCCAAATAGCGTCCTGACTGCGTTGTAGGATGGTGCTTGGAAAAAGTTGAGTTAATCATCTATTAAATCACATTTTATCCTTCCTGTTGGTGTTGCCTAAGGACTCAGTTCTCTCTGAGGACAGAATTGGCCCAGCTCCTCACTCAAATGTGTCTTCCCTTGGAGTCACTGTGGGCAAAGTGGAGACTGGTTCCTGCTATAGTTGCCCTGCACCAGCTGTAGGCGTAACTCAGGCTGCTGTGGTCCTCTGCTTGCTAGACGTCTGGTGACCACTCAGCTTGCGCTTCAAGGAGGCAGAGGGCCAGGAGGTGGACAGCCACGTCTCCAATCCTGCTCTTTTGCTGTTGGTTCTGCTGTGCACCCTGGTGCCCGAATTCCTAGCAGGATTTGGGGGTGCCAGGCTCCCCCGATTCCCATTAGTGACCCTGGCCTGAGTGACTCTGGAATGAATTCTGCTGCACTTGACTGGCAAGCCAGCGGCCGGGCTTGCTGCTACCCTGAGACCACTATGTGGCATCTTCTTCGGGGAGGTATATCGGTCAGGGAACTAATATCTCTTGCCCCCTGTGAGGCTCCTCTTAATATTCCTCTCAGCCTTGGTCTGCCTTTCTCTCACTCCACCTCCCACATGCTGACTTTTTGCTTTCACAAATAGCTGGTCTCCTTGAACAACTTTTGTAGAAGCTTAAAGGTAACATCCTTTGCATCTATAGAGTACTGTGTTCAAAGCACTTCCATATACATACTATCATTTGATCCTCACAAGAACTCTTTCAGGTATTTAGGTTAGGCATATATCCTGATTTCACTGCCGAGGAAATGGTGACGGTGATTAGGTGACATGCCCATCCTAGGGTGCTTAGTTAATGCGTACCTGGTATTAGAATGCAGTTTGGTTTTGGTTGGAGATTTCATTCATTCATTCATTCATTCATTCATATATTCTTATTATATCAAGAGGAGGCAGAAAGGAAAGAGCAAGGGTTTGGGGGTAGACAAACTTTAATGCCACCCCCTGATTAGCTATGTGGCCCTTTGTCATGTACTTAGCTTATTTGTAACATAGGGAAAGATTATGACATAATGTTTGTATGTGATTTAACAATACATGAAAATTATCTGGCAATAGAAGTGTCTGGCACATGGTAAGTTATGGGTAAAATGTTATTATAAATATATAATATGTAAAATAGGTTACTGTAATAGGTATGCAATGGCCAAATATTGACAATTTTATAATGGCAGAAACTAGGTGACTACCATGTATCGAGTCCTTCCCTATTGTATATGAGGCCCTGCTCGACCCCAGGCATGGAAACAGAAGTGAGAAGAGGTCTTCTTTGTGTGTATGTTCTTTGAGACTGTGGAGGAGAGAGCCCGTGTCTGTTGCATCCCCCTACCAAGAACGATGTTTACTGGGCAGTACGTGTTCCATAAATGCTTACTGAGCCTAACGGGCCCCCGCCTGCATGGAGAATACCAGCTAGTTAATATAGGCAGTCACATAACCATACAATCGTAATACACTGTTAAGGGTATTTAAGTATAGATACATGCAGGCTATCGGGAGAGCGCAAAGGAAACAGTGCTCCATTCTACTGAGGGAGAGTGAAGTCCAATGTCAGGAGGCCGGGGCGAGGTTGGGTGTAAAGCCGCATAGAGCTGCCGCATCAAGACTAACTCTGGTCTGTCTGTGGAAGAAAGCAAAAGCAATTTGCTTGCCTTGGACAGCATGCTTGCTTTCAACTAACCCCCTTCTAATGTGTGAAATTGAGTTTGTATTCAAAGCAGCTTCTTTGTTTGTCTCCCAGTCCGTCTGTTGCTGGTATCTCCCTTAATGTATTGCTTTGTAAAGTGTTCTGCTCTATCCTGAGTATAAAAGAGATGCTCAGTAAAGCCAGATTCTATTCTTTCAGTGTCACAACTAGCCATTGCATAACAAAGTGTAATATATTGTGTGAGAAGAAATGGAGGAACACAGGAGATATTTTTTTTTAAAAAAAGAGCAAATAAAACATCAAAGTAGGAGAGTGTAGAGTGCATTAAAGTTAATAAACTGTCATGGCAGAGTGGGCCACTTTTCAATGCGAAGGAATCTGATTTAGGGATTTGTAACTGTAGGATTAGAATCTCACTGGAATGAAGTTAGCCGCTCTTTTTGCCAAATTCTCAGTCTTTTGGTTCTCCTTGAGAACCGGTCTTTGAAATTGAACAGATTATTATTATAATTATTATTTTGTCAACAGCTTTTTGAGGCGCTAACGCTATCTGTCTTCCCCTGGATGATCAGTGCTGCTCACTTCCATATAGCAAGCGCTGCTTTGCCTTAAGCTCTAGGAGACGGAATGCGGGCCCTGGATCTCTTGCTAAGTTGGACACAGTTCATCAGCATGGGTTTCCAGGGCTCATGTAGCCACTCCCCTGTTTCCACAAGGACACAGAGAAAACTGTCAGAAAACCGTCAGGAGCGAACTACGCTCAGGTGTGAACCACTGAGCTACTCGTCTTATTCACAAGTGACAGACAGGACAATCAATACAGGTCTCCTTCTTGGCAGTGTGGAGGGCTGACTACAACATTACGAGTTCCAAAATGTTTTCTGCCAAGAACTAGAATGGATTTTCTGCTTCTCCAGCCACAAAATGTCCCCAGCATCTTACCCCCAAATCATTAATGCCCTTTGGAGTTGGTCTGTTCAGACCAAATACTTCCTTATCTTTCTTTTCAACATCCTTGTTATTTTCTTTTTGTTAGTTGAACTCTCAGACTTTTTAGATCCTAGTATCTCGCCTTTTCTTTCAAACAAGAAGATATTAAGCAGCATTTTCATCCTTGACCTTTGTAGGAGAATGAGAATCCCTCGTTCTTGTTTTGGGTGCAGCCGGTAGAATGTTTCCTCAGGAACAAAAATGCCATGTTTACATACTAGCACACTGGCATTATAATACCACTGACCTTGGGAAAAGTACATAATTGTTTTGAGTTGCAGTTTCTCCATTTGAGAAATGGGGATAAAAGATGACTAGTTTATAGAGTTTCTATGAGGACAAAAGAGGTTGTATAAAAGGAAATGCCTAACATAGCGCACAGGGTCTAACAGATGTGCAGTAAATGATTACTTAAATCAAAATAACATAAGCAGGATCAGTTCTGTTTAAATAAGAAGACCTCTTGGAGAATGGTTCAAAATGTAAAGAGAAATGACCAAGCTCGGTAGGGAGCTGTGTCCTCAGTCTGGTGCACGGTGTAAGATTTAGGGCCATATGTGGAAGCACAAGAACGAGTTGGTTGTAGGTAAAAGGTGGTGAATTATGCTCAAATATGAGCCAGTCGTCTCGAGGAAGTCGCTGCTGTAAGATGCCATGGAAAATTTTTCTCAAGTGGTTCTAACACTACAGATACCAATAGTATTTGTCTAAGTCGCCATACTTTGATGTATAACAAATCACAATGAAACTATTCCTTGTAGTAATTGATACTGTGAGAGACAGCGTGGCATAATGCAATGGAATGCAAATTGGCCTCAAAGCCGGAAGATGTGGATTCATGTCTGTTTCACTTAATTGGTATAGTCTTGGACTTCTTAGCTTGAGCCTTACCTTTAACATCTATAAAATAGGAAAAATAATGTCTTTCTTACTTTTCTTACTTTCTTACTTACTTTCTTACTTCCCTCCTGGAGAGTGTCAGGATCAATTGAGATTTTTTGTTTGTTTATTTATTTATTTTGTGTGTGTGTGTGTGTGTGTGTGTGAGAGAGAGAGAGAGAGAGAGAGAGAGAGGCAGAGAAAGAGGGAGAGGGAGAGGGAGAGGGAGAGAATCCTAAGCAGGCTCTTCACTGACGGTGCTGAGCCTGATGCAGGGCTCGATCTCACAAACTGTGAGATCATGACGTGAGCTGAAATCAAGAGTCAGATGTTTAAGTGACTGAGCCACACAGGTGCCCCAAGATGTTTTTAAAAGTATTCTCCACTGTTGTTGTTTTTTTAAGTAGTAAAAGTCATTTACTAAAAGAGTTGCTAAAGAATTTCTGGGCTCTTGTTCTCTTTGAGGTGAACACAAAGTAGAGGGCCTTATGTTTCTGTAGCTCCCTGTATATGGCCAGCTTGCCCAGACCGTGTTTTGTTGCTAGCCTCTGCTGAGTCCATTTTGCTGCTCATTTGCCCAGTCTCTGCCATCCCCTTGGCCCAAGAGCAATTCAAAGATGGGTTGTGGCAGAAGTACCAGGGATCACACAGCAGCAGCAGGACCCCCTCTTGGAAACTCCTGCATTTGTGCCCTTGGTATGACTGCCTGGACCACTGTCATCCTCTTTTGCCTCTGTTTGCTGCTGATGGCTATAGCAATAGCTTTTATTGTCTTGCTTAAGGATTTCTGATGCTTTTGAAGGTTTTTTTTTTTTTTCCCTTCCATTCTGCTGAGCAAACAAACACGAGAGATCAGGGACAAGGCTCAAAGATAGGAGTTGGGTTTGATGATCAGTGAAGGGAGATAAGGCCCTTGACTTGCAGTATCCAGCCCCTTCCCAGAGAGGTCACATAGGAGGGTCGTTAATTTAACCCCTCTCATTTTGTGTTTTCAGGGAGTCGACGAGTTGAAGATGAAGCCCAGAGCCGAGTGCTGTTCTCCCAAGTTCTGGTTGGTGTTGGCTGTCCTGGCCGTGTCAGGCAGCAGAGCTCGCTCTCAGAAGAGCCCCCCCAGCATTGGCATTGCTGTCATCCTCGTGGGCACTTCAGACGAGGTGGCCATCAAGGATGCCCACGAGAAAGATGATTTCCACCATCTCTCCGTGGTACCCCGTGTGGAGCTGGTAGCCATGAATGAGACTGACCCAAAGAGCATCATCACCCGCATCTGTGATCTCATGTCCGACCGGAAGATCCAGGGCGTGGTGTTTGCCGATGACACAGATCAGGAGGCCATCGCCCAGATCCTTGACTTCATTTCAGCCCAGACACTCACCCCCATCCTGGGCATCCACGGAGGCTCCTCTATGATAATGGCGGATAAGGTAAAGGAGGGAGTCAGGGAGGAGAACCTGGGGGGTTGTACTGAGAACTAAATGATGTGTGTGTTTGAATACAAAACTTGATTATGAAAGAAAGTAACCAGAATGCATGGAGTAAGTGGATAGATCAGGAATCAGTGTCTCCCTTTGGAGATGAAAGTGAGGAAAAGATACTGGTATTTAGAGCTCTGTAGTTTCGAACAGGTTTGTGTGTCCATTTGTTTGCAAATGGATTTACTGCAATGACTAAGAGATGTTGAAGCTTGTAGTTCTTTCTGTGATACATTTTCTTCAAATATGTAAGTATGTGTATGAATAGCTCCTTCAAAACTTTAAAATAAGGTGTGCTCTATTCTTTTTTGGTAACACAAATTCTCCCCCTGCCCAGCTTTAAGACTATAAAAAGAAAAATCCCTTCAGGCGGATTAGTTGTCCCCTTGAAGATACAGATGTCACGGGGAGGTACTTCTTGCTAAGGTGTCCGTGCATACCACACATGGATCTACACATTGGAATGGATTTTAATCCACGGAGCCAGTAGTAGCTGCCTTTTCTCCATGCTTAGATTTGAAGGCAATGGTTCTTAACCCGGGTCGCACATTGGAATCAACTGAGGAGCTCTCAACACTACTGATGCCTGAATCCTTCCCCCAGAGATTCTGAACCGCCCAGATGCAGCCTGGGCGTCCGGAGTCTCAAAAGCTTCCCGTGTGATTCTAGTGTGTGGTTAAGGTTGAGCACCTCAGCTTTAAGGCCTCAAATAAATAGTAGACTCTTGTACATTAACATTAGATTAATTGTTCTATGACAAGTTAATTATCATCGGACACTGATGCCTATTCTTTAATTGCACAAAGTGTTTTCTTTGTGGTTATGTTTTGTTTTGACATTTTCCACTTACTCAGATATGTTCCCTTGCTTTATTGATTACAGCTCATTGCTTAGGGACAGCCCTTCTCACATATGTATTGCCCTTCGCGGTTATTCATATCTTAGAATGATTCATTTCACCCCCAGTGCAATTTTTATTGTTTTCCATCACGTTGGGTTTTTTAAAGGGTCCCTATCTTTGCATTGTCATCTTCCACTTCTTATCATTACTTTTGAAACCGTCTTTCGTTTCGTACTTAAAAGACATGCTGTGGGGTTAATGATGTTTGTAAACACCCCAAAAGCTAGCACAGACACCACAAGCATGCCAAGAACCACCACAGTGCAGGGTTTAGCAGGCTAAAACAACCGTGCGCGATCATTACTGCCATCTGTCGGCAGGCAGAGATGACTCACTTCTGTTTTGGAGCTTCCTTCATTCAGTCTAGGAAAGGTCAAGTTGAATGAAGTACTAGGTGGAGGGACCTCAGCTGCATATGAAAAAGGTATTGTTCCATTCACATGGGCACAGGAAGAGATATTAGAAAACACATTCTGGCACCGGAAACCCATGCTAAGGACAGTGGGATAAACTTAAGCAGAAGGGAAAATGTAGACTAACTGTTACCAACCCTTTGAGCTTTTGCTTCAGGTAGACGTTTTTAACATCATTTTCCTCCACTGATTATATTTTAGGAGTGGTATTTTGAGGGCATGGTATTGCACTGAAAGAATGCCAAGATGGATGAGCCAAATTTTTGAGTCATAAATAAGTGTATACTTATCTTGAGAGCACGACAAATGAAAATAGTTTGTTGTTGTTGTTATTCAGGCTATTGTGCAACTTACGTTATTTCATAATAACCTGCCCCTGCCCCACTAGAAGAGGTTACTGGCTACACTGCTCAGCTGCTTCTCTGTTGTATCTCTTACAAATGCATAATAACGATATAATAATATGAGGTAAGACGCAAAGACTGGGCTCTTTTGTCCATTGATTGGTTCTAGGTGCTTTAGTGTTTACCATCTGCTTGAGCACACAGCTCTTTGCAGGCATTATCGTATTTAATACTCTTAACGACTCAGTGAGCTAAGTCATATTATTTATCTCCATTTGACAGTTGGGGAGACTGAGGCCCTGAGAGATTAAAAAGCATAGCCGAAATGATGTAGCCAGTAAGTGGCAGCCAGGACTTTAACATGGGTTGCTGGCTCCAAAGGCCATGTGCTCTGTTGTCTTTCAAGAAAATGGAGAGGCTAGTCAAGGTCTCGCATACCTTCCCGTTCTTTACTTCTCCATTATACAGCGCTGTGGTAGGTGTTACCTGACTAAAAGTAACCCACCACTTCATTCATAATGGCGATACTGGGATCTGACCAGAGGAGAGCAGTAAGGAAGAGATGACATGGTATAGCCTTAGGTATAACCTGAGTCCACAGCGGGCCTACTGGTGACTACCCCTGGGGGTAAAAGGGAGTATTGAAGGCAAGTGATTGTAATGAGATGCTCCCCCACCCCCGTCACCTCCCTACCATGGAATGACAAACAAATATTCCATCTTATCTTTTTTCTCTCTCCACCCCCCCCCCAAAAAAAGGGGGAGAAGCAGTGGTTTTTAGGAAATTTCCTAAAATAGCCTAAAAATATCAAACTGACTTTTGACCTGAAAAGATTTCCAAAAGGTGAGTAGAAAGAGGAAAAGGAAGAAGGAAGGAAGTCCTGATGCCACAGAAGCTGGAGGTTTGGAGGCTTAGCCCTAAGGGGTCAGGCACTTAAATGGCTGGTAGCTGCAGGGGAGGGAGAGCAGGAACCAGCACGGCTGAGTGGGCTGTGGGGCCAAGATTCCCAGCAGCTGTGCAGAGGGCCATTTGTTGGCTTAAAGGATTCGTATGAAGGCAAACAGAAAGATCCCCCAGATCTCAGAGAAACAAGCTTTTGGGGCAAGTTTCAAAAATAAAACATCTCAAATTCTAAGGCCAGTTTTTTTTTTTTTTTAAATAGAAGTTTATTTTTAAGTACCATGACCATATTTTACAAACATAGAATGAGGACACAGAGTTTGACAACTATGAATCAACTGTGCGGCCACAGGACAAAACATCTGAAAATGGGACCAAGAAATACAGCTTTGCCACGTTTAAGGCCTAGTCTCTGAGATACAGGTACCATCTGAAGGATGATAACTAAGCTTTCCATTTTGCTTCCCCCTTCTAGGAGATGGGTAGTTACCATCTCAGTTTCTACCTTAGTTTTGTTGTTGTTGTTAGCTTGCTGCATATAAGGCCCACTTATTAGGTATTCTTGTGGAAGATTCTATTACAGGAATAAAGTCCCTGATGGAAGGAGTTCGTAACAGAAGAAAACACTGTTAACGAAGATTTTTGACCAAAGTGGAGAGAGGCACAAGTTCAGTATCTGGCCCAATAGCTTGTACTCACTTTTTTTTGCATATGCTAATTAATGAGTAGAAACATGAATGAGGGTTCTACTTTCCCAATGAGGAAATGAACCTTATACCATGGCGGAAAGAAGCATTGGAGCTAGAAGAGTAGAGCTGTTTGAAGCTCAGAATTGGGAGTCAGGGCTGGTTTTAACCACCACCTCTAGATGTGGGAATCTGGACCACTTGCTGACCACTTACTCTAAACCTTGGTTCCCTTGCCTGTTGTAATGGGGACAATAATCCAGAATGTATTGTAGAGTTGTTGACGATTCAGTGAGATAATACATAGCTTCACCAAGAGCTTCACCAAGTTTCCAGCACAGCGTTCTGTAGGCCCAGCTGACGGTTCTGTGGGGCAATTTGAAGAAAAGGAGGCTTCAGGATACAGGAAAAGGATGGGGAATTGAATAGAGTCATGGCCAATTGTAGAGACACTGCTGAGCTGGACACGGTCCAAGAAGAGAGCTCAGGTGAAAATCTGGAGGAGCTCTGACACGTGGGGTGGGACCTTTGGTCCTTCCCCACCAGGAAGCTGAAGCTCATTGGTGGTATAGCCATGCCACAGCCAAAAAAGGCATGTTCGGCTATGGAAGAGCTTTAGCGAGGAAAGTACCGCTAGGTGCCTGTAACACAAGACTGTTTAGAATAGTAACGGAGACCATTTAAAAATGGATGAGGTGATTTTTGGCAGTTCCCCACCTGAGTATAAAGAGCCTACTTTATTTTGCCTTGTTATAATTGCTTTTATTCTCCCTGAGATCCTGGATTTAGGATGCCCATCCCAGTCCAAATAATGAACTAAAGCTAGATGTACTTCTGTTTCTTTTCAGGAGGTTTCTCTGCTGATATGCTGAAATCTTTCTTGGGTTTTCTTCAGGTGAGGGATTAAGGAGCCGTGTGACAGGGAATGACAGACCTACTGACATTAGCACGAGGGTCAATGAAAATAGTTTAGGCAAGAGGTGGGAAGGAGAACAGAAAGTGGAAGTTACAGTCGGATCAGACAAGAGAACACAAGATCCAATCTGTAATGCTGCAAGAATGGAAGAGAAGAGGGGATGCTGAGTAGAGGGTCAGGGTCTGGCAGTAATCTGTACCATATTCCTAACTTGTTCCTAATTAAAGGACATGCGAAAATATCTTACTCTGGAGCCTGTTGCTATGATTCTTTCCTTTCTAAGTTGTTTGGCTGAGGATTGATGCTTTGAATAGCACTCTCATTTTCTGTGCAGAATGCCACAGTTTGAATCCAACTGGGGCTAGAAGATGGCCCCTACTCTTCATTGGCCCTATCTCTTCTTGCTGTCCCCCCTATTGCCTCTGCCTCCCCCAACACGCATCTGATGCAATGTATTTGCAGAGAGTGAGCCAGCAGTGATGTGTGACACTGTAAATAGACTGTTGCCTTCCAGTTGCTCATGTGGGTTTCCATATTCAGCCCAATCTTGAAACCAAGATGGCTCTGCTACTCATATTTCGCTCTGTGCTTCTTCCTTGAATTGGGTGTCTTTCAGTGTTTTTACCTTGCTTTTAGTTGTCTGTCTTCTGGTATTCCTTGGGACTGAACACTTCAAGAGCAAACCGTGGCGTTTCAGGTTGGATGAGTACAGTGAAGACATACTGGAGAAGACAAGAGGGCAGAAAGGCTAATAGAGCGTGCCGACTTGGTGCTAGGCACGATGTTAATGAGTATTTTAATTCTTCTGCAACCCTGAGACATAAGTGGTAGTACTTGTTTTAGTTCAAACGACATTGGGGTGTTTACGTACCATGGCCGAAGTGACACCGTTAGAAAAATAGTGGGACTGGGATCCAAATCCAAGTATGTTTGACTTGAAAACCTTTTTTTTTTTGGCTGATTTTGAGACTCCCATTCCACACACCGAGGAGTCAGAAGAATGCTGGGATCTTCCCTTCTGCCTTGAACCATACTTTGGGGAAAGATGGGTGGGCAGTTCTCTTAAGACCCTATAGGCTTTGCAGTGGTGCAGCCCTAGGTCTGTGTGGATTCCAGGCCTTTCCACCTGTGACTGTGGAATAGGTTTCTTGTTGGCCAGCACACCCTCCATTTTAAAGATGGAGCTAGGATTTGCTTTCAAGAAACTGGCCAGTTGAAATCCAGATGCAGGTTTAAAAAAAAAAAATTATGTTTATTTTTTTTTTTATTTTTTTTTTTTAATTTATTTTTTTTTTTCAACTCTTTTTTTTTTTATTTATTTTTGGGACAGAGAGAGACAGAGCATGAATGGGGGAGGGGCAGAGAGAGAGGGAGACACAGAATCGGAAACAGGCTCCAGGCTCTGAGCCATCAGCCCAGAGCCTGACGCGGGGCTCGAACTCACGGACCGCGAGATCGTGACCTGGCTGAAGTCGGACGCTTAACCGACTGCGCCACCCAGGTGCCCCAATTATGTTTATTTTTAAGAGAGACAGAGTGTGAACAGGGGAGGGGCAGAGAGAGAGGGAGACACAGAATCTGAAGCAGGCTCCAGGCTCTGAGCTGTTGGCACAGAGCCTGACTCGGGGCTCGAACCCATGAACCGTGAAATCATGACCTGAGCCGAAGTCGGACACTTATCCGACTGAGCCACCCAGGTGCCCCAATACAGATGCGGTTTTTAATGCTTGGAGAAACGGAGGCCCCAGAAATTGCTTTAGGCATTTATAGCCATGAAAGTACTTGGTGCTAGAAAGTAATGCACCAGCCATCCTGTTTCTCATACATCTTCCAGGCAAGTGATAGTGTGTCTGCAGGAAGGCTGTGGCACAATGCAGAGAGAATGCGGGCTTTGGAGCAGATCGGCTTGAGTTCTGTGCATTCGCCAGCCATGTGACCTTAGTTGTGCTCTTTAAGCTCTCTGAGTCTCGAAACTTCCATTCACAAAATGGCGTCAAAATAACACCTTCATTAGTGGGTTGTAAGCTTTATAAAGAACGGTAGACAATGCTTGATAAATTGTAGGCCTTACGTTTTCTTGTCTTTTCATGTACCAGACCATACCTAATCACTTGAAGAATATGGGATCCTAAATGTTTTCCTGTTAACTGAAAGAGAAAACCTTGGGATGCTAATACCCTTCATTTTAGGCCTGGGGATAAGCAGCATCTCAGTGGGTTCTGCCTCTGTGGTGACATAATTACCGATTGTGACATGATCAGGACTTATCAAGATTTTCAAAGCAGGGACATACAGTGATTTCAATAAACTGTTACACACAGGATATAAGCAATGAAGATAACTCAAGAACATTAAAAAAGAAAGCAGAATAAAATAGTGTTTGAATCTAGGGTCACTCATAGATTTGGAAGTGTTTATATGTAAGAAAAAGTGAATTGTTAGATAAGGGACATATTAAAGGTACTGGGTAGGAAGTAGTGATATGTTATATATATATACATATATATATATATATATATATATATATATATATATATATATATATATACAGGAGGGCAGTTAATTTACTATCACCAGCCAGCTTTTAATAGATTATACTGATAGGGGCTCCTGGGTGGCTCAGTCAGTTAAGCATCCGATTTCGGCTCAGGCCATGATCTCACGGTTCATGAGTTCAAGCCCCGCATCGGGCTCTGTGCTGACAGCTTAGAGCCTGGAGCCTGCTTCAGAATCTGTGTCTCCCTCTCTATCTGCCCTCTCCTACCTCACGCTATGTCTCTCAAAAATAAATAAATATATAGAAAAATAAAAAAAAAATAGATTATACTGATATTCTTGAAAAATGCCTTGGATTATGATTTTTACACAGAGGATACATTTTTATTCCCCTTTCTGAGACTACTGTGATTCTCTTTGCCTTATTCTTAGGCATTAGATCTATATTTTATTCAAAATCATATTTTGATTCTGTGGTTAAGGGTCCAGCATGCAGGAGAGTAATGTTAAAGGCTAGTTTGATTCCATTTTTCCAAGGACAAAAAAATCATTGCTACCTTTCTATTTTATGACAGAGAACACCCAAATTATCATGGGTTGTTAGGAGGTTGCCATGAGAAAAGAACTAACATTGATTGGTCATTGACTTTTGCCAAGCTCTGAGCTAGTCACCTTATATGACCTTAAAAATGCTGTTTTATTGAATTCCTTCCTTGAATTCATGAGGCATGTATTTTGTCCTTTATAAGGAAATGGTAGATCAGAGAGGTTAACTGTTTTGCCCAAGACCTTTAGCTTAGTGACTTGCCCATAGTGGCTTAAACAAATAGGTGCTTATTGGTGTCTCGGAATAAGGCACCTGGAGACAGGGTCTGGTGGCGGCAACTCAGTGATGTAGTGATACCAGGGCTGACCTCTGGGATTCCCGTGGCAGTTTTGTCATGGCTATAAGGATGCTGCCCTAGTTCTAGGCATCATGCCCATAGAAAAAGCTGGTGCGTGGGTATTAGATCAGGGAGTGTCTCCTCCATGTCCCTAATGTCATGAACTCAAACAATGTCATATGGTCAACCCTGTGGGAGCCTCTGAGCCACCTGGGGGAGGTGGCAAAGGGGAAAGGGTTGGGGACAGTAGTTCCCTCAGTTGTATCTCTCAAAGGAAGTAAGGAACAGTCTGGGAATTGAACCAATGCCTGTGTGATTGCAAAGCCCAGACATCTCTCATGTGTCATTTCTCTTGGTTCCTACTAAGCCCTGCTTTTGTGCCTTTGGTCTAATCTCCACACATTTCCTCCAGAACTAGGACCTTGGCTCATCAGTTATTTCCTTTTTCCCCTTAAATATCAATTTATTCTTTTCCACTGACATTTTTTTTTCTAGCTTAGTGGTCCTCGGGAGATGTTTGGACATGTTTCGGGGAGGTTTTTGATATAGTAATGACTGCTTTTGTAAAGTGTGTGTGTGTGTGTATGTGTGTGTGTGTGTGTGTGTGCTTCTGGCATTTATAGCCTGGCAACTAGGCACGTTTGGTGTCCTGCCGTATGTATGATAGTACCTAACAGTCAAAAATAGCTCTATCCAAAATACATTTCTCCCCTCATTGAACATTCTCAGATCACTCTCATATTAATAAACAGAGGCACAAAAGCTTTTCTTGACCCCAGTTCTCCCTCATTCTTTCTTTTGGCAGTTCCGTTCCTTAAAGAGTAGTTACATTGCTGTTTTCACTTCCTCATCTCTCACTTTCTACAAAACGCCACATCCAATGGACTTTCTCTTTTTCTTGACCTTCTGCAGCATTGAACACTTGACCCTTTTAGTGCTATGCCAGAAATTATGATGACAAGAGTAATTAGATTTGTCATAGATTTGGTGACAGTACGAAGGAGGATGAGTACAGTTTAGAACATGGGTAGGTCATACAAGCGGCAATGTCTGGTAAGCAGTTGGTTTTAGACTTAGAGGTAAAGGGAGTGATTTGGGCTGGAAATAAAGATATGAACCTCATTAGCAAGCGAGGGTAGTTGAAATCGGGAGGGTAGATGAGATGGCTCAGAATGAACAAGTGGAAAGAGGAGGGGAGTGGGTCAAGGACAAAACTACCTTAGGACAGAACTACCTTTGAGGAATAGCCAGAGGGGGTGGAGGTGATAAAGGAGCGAAGGTACTTAATTATTGGAGATGAGACAAGAACGAGAAAAACAAGGACAGAGAGGCATTATAGAAACCAAGAGAGTGTTCTAGGAAGGGTTAAAGTTAGCCAGTCTGGGAATCAACCCAGGACACTCCCTTCCCCCTCAGGATGGTCGAGCAAACAGTGAGGAAGCCTTGGTACCTTCCTCTTCGTCCCTCCAGACACTGTGATGACCTCAGTGCTGGCACTCCTTCTCTCTCGTCTGCCCTGACACACGGCTGACCTGTGTGATTCTTGAGAAACTCAAATCTGATTGTTCAACACTTTTGCTTAAAACTCTGCACTGACTTCCCACAGCTTGGAATAAGACATCCTCTTTGATCTGGTCCCAGGCTACCTCTCCAGGATTTTCTCTTAACCTCCCCGCCCTTGAACAGTAATGTTAAGCCACACTAAATTATTTATAGCTCCCTCACTGGTCCTGGCTGTTTTGCATCTCTGTGCCTTTGTTTGTGCTACTTCCTGTCCTTAGAATATCTTCTTCCTTGTCCGTCCAGAAACACCTGCCCACTTTTTAAGAGAAGTTGTGGCACTTCTGTGTACCCTTTTCTGACTCTCTTCTTCACAGGATTGACCTTTTTTTTTTTTTTTTTTTTTTTCACTCCACCTGTGTCCTATTTATGCTTTTGTTATAACTTGGCTTATTTACCTATCTGTCCCACTTGCTGTACAATGAGCTCATTGTAGGCCAGGGCTATGCTTTACTAATTTTTGTATTCCTAGCACATGCCATAATGTCTGATGCGTAGTAATAGCTAACTTTTAATGAACAACGAACAGTTATTAGACTGTGCACTCTCTACACTGTAGTGGGTTGAGAGGCGGTCCCCCCAAGAGATATGTCCATGTCCTAACTCCTGTAACCTGTGAATGTGACCTGATTTGGAAAAAAGGGTCTTGGCAGATATCGTTAAGGATCTCATGATGAGATCATTTTGGATTAGCCAAGTGGCCCTAAATCCAGTGACAAATGTCCTTCTAAGAGGTGGAAGAGGAGAAGACCTAGACACAAAGGAGAGGGCTTTAAAAGAGGAGAAGAGGCTGGAGTCAGCCACAACGTGCCGGGGAAGCCACTAGAAGCTGGCAGCAGCAAAGGGTGATTTTCCCTTAGGGCCTTCAGAGAGAGCATGACTCTGACAACACCCTTGATTTCAGGCTTCAGAACTGTGAGAAAATGAATCTTGTTGTTTTCAGCCACCGAGTGTGTGGTAACATGTGATGGCGGCCCTAGGAAAGTGATATCCACACCATAGTTAAGAGGGGGGGGGTGTCTCTGGAATCTCACTGCCTAGGTGCTTTCCCGGCTTACTCATTGACTGTGTGATCTTTGGCAGAGTACTTAACTTCTCTGAGCCTTCGAGTCCTCCTTGTTAAATGGTGATACAAATAGCTCCTATTTTCTTAAGGTTATTGAGTAAGGTTAGTGAAAGTGCTTGGAAAAGATGGGGCAAATAGTAGGAGCCAGCCAGTGCGTGTCTATGAGAGGTTTTCCATGTGAATAAATGAAGGAGTGAGGAGGAGGATGTAAATAGGCACCCGAGCCATCATACTGATGGGAACTCACCTAGTTGTGTGGTCATTAGGTGTGCACTCTGGGAGTTCTGTCCCAAGGTGGTGGTGCTCTGACATTCTGGCCGACCCCCGGGGCCTGGGACAATGCCGGAAGGGTGAAGAGTCAGTGTTCTTGGCAGCTACCCCCCTGCTGGAGCCTTTGATGGAACTACAGGGCAGCGAAGCTTGTCTTTGAGCCCTGGGACCTCCCTTTACACACTCCTCTCTCCTTATTTTTGTATTTGATTCTCTGTTTTGTATGCATATGCGTGCGTACGCTTGTGTGTGTGTGTGTGTGTGTGTGTGTGTGTGCACATTTGTATGCTTTTGGATGTAGTGGCTATTCTCTTTAGCCTTTTCAGTGCCCAGGATGGTACCTCTCAGGCTAGGGCTAGTCTCCCAGTCTGAAGTCCTTGTGCTTTCAGATTTTTATCCTTCTCTACTTGTAGATCAAAACCCTTGCTTCTTTCCTTTTTATTCTCTTTCATTGTGTAATTTTCATAGTCCTTATTACAACTGTAATTCATCATAATAGCTTTTTTTATTAGCTGCCCTGCCCTGCTAGACTGTAGGCTTCCTAAGGGCAGGAACTTTGTCTCTTTCATTTTTGTATCCTCAGAACCTAACATACTGGTTGGCTCATAGTAAGCCTTTAATACATACGTGTTAAATGTATCACTGAATTAATTATTTCATTGCAGCAAATGTCAGTTGCAATTAAAAGAAAAGTATTTTAAATCCAAATGGAAATGGATGTGAGAATTAATCTCTGATTGCTGGAAAATACATTTCTACCTGTCTATAGGCTGTTCTTTCCATCACCCTTCTCTTCCTCACATCTTCCAGATACCAGCCGTCAACAACTCGGCACTCACATCTTAGAGTTTTAACACTCATGTCCACTTTATTTCTAGCAACCAGACACGGAAAAAGGACTGCCTCAAGTTAGGGGTGCCTTCTGAAGTAGCAGAGAAAACCTTTAATGCAAAGCAGTGGGGCGCCAGTGATAATCTGGACTTTTATTAGCTTTCTTTCAAAGGAGGGAGCAGAAAGAAATAAGCTTTTTTTTTCTTGAAGTTCCAAAAGATAAACACATGCGATTCAACTGACATACTAATCAGCAAAATATCACCAACTAAATTTAATCAGTGCAATTAAATTTCCAGAGGTAGTAGCAGGAGATTTTGAAACTTCTTTTAGCAAGCATCATCCTTTCTCATTTACTTATTCATTCATTCAAAAAATATTTATTAGGTATCTGCTGGATATCAGGAACTGTACAAGGTCCTGGAGATAGAGTCAATAAGAGAGACATATCCTCATGGTGCACTGACTGACAATAAACAAAGATATGAATTAAACAATATTCTTTTAGGTAGTGGTAAATATTTTTATGAAAATAGCAGGAAGGGGTATCAGGTAGGGCTATCTTAGGGTCTTCAGGACAGGTCTCAGGGGGAGATAGCACTTGAGAGATGTATGGTAAGGATCAAGATGCATGAAGATATCAGGGGCAGCATTTTGGCAGAGAGAAGAGCAGGTGTGGAGGCCTCAAAGGGGGGAAGTTTTTGCTCTTTGGCTTTTTTTGGTGAGTATCATATGGTCTGAGTTGGAGGGTGGTGGGCAGTGGGGGCAATGGTAGAATTTGAGGCTGAAAAGGTACTATGAGGCCAGATCATGTATGGCCTGAGAGTCTTGGCGTCAACTTGGCTATTTTGCAATTCATTCTAGAAGGTGTAAGAAGGGAGTGATGGAAGTTGACTTAGCATCTTTTCAGATGGAGACAGTAGAGTGGATAGAATATATACCTTAGAGCCGTTTTAAGTCTTGTCTCCACCTTTCAGAAGCTGGGTGCCCTTTTGCTACGTTGTATGACTACTGTGATCTGGTGTTTGTTTGTTTGTTTCATCGATATGAAGGAGTTAATATTCATCAACTTCTAAGAGTTACTAGGAGACAAAATAACCTATAAAGGACTCATTACACCTGGTTTTGAATAAATGGCTGCTATTGCCCTTTCTAGTAGTATTGAAATACAAATTCCTCTTGAATCAGGCATCATTTTTTTTTTGATAGATCTATGGATTAAGTAGCTTTCTGTTCTGTTTCATTGTTTTCACACAAGTTGCTTACAGACCTGTAAACAAATGAGCAAATTATTGTAGGAAGCATAGTGATTGGCTCTACCCTGACTAAAGAGCTGTCTCTCATTTTGAGTTCTTGGAGTTCCCATGCACCGTGTCCTGAGGCCAGTTCCTAGACTGTCTATGTAGTGGCAGTTTGATTTAATTGTCCCTTTTCCCAAATGGGGGTAAAGGCACTGAGAAGATGGAGCAACCAGGGTGAGATATTGAGGTGAGAGGTGTGGGTGTTGAGAATGGGAGATAGTGTAACAGCACAGCCAATCAGTGCCGCCTGCCTTGAGCTGAAGACTTCTGGCACCGGCCCAAGTGCTCCTGGCCTGCCACCATGTGTCTCGGATGCGTTCTGTTACCTTGACAACATGTTGTCCAGAGTTGTAAGGAGCGGCAGCCTTCAACCTTTGAGCATCATCGTGTTGCTAGGACAACAGACTCCACAGGAAGCTGGGCTCCACTGTAGTTCCTGCTTATGGCTGCCACCCATCCCTCCCTCTTCCTTCTTCTGCCTGCCCATACTTCCACGGCCTTCCATCTGTCCTCTCGCTCCTTCTGCCTTCACAGATCCACTGTCTGCATGGCCCTTCCAGCTCTCCCTCCAACCCCTTGGCCTTCATTCTCTTACCACTGCAGTGTTCCCACTGCTTATATAAAAGCAAAGATTGTAAATTCTCAAATATAAAGCTGCATGATTTAGGAAGCTAAAGCGATGGTTGGAAAGAGGGAGTTAAGAAACATCCAGAAAAGGGAGGGAGGAGCTTGATAGAGTTTCTGTAGTCTAGTTGTACAATATGAGGTAGTGGTTCTTTTAATTAATTAATTAATCAATTAATTAACTTATTTATTAATAGCAAGTGGGGAAGGGGCAGAGAGAGAGAGGAAGAATCTCAGGCAGGCTCTCCACATTACCAGCACAGAGCCTGATGCAGGGCTTGAATACACAAACCACGAGCCACGAGATCATGAGGTGAACCAAAGTCAGATGCTTAACCAACTGAGCCACCCCAGCGCCCCTGTGTGGTAGTAGTTCTTAAAGGGACTGGCCCTGAGAATCAACAGAGGAGTTTATTTTATTATTATTTTGTTGAAATATGGATTTTCTGGCTCCGTACCCAAATACCCTTTTGGAGTCAAGCCCCACTAATTGCTATTTTTACAAATTTCTCTTAAGGGATTCTGAAATACCACCAGGTTTGGGGACCCCAGTCAGTAGAACACAGCATATTGTTTCGATTATAGAGTTTTGTGATAATCAGTTATCTACCTGTTGAGCTTTATTGCTCATGGTCCTCAGTGCAATGCACTCATGTGGCTGCTTAATAACGGTGAAGACGCAGGAAGGGGAGTTGGAAGAAGATGGGAAGACACTAATGAAGAAGAGGAGAAGAGCAAAGGGAAACAGAAGGAAGGGAGCAATGTGGAAGTGATAAGGAGAGGCCGTGGAATTGGGCATGGGGAAAATCAACCATCCCCTTGTCTCTGACTTTCAGTTAGAATGCAGCCTGTTAAGTGTCTTGGTGTAGGCTCAGTTGACATGCTCTTTGGGGTGTGTTTGGAATCCTGGATTTTCGCTGGGTGGTAAGAGACCTGGGTGGTGGCTAGATCTGGGCTTTCCTAAGAAGCCAGCTTCCTCCTATTTTTCTCCTTTAAAAAAAACCAAATGCCCACTACATGTTAGTACTGCAGTTTATATGAGATAGTGCTTTACTTGCGTTTAGCAGGTTTAACCCTTGAAGGAGCCCTAGAGCTTAGGCAGTAGGATTATTCTCCTTTTCAAGATGGAGAGACTGAGGATGGGAAAGGAAGGTAACTGGCTCATGGTGACACACTGGCCATGGCCGAATGGAAATGGAACCACTTGCCTGACTGACAGTAAAGCCCATGGACACCAGCAGTGTGTTACATTTCCTCTTGAACACTTCATTTACTTGGTCTTCTTGGGACATCTAGCTTAACCTGGGAGGGGAATATCCCAGCCGTCCAGAATGTAGTCAACTGGAGCTTAGGCAAAAGTGATTCCTCCCTTGCCCAGCCCATCTCGATTAAGACCCAAACATTCAGAACAAGAGCACAGCTCTTAAAGAGAGGGGAGAATGGGAGGAGAGACAAGAAGAAGGGGAAAGAACATTCAAAGAGAGAAGGACATGGGTGTGAGCAAAACTGCCGGGTCAATCCCAGTCTGATGGACTGAGTTCTTTCCAAACTCTGAACTCTCAAGAGTGGGCCTGAGACCCTGAAGCCCAGGACACTGCCAAGTGGATGCCCCAGGATTTGACTTCTAGGTCAGATCAAACTCTTCACTGATATTTCTGGGATAGGCGGGGGGTGTTTTTCCTAGCTTGCTGTGTGTCAGGAGAAAGTGAAATCAGATGTACGTCAGTCTAAGACTCCCATCTCAGCAGATGAGAAATTGACAAAGAAGTAATAGTATCTTTGTCTCACTGTCCGCATGGCTATACGTCTTGGAGCAAACTATCTCCTTCTACTTCCTGAATAGTCTTAGCGTGTCAGCTGTAACTACTGTTACCTTGGACTGAAATCCAGTTCCTAGAGGTGGTACCCAAAGGACCTCTCTTTTTGCTGGGCCATCAGCATGTACTCTCCCTGGTAGTTTCCACGACGATCAAAGGCCTGTTTACGTGCAAGAATGATAGGTGTGTGAAAGGTATCTGGTGTCATGGCGGTGGGCTGAGGCAACACATGTGAGAGGCAGATTTATCTGTCAGTATGGCAGCCCGTTCCAGAGGGGGAGAGCCCATTTGTCTCCTCCTCTCATGATTGGGACAACACAGAGCACACAGAGCGTGCTCGGTGCGTATTTGTTGGTAATGATAGATCCTTTGAAATCAGATGGGAACAGACCATATGCTCTTGGAAAAGGGCCTACATTGCAAGGTGGGATGGATGAGTGAGATGTGTTTTTGCAAGTTCTTTTCATCTCTAACATCTGTGATCCTGTGAATAATTCTCTTCCCCTTGGCCCCTGCTGGCTGCTTGCCTGGGATCTCTGCCAGAGCCCTCCCCGACAGCCCCTCTGAATAGACATCACAGAGAGAGGGTCTCCCACTCTAGGTGGATGGTTCTGGAAACAGAAGTTGATACTGGAAGTAGGAAAAAAGGCTTGTGTCCCAGGGTCAGAGCCCAGGGATAGAGGAATTTGGACAGGAAGTGTGAGTGCCCGATTACTAGAAGCAGGCAGGAGAGGAGTGGGGAACTTCTGCTGAACATGTCAACAGCAGCAACAGCGGTAGCTCTGGTTACACACACGTTGCCCATGGAAGCTTTTCTCAGACTGAGCAAGACGGGGCTCTGTAGGGTGGAGAGCAAGCATGGCACCCAGAGTCCCAGCTCTCCTCCTGCCCTCCCGCCATACGATTTCCCCCACAGATAGCTAGCACATCTATACGAGAGAGAGCTAAGAGACAGGAACACTTGTGTTGTGAATGGTCTGCTCTCTAATCATTGTTGTTCTCTGAGACTGATGATGGCAAATTTTACTGAGGAAAGTTGTGCGGCCCGTCAGATTCTGAAAGTTCTTTCTTTGGGCCCTTCTGTTTCTGGGCCCACGGGGGTGTCACTGGTTAATGAAAGGGAACTAACCTTGAGTAGTTACTGGCATCATTTCAGTTCTTCCCGGAGACTCATTCAGCTGATATTATGAAAACTAGTCTGTTAGCCAGAGAAGGGGGATTTGGACAGAGGTTGAATGCTCTACCTGCTCTGGCAGAAGGGTACTTCCTCTCCTTTTGATGTGTTCCTTGTCCTGCTTTTGCTCCAGTCTTGAGGCTCCCCAGTCACACCAGCAGGGGCCTCTGATGCTTCTGTGAGTTGTACATATCTGGAGCTGGTTTCTTGTCTGATGGAAGGTAGTGGCAGAGCTCGAACGGGGGTCATTTCTGTGCTTGGGGGACTTCCAGGTGGCAAGCATGGCTACATTTGTCATCCTCATCTTAATGGCCAGCCCTGTGAAAAGTTACACAATTGGGAAAGAATGTATTTTTAATCATTTTGAAATTCCCCTTCCCCATGCCCCTTCCTCCCCTTGATAACTGCTACCTTGTTTAGTTGTCCAGTGTCCTTTTTCTGCCTCTTGGCTGCTTAGAGTACTCCCTTTTGCTTGCCCCCAGCTCCTTGCATTGTCCACTGGTGGAGCTTTCCCAAGGAGCACTATGTCATTCAGTCTTGGGTCTGTCCTCCGTGCAGCCCCCCACTATTTCCTCCTGATGGGCCCCTGTTCCATTTCAAACTGGAAGACAGTCTAAATAATTAAGTCATTGCCACAGTCTGAATAGATAAGAGCAACCAATGTGCGACCTGCTCCATGGGCATTTATATTTTAACGCAGAGGAAGAAATGCGTACGAGCGGAATTTCAGATGTCATGTTGAGCCATAAGGGACATACATGTTTAAAACAGAAGGTACTTTCCTGACTCCTGCAAATCGTGCTGTTCATGGGCAGCCTCATCAATCCTGAGGTGAGACTCTGCTGGGAGACCTTGCTGCAAACAGAAAGGCTGAAGGGCAGCCCCTTGAGAAGGGTGTAGGTCACCCCTGGCTGAGCAGGGGACGGCAGAGAACCTGCTCAGGAGCCTTGGAGAGCGTTATGCTGTTAAGTCATTCTGGGAAGGAGAATAGAATCAAGTAGAATTAGGAAGCCCAGATTAATCAGTGAACTCTGAGGATTTTTAGACCGTTTTAATTTTGCACACCATGTGGAGAGGGCTCAAACCTTATTTTGTATGAAGACTTCTTAGCTGCCTTTTACTGCCCTCTCAAACTCCCCTTCTAACCTGTCTGTGTCTGGGCCCTTCTTTGTTTCTCCCTCTCTTAGATCCTTTGATTTCCCCTTCTGTCTGCCCTCCTTACCCTCCTCTCTCTTCTTCCTGTTCCCCCATCATCTCATTTCTGGTTCATGTTTCTCTGTCCTTCTCTCCCCTCATCCTGTCCCCATCTGCCGTGACCCATTCTTGCACATGACTTAGACTTTATGTGGTGCACACAGCCATCTTCACGCTTCATCCCGTCAGTGTCGCGGTCCCTCAGTGGCCTACCTTAGGACCTGGCATAGTTAAGAGTTCCCAGGCGGTCTGTCCTCGACTTTTGGAGCTGACAAACGTTAGTTTTACAGTCTGTGGCAAGTTGGTTTAGTTGGTTAGGACTTGGCATTTAACGAGGCCAACCACGGATATTTGTGTCCTATCTTTGTGGAACCCTGCTAGCTTTCTCCCTCATAGCAGAGATGCCCTCCAGCCGCTAGCTTTCATTTTCATGCCCTTGGTCACAGAGGGTGTGTGACTGAGGTGCTGTGGATGGACCAATGCTAATCTGTTGATAAGAGACATCAGTAATAACATGTTTTTTTATTAAAATTTTTATTTTGAGGTCATTATGGATTCACATTTAATATTTCTAAAGGCTTAAGGATATTGTACACAGATTATCTATAGGATTCAGACCAAGACAGACCTGGACTCAGATTCTGGTTCTCTTCCACATTAATTCTGTGACCGTAGCCTGGTTACTTAACTTTTCTCTGCCTCACTTTCCTTAGCTGTGAAATAGTGATAAAAAAGAACTGGCCTCTTTCAGTCTGCCTCTGCCTGCACATCTTCCTTTTCCTCTTTTGTTACTAAGTCTATTCCAGTACACTATTTTTCTTCTTTCTTTCATTTTACCAATATCTCTGGAACATTCCCTCCTCCATTCTTCTCTTATCCCTGTTTTGTGCTTCTGTTTCCATTTTCCCAACTCTTAGCCCATTCCTCATTCTCCATTTCTTGCTTCCTCCATCATCACCCCTCACTGAATTTCACTTCCTTTCAAAGACATGTTTCCCAATCCATCTCTCCCGTCAGTCACTGTTCCTGGGACTTTTGTGGCTTCCGGGAGAATGTGCAACCCTTAATTATTTATAAGCACGAGAGAATAATTGCAGAAATGATTTAATTACTTTTCACATAGATACTAATAGCAGCTGCTGGGCTAGGTGAAGGTGGCGTTGGAGCATATCAGCAGGCACACTCGCTCGATAAGAGGAAAAGCATTGGTTTAAGTGGGTTTGGGGGAGGGTGCAGCTATAAAGAGTCTATAGAAGATTTAATCTCATATGTCAAAGAACTGAAAAAGAATCCCACAATTGGCAATTATACACAGCAAGGATTATATAAAATGGGAGGTACGTGTCACCAGTATCTTAATTGAGGGAAGAGGGCCTGGGGATATTGTTTTAAAAGTTCACTTTGGATCAGATAGGTAGTATAGTGGATTGAATACTACTGCTTATTTCTGGGGGGCTGGGGTGGGGTAGTGGAAACCTTATCCTCCTTCTGGCTCCTCTATGGGGTTGAATGGGAATATTCATTTAGTGGCATTGGGGCTATAGTGGAAAGAGCCCAACCCAAACTGCAGTCAGGAAGCCTGGTTCTCTTCCTTGCTCATAACCAGCAATAGCTGTTTGACCGGTCAGGTCGCTTAATCTCTGTTAGTCTTACTTTTTTCATCTGCAAAGTGAAGGGATTGAGATTTAGAACACATAGAAAGCTTCACTAAAGGAGAAAATGGCACAGAAACTAGATGAGAAGGACTGATTTTTTTTTTTTTTTTTTTTTTTTTTTTTTACAAACTAAGATCAGGGAGACCATCATGAGGAGTTTGCAGTAGTCAGCTCGAAAAGCCAGGCAGAAAATCCATTCTAGAAGTTTCTGACATGATGTCTAAGAGAAGAAGATATCGATTGAAGCAAAGGGGAGCGGTTGAATAGGGGGAGGACATCTAAAAAAGGAGTTGGCATCGGTAGATTAAAAGTAGAGGGAAATGAGGGACAGTGGCAAACTATGAACCTGTATTGTCACATTATGAGCTTCTAAACTGTGTCCTTTCTGACAGTTGCTGAAGGTTTGGCATGCGGAGGGCTGCAAGAGAAGGCTACAGCTCTTATATGCAGTGAAGAAGGGAGAGGGGTGTCCTGAGAAGGAGAGCTGTGTCCTCATCCTCCCCCCACCCTGGTCCTAATCCCTTCACAGAAGTCTGGATGAATGTGTCATTGTGCTGCACCATTCAGCCTGGAATGGATCTTAGGGTCTAGTGTGGTGCCCTTACGTCATGGTAAAGGACGCTGAGGCCAAGAAAGATTAAGTGACTTGCCTGAGGCCCCACCTCAGTTCTCTCCTGGAGTTGGCCTAGTTTCCCAGATTACCAGGTCAGTCTCTAGTAGGACTTTTACCTCAGCAAAGTACCAGTCCTGTCTAATAGCAGTGCACAGCATAGCAGAAAATATGACATAATGAATTGCTCCTGATTAGAGGTGAGGGACAAAAGCAAACTGAAATTAGGGTAGAGAGGGAGAGAATGACATCTTTTTTCCTGGTTCTCTTGTATCTGCACTCAATGTGGCCTGAGACAATTGATTGAAAGTATATTAATGAATCTGTCAGATAATGATAAAAGTGAGTATCATTGAACTAATTTTTGGACTATATATGATGGAAGACCTATATGTTCGGTATTGTATGAATTTATGATAACCACGAGCAAGCAGATGGAAAGCAAATTTGGATAAAGTCAATTCTGTCTGGTTGAGACGCTTCTGTGATTAAAGTAACTACCTACAGGCTGTAGACAGGTCTTCCCTTTCTTCCAGAAATGGAGCCCTGAGGTCACCCTTTCACTTCCCATCTTATAGTATTCCTCCAACTAAGATACTTAGGACAGAGAGACTCCAGTATGCATGGAAATTTCTGTGCAACTGGAGAGTCATACTGGAAGAGCAAGGAGGCTTCTAGAAGGAAAGAAGAGCGAAAACAAGAGAGAGATCAGAAACAAAACAAAACAAAACAACCTCCACAATATATGTGGTTGGAGATTTTTTAAATATACCCAAATCTTATATTTTATAATGTTTTTCAAAGTGAACTTATGTACTTTGTCTTATTTTTGTAAAAAAACTTAATGTTTACTTATTTTTGAGAGAGAGAAAGACAGAGCATGAGCAGGGGATGGGCAGAGAGAGGGAGACACACAGAATCTGAAGCAGCTCCAGGCTCTGAGTCATCAGCACAGAGCCTGATGTGGGGCTTGAACTCACAAACCATGAGATCAAGACCTGAGCCGAAGTCGGTCGCTAACCGACTGAGCCACCCAGGTGCCCCAACCTTGTCTTAATTTGATACAATAATTGTGTAAGATGGAAATACAGCCTTAGATTGTCTCTCTGAGAAGTGAAGATGACTTCTATCATCATCCCCATTCTCCAGAGAAGAAAACTAAGACTCCAAGAAGTTAACTGATATATCAAAGACTGAGAAATTATAAGTGGCAGATCTGGGACTAGAATCTAAGTCTTTGGGCCCCCAGTGTAATGAATGCCTGTAGGAGAAGAGAACCATGTAACGCACGCTGAAGTGTGTTTAGTGGCAATGAGCAACCTGTGGTGCCTGATCAGGACAGGGGAGTCAAACGGGATACAGAGGATTTGGCCGGGAATTCTTTGTGGACTTTGGCTGATGAGATCTAAGTGGAATAAAGAGCTCAAATGGGACTGGAAGAGATCACACGGTTACTTATAGGGGAGAAAAAGAAGCTCTGGCTATAGTAGATCTATATGCTGAAGAACCCAGACCATTGGAAAGGTCGGGCAGGTATCCAGGATGGAGAATTCACAGGTGAAGCCCCACGCAGAGGAGTTTGAAGATGCGGACAAGGATTAAACTTCAGCATTCATGAACAACAGGCAACATCATTCAAGCAAAAGATGGCAAACCCAAGTGTACACCTTTCTCTGTCCTCTCTTGGGGTGGGGGAAAAGATCCACTATTAAAGCTTTTTACCAGAATACTCTTAAACCTGTTCTGAACAAAGCCCAGAATGGGCTGGTACATTTTCCCTTCATTAACACTTCATTAAGCTTTGTCAGATATAAGCCTCCTAGCCAGATCCTGGCAAGGGACTCTTACCGAGGTGATAATGAGGAGAAAATGTACTAGGTTGTTGGCCTACTCCAGAGTTGTTGAATGTAGGCTGAAATATATTTTGATAACATTGGCTCTAAGATGTATATTAAACACCATTTTACACTGGGCAGCGTAAATAGAACACATAGACACAAACAGGAAGAGAGATGCATGCCAGCATAACATGACACATTTCCGTGATTTGGTGATTTGCTGCAAGCAACTTATACGAATCTGAGTCATGTTGGACATGGCAAATGATAAGATCTTTTATTATTATTATTATTTAAAAAATGTTTAAATATTTATTTTTGAGAGAGAGCCAGAGCCAGAGACAGAGCCTAAGGAGGGGAGGGGCAGAGAGAGGGAGACAGAATCCGAAGCAGGCTCTAGGCTCTGAGCCGTCAGCACAGAGCCCGACATGGGACTTGATCCTACGGGCTGAGCTGTGAGATCATGACCTGAGCCAAAGTCGGATGCTCAACCGACTGAGCCACCCCGGCGCCCCGGAAATGAGATCTTGATAGATTTACAACTTGTACCTGTTATGTTTTTAAAAATGCCTCTTTCAAAAATAGACCCTTGTGTGACTTTTGAAATGTTGAAATGTTCTAGCCCTAATCGATGTCTTCTGGCTATTTAATATTTATCAATTACCAGATGTTTTAGAATTAGATACTGTTTACTTTCCAGGAGCTTTTCTGGTGTTTCTAGAAGTCCTGCCACACTGATTTAATACACTGTGAAAGTCTGAAGGCGCAGATATTTTAAGAGAGAAAAGAAAGTATGTTTAATCTTTATTTTGAAGGAGGTTTTGATTTTGATCATCCATGAAAAATTGGAAAATGTAAAAACTGGATCAAATGTGAATGGCTCCTGGAAATATCTGATGTGGACACAGGTGGCTGGAAGATTATACTCAGAGTAATCAGCAACCTGATGGCAACCAAAATTTTGGGGGTGTGTGTACATGCGTGTGCACGTGTCTGTATATTCTGGAGAACATAACAGATGGTGTAATGGTATTTCCAAGGTGTTTTTCCTTGGCCCGGTGTTGATACTATAGTTTTTTATTTTTATTTTTTTTTAAGCTGTGTTGTGACCACAATAAAACAGACTTCCTTAGATAAAGGAAAATAAACACTGCAGCATTTCAATGAGCAATTCATCAGAAATGAATTGGGAAGGGAAGAAGGTTAACATTTATGGAATACTTGTTATGTGTAAGAACTTTATGTATATTATCTCGTTATAATTCTTTTAATTATTTTTGATGATGAGAAACCATCACTTCCCGAGACCTAACTTTGATTTGATTTCCATAATGAACTATAGAAGTTAGCTTTCCTTACCTGGACATTTCCACACCAAAAAATGTCAACATTTAAATAATTTCATTGAGTTATTGTATGATTAGCTCCTTGAAAAGTGGTCTCAGATGAATTTATTCATTCAGTAAATGCAAGTGGGTATCTAGTATGGGTTGACATGGAGCAAATCAGAGTAAATAGTGAAGTTGGAGAAATAGACAGACATAAGTAGGATTTTAATCTCTAGTGACACGCAGAATGCTTCAGTAAAGGGGTAAATGGCACAGACGCGAGATGAGGAAGACCAAATTTGAGAAAGAAAGATCAGGAAGCCATCATAAAAACTTTGCAGCACTCAGCTCCAAAACCCAGGTGAGGTCCCCTTTAATCCTTTAAAGGCTTGTTCTAGGGCTTGGAAAACCAACGCATGTAAAAACTAGATGTAGATATTGGCGCTTAGTAGGTACTTGGTAAGAGCATTCATCGGTGTTACTTGAATGTGGAAAATGGGAGCCAACAGATTAAAACCAAAAGCCTAAATGCAACACGGTGCAAACCCCATGTGACTGAAGGCTGAAGAAACGGGGTTGAGTGTCGTGTTAGAGTATGGTTTCCTAAAGCCTCCTGCATCTCCTGGACCATTGCCGGACAAGTCCCTGCCCCAGGCTTCCCCTTCTGCTGGGAGTGCTCCAGGCTCAGGGGGGACCTTAGTGCTTCAGGCACACAGCCTCTGCTGCCCACTGCTTACAGGAGAGATGTCCTGGTTTCTTGATTCTAGTTATTTTGTAATGAAGATGGCCAGGGTGGCGTGATAAAGCGTGATGTCTTTATTTTCCCAATTAAAGGTTTTTGTTTTTTTTAAACTCAGGGACATTTAAGCGGGTATTCAAAACAAAACGAAACTAGGAAGTACATAATCTCAGTATAAAGGACAGTCCTTTAAAACTGAATACATTTAGTTGTATCAACACCCCCTGCATTGTTCTTATTTTTCTCATTTCTCCGTGGGCCAGTGATAACTTTATCATGAATTGTCATTGATCCATGGACTGGTCTTTGGGAAGCACTGATGTAGATACTCTTGCTAGAGGCAGCATTAGCGAGGAAATTACTTCTAAGAGCTGTGGATCCAGATGCGTCCCCTGAACTGTTGGTCTGGAGCCTGACAGGTTGGGGGCTCTGCTCATATCCTGTCTCTCTGACAGAGACTGCCTCCCAACAGAGTGTAGTGCCGAGGTTCTCCGGTATATCATCATCTTCGGCGGCTGACTGATGAGGCTCAGGGCTTGAGGGGGAGTGAGCGAGGTACTCTGTCTTCACGTTAGCGAGCCTTTATTTCTGTCCTGTATGACATATTCATCAATAATCCAAGAAAATAAAATACAGACACAGCTTTCTGGTTGGAAGGTTATTTCAAAATTGTGTTATAGAGGAGAAAGGGCTTATCCGGGGTAAGAGTTCGGGCTCTGTCACGGCTAGTTGTGTGATGCCGTGTGATACGCTTCATTCACTGGGTCTCAGTTTCCTCATCTGTAAATGGAGAATTGTATCCCCTGGGGCTCACCAAGTTATCTTCAGTCTTCCAAAACCCCACCAGTATTTACCTACAACTAGGCTGCTTAGGCCAGGAGGATTATATGTTTCTTTGCTTTGAGTTAACATTATATCACTTCATTGATGTATGGTTATCTCATGCTGCTACAATACCATGGACAAATATTTAATACGTGCCTGGGACAATATGTCGTGCCCATGGTGAGGACTGATTTTCTTGAACTTCTTCTTCCGCCTCCAGGAGAATCAAGATAAAGGAGTTGTGCCTACATCTACTTTCTAGAAAGATATAAAAAAAGATGGGACAAATAATTCAAGGCTCAGAGAGGAAGGGAGAAAGAAGATTGAGTATATGAAGTGTAAAAATCAGCCATGTAGTATTATTCTTTTAATTTTTTAAAATTTATTTATTTACTTTTGAGAGAGAGAGCGAGCAGGCAGTGTAGGGGCAGAGAGTGAGGGAAGAGAGAGAATCCCAAGCAGGCTCTGTGCTGTCAGTGCAGAGCCTGATGTGGGGCTTGAACTCACAAACCGTGAGATCATGACCTGAGCCTAAATCAAAAATCAGACACTTAACTGACTGAGCCACCCAGGCGCCCCTATAGTATTATTTTTAAATTAAATCAACCAAGAAATTCCCAGTGATTTTTGGACATACAAAAGGTGGAAAGTGATATAACTTGAATCAGATAGGTACTTCACGGAGTGCTTTATGTTTTATTTAATTATATGTGTTTATAGCATTTAACTGAATTATGTAACATATTACCTTAATGACATTATTTTGATTTTTACTATAATCCTATGAGGTAGATGTTATTACCCCCATTTTATATAGAAGAAAACTGAGGCCAAGAGAGACTAAGTGGTTGTCAAGGTTGCACATCCGGTAAGAGGTACAGCATCTTTGGCTCCAAATCATGAGATTCCCCTGCACTGATACATTCATTCATTGTCACTTCCGAACGCAGAGTAAGGGTCCGAGGTGCTTTTCTCAGCCCTGGAATCTCTTTTCCTGTCTTATTCTGCTGCTTTTCCTTTCCAAGGAGATGACCTTGAATTCCTTTCCAGCTGTATGTTGCTAGAATCTCTGGGATTCTTACCAAATGAAGAGGTTCCAGAGGGAGCAAAGCTGGTCCCGGTGATATGGAGGGGTGCAGTGGGGCAGAACTGAGAGGCGCAGAATGAAATAGGGCAGTGCATCATGTGCTGTGGTCGTGTGCATCGCGTCCTCTTAGAGAGGAAGTAAAACATGCCTCACCGTTTGAATTACATGTGATTTGGTCCTTCAGGGCAGGAAATACTCCTTCTTCCCCTGGCTAGGTGGGGAGAAACACTGTATTCTGAAGGATTCAAGTATAAAAATATTCCATGATCTCCAAGTAATATAAACACACACATATGCAGATTTTCTGTTATGGAGATGTTTTGTGTTTTTTGAATGAGCCGTGTTGGCCCATCCCATCAGGCCAGAGCTTTTGACCTGGTTCTTGACTCACTAAAGGTGAATTTTCAATAGCCAGTTGTTGCTGTTGGGTGGCTTTTAGTGTGCACATTATTCTTGGCTCTGGGATTTTCTTGTGCCTGTCCTTGTTTCTCTGAGGACTGTGGACAGCAGTGGCATAAATCTGAGGCGTGCGGTCACAAGACCTTTGTCTGACACGTGGGTCTTCCAGTTGGCTTTGCTCCTTGCAGGCTGCATGACCTTGGGCAGATCACTGAACCTCTCTGAGCCAGAGTTTCTTTGTCCATAGATGGTAATGGATGATGTAATGATTAAAATGAGGTAATATACGTCAGTGTGCTTGGTTAAGCTGTAAGCACTATGCAAGCATAAGGTGGTGTCATTCCTCTGGTTAGAAAGAATCGAAAAGAACTCGGGGATTTTCACCACGATGATTGCATATGTGGTTACAATTCATCCGGTTGAACCACTTTCAAGTTGCCATCATCTGGGAAAGGTTCTGGCCCAAACCTTCCTGCTGTGTAAATAAATCATGGTAAAGCTGCTCCTGGGCCCCATCGCCCTCTTTCAGTTACTTCTTAGCCCTTATCCAACCTGTCTCCCTTGTTTTGTGGACGTCTGTGTACATTATGCCATGTAATTAATTTTATTTTTTTTTAATTTTTTTTTTTTAACGTTTATTTATTTTTGAGACAGAGAGAGACAGAGCATGAACGGGGGAGGGGCAGAGAGAGAGGGAGACACAGAATCGGAAGCAGGCTCCAGGCTCTGAGCCATCAGCCCAGAGCCTGACGCGGGGCTCGAACTCCCGGACCGCGAGATCGTGACCTGAGCCGAAGTCGGACGCTTAACCGACTGAGCCACCCAGGCGCCCCGCCATGTAATTAATTTTAAATGATGGGAAATCAGCCTGCCAGGCTGCTGTCAAAACCACTGGATTCTTTGCTGCTTCTCTTGTAGATTCATTCACCTTTTTGCATATGTGTCCCTAGCCTGAGAGTGCGAACAGTAAACGTTATACACAGAGTCCTTGATGGCACCTTTTCTGCCACATGTTGGCAGAGTGAGTGGGTGAAAGGGCTGATAAAAAGTGGCACAGGCATTGGGGGGCCCCATTAAATGAATGCAGATCCCATGACCTCCCAGAGGAACGTTTCTGAGCGAGTCTGGCTGTCAGCGAAGGTGAGTGTGTGAGTGCTGGGGTGCCTGGAATAACACCAAAGTGGGGGAAGGTGATGGCTTCCATGCCACCTTGCGTCAGCAGGACACCAGGAATAAGCTGGCAATTCCCTCTGTTCGGCTCCCCTGAAATACGCTGGCCTCCTGAGCGAAACATCTGTGGGCTTCTCCAACCATTTCCCTCGCTACGCCTTGCCTATTAAATAGCTTTGAGGCCATGTTAGAAATCTTCCTGTGTCACCTCATCATGTGACTGCTGGTTGAATGCGTGTTTTGACCCTATTAATCCTTGAAGAGGTGACAGGTGAGGGAGTAGGTAGCGGGGGGAGAAGAGACAGCCCTGGACCTTGCAGGAGACGGGAACCCAGAGGTCGGCACTGCTGTCACAAGAGGCCGTTTCAGTAATGTGACGGAACAGGCATGTACCATTCAGACGTTTTTAAAATGCAGGTTAATTCAACTGACGGATGGAGAGAGAACTAAGAAGGTAAGATATGACAGATAAAAGAGTTTGGCAAGACAAATAAGGCCAAGGTCTGAGTTCTAGGGGATGGGGTGCTCCGGATATGGAAGTTTCTCTGGACCAGATGAATTTAGAGCAGGAGTTTTTTCCTCCTAAGAATGAGGCATCTGGGGGAATTTCAAGGGCTTCACGGGTGGAAAATGGACCACCCAGGTGCTTCGGACCATGGCTGGCTGTGTTCCAGGCTTGGCAGTAAGAGGGATGTTATGAAGTGCGTTTGTTCAACACTTGGTCTTCCAGTCCTTTTCCCCATTTGCCATTTAGCTCATTCTTTCCCATTCTCAGCCCTCTCACATGCAGCCTTTTGCTCCTTTACTGTTTGTAACAATGATTGGTTTCACTTTTCCTCTTGTATCTCCCTCCTAAATTTTTAAGTTCTTTGGTAATTT